>NC_090447.1:84275383-84578413 GCF_031143425.1 Pleurodeles waltl | reverse complement strand
TAGGCAATGCATTGCTGCATCTAGTATGCCAGCCCCTGGGTGGCATTCACTAAGGTTGACTGCCCTACAGAGATGGATATCAGGAGGTCAATAGCCTCCTCAGTCAGGGCAGCAGGGCTGACTGTGGCAGAGCCTGAGGTTGCTGGGGCGAAGGAGACACCCAGCCTCCTGGGTGAGTGGGCACCGGCAACTGGGTGGGGGGCTAGTGGGAGGACATGCTGGTACAGGGGATGGCGGAAGATGTTGTAGCTGTGGTGGTCCCAGAGGGGTCCTCCACAACCAGGGAGCTTCCATCAGAGGAGGAATCTGAGTCAGATGTCGTCGCTCCAGTCTCCCCCGTGGTGCTCCCCTTACCCTTCAACCCACTGGTCCCCTCGGCTTTGGTGGACTCTGCCTCCTGGGTCCCGTGGGCTGCAGCTCCCCCACTCGCCAGTGCCTCTGCTCCTTCACCAGATGATGCTAATGCACACAAGGACAGGATGAGAAAAGGAGAAAGGGTGGGGGAGTAAGAAAGGGAGCACAGGGTCAATCACAGCAACAACAGCACATATGGCATACACATCACAATCACTCACTGGGATTCACACTGTGCAGTATAGACCACAATGTCATACCATTACCTGGGTACAACAGCAGTAAAGAACCCAAACACTACCATCTGCACACCTACTGGGACTGTCTTCCAATGGTATGCTAGCTACTTACCAAGATCAAATAGACATACCACCCTACATTGCTAAGAAGGACCGCACAAGTATAGCTAAACGGCATGTTGGGGCATCCACTGACTAGAACCTTGCACCCAAACCCCACGGCAGGCAACTAAAATCAATTCCAAACAGTCTGTACTTACCCCCTTGTGGCTGCTGTGCTGCCTTCAAGCGCCTATCAAACTCAGGATTGGCCACCGCCAGTTTGCGGGCCATTAGAGGGGGTCAGGATCCGATGGGCACACCTCTCTCGTTGGAAGGCCATCCCCATCTGGGCCTCTGTGGTCTTCCGGGCCCAGTGTCTCAGGTCCTCCCACCATTTCCTGGGTGGGTGCTTCTTCGGCTATGGACCCCCAGGGTCGGCACATTCTTGGTGATGGCACACCACAACCCTTTCTTCTGATGGGCACTGGCCTGCATAGGGAACACAGAGAGAAGGAAACCATGAACTCAAAACGTCTTTCTGTAAAAGTAATGACTTGCATACTGCATATATCCCAAATTAAGCACACACATGACCTGTACCTCTGCATACACATTGCATGCAGCCATAACACCCCACCAAAATGACACACTTTCAACATACACATCCACCTTCATGCAGCCATGTTGCATCCAACGTACCCATGATGTACCCACCTGTTGGTCTGGAGGCCCATACATCTGCCCATACAGGGGTAGGATCCCATACACAAGCTTCTCCAACTCCTTGGATGTGAAGGAAGGCTGGGGCCCTTTCCCCTGTAGCACAGGCCATCGCTGGTTCCAGTCACAGGACACAGCAGCACATGCAGAGGAGATGTTGAACCATAGGGAGTCAGGAATCAAGTTAAGTGGTACAGAGAAAATGGCGGTCACGTCCGCAGCGGTGAACACCGTCACCGCCTGCGTTGATCATCATTGGTTCCTGTGCTCCATAGACCTCCATGTTAGCCAATGAGGAGTTGCACGGCGGTGCAGACCGCCTTACATCATGACGCCAAACAACAGCAGAGTGAGGTCACTTCCACCTGTCCCTGCATACAGGACAGGCAGGTGCAATTTCCTAATTCTGGCACTTATGTTGGACAATTTAATGTGCGTCATAGGTATCGATTGTACGCACCAAGACAATTCCAGTCTGCTACATACATACATGCTCTGTGTACTGTGATATTGTGTGTCCATACTTCCTGTAGTCACACACATTTCATCTTTGGTTTACTTAGATACCTACCACTGCGGAGGAGGAGGCAAGCATCCGTGTACAGACCCCTAGTGGACTTAGCTACACTTTAGGACCGACACATCATACTCACCTATCGTCTCGAGAGGGCCACAATTACTGAGCTGTGTCAACAATTGGAGCCATATCTGATTCCTGCTATCCAGAGCACTACAGCAATACCCCCTGCAGTCAGGTACTGTCAGTGCTCCACTTCCTGGCAAGTGGTTCATTCAAGGTGACAGTGGACTTGGCTGCAGGAATGCCACAGCCAATATTTTCAATTGTGCTTGGAAGGGTTTCGGCTGCCTTGCTCAAACACATGATCAGCTACATCTCATTTCCCCAGAGTGAAGACTTGCCCACTGTGAAGGGTGCATTCTACGCCATGGGACACATACCACATGTGATTGGGGCCATTGACGGGACCCATATTGCCTTGGTCCCTCCCAGGGCAAATGATCAGGTCTACAGGAATAGGAAGGGTTACCACTCTCTAAATGTCCAGATGGTGTGCCTTGCTGATCAAGACATCTCCCACCTCACTGCCAAGTTTCCTGGATCTGTGCATGATGCTATGTATTGAGGAATAGCAGCGTCCCAGAGATGATGGCACGACTACAGAGGCACAGAGTGTGGCTCATAGGTGAGCTTGAGTCTTCACACAATGTATGTCAGTGTATGCCAACTGGAGTTGTACTCCATGCCAATGTAAATGAGTAATGTGTGCCCCTTACTACTTCCAAGTGACTCTGGCTACCTAAACCTGTCCTGGCTGTTGACCCCAGTGGAATCCTAGGACAGGGGCAGAAAATCGGTACAATGAAGCACATGGGCTTATCAGGGGGGTTGTTGAATGCACATTTGGTCTACTGAAAGCCAGGTTCCGGTGCCTCCATTTAACAGGTGGATCCCTATGCTACGACCCTAGCAAGGTCTGCTAGTTAGTGGTGGCTTGCTGCATGCTGCACAATTTGGCCCTCAGATGCCATGTGTCCTACATGCAGGAGGAGGGGGGAGGCAATGTACCTGGGGCAGCAGAGGACAGTGATGAGGATGAGGAGGGGTAGGGTGTGAACAACAGGACACACATAATACAACAGTACTCAGGTAAGACAGTATTTCTGCAAATGTCTCCATTTCAGTTAAGTGCTGTGTGCCTGCTGTGTTGTGCCAAGCATTACCTTTTGTTTTAAAATTGACCTTCAATTGTGCTTTCCCTTTTTGCAGATGTTAGTATTGGCACAACTGTGTACTGATGTGATGACTACAGACTGCTTAAACACATTTGTTGGATGGATTCACACATTACAGGACATTTGCACAGGATAATGCAGTTCAAAACATTGCAATTTGTTATATGATAAAGCACAAATACTCCATTTGTGTTCAATGGTGTTTATTTAAGTGACAAAAATGAAGGGATAGTGCAATACAGTGTGGTGATGGTGGACAAACACATCAGTGTAGTGGCCCAGTTGTTTTGTAGCACAGGTCCAGTGTCCCTGGGGCCATAGGAAAATGAGCAATGGCAGTCCAAAGTGAGAAAGGTGACTCAGTGGCACATAAGGGGGATATTCTGGAGGGGCTCATTTCCTGGCGGTTTTGGTCTTGGCAACAGTTCCTGGTGTCTGTCTGGGTCGCAGGGAACGTTGGTGGGGTGGTTCATCTTCTGCAGTGGGTGGTGTTGCAGGTCCTCCTGTCCACTAGCTACAGCAGATGTTGATGGCTGCTGAGTGGACTGGCTAGTGGTAGTGGGCCGCTGGTGTGCTCTCTGCTCCCACATGGTGTTGGCCATGTCACCCAGCACCCCTACAATGGTGGCCATGTTGGCATTTAGGCCTGCAACGTCTGCATGACCTCCTGGTGGTGTACCCCTTGCTGCCGCTGGTTCTCCTGAAAGATAGTCATCACCTGCCCCATCCTGTCCTGGGATTGTTGTTATGCCCCCAGGACATGTGCGAGTGCCTCCTGGACAGTTAGTTCCCTGGGCCTGGCCTCCCCCTGGCAGACAGCTGACCTCCTACTGTCCCTTGCCCCCTGTGCCTGTGTCCCTTGAACGGTGTGCCCACTCCCACTTACACCAGTACCTTCACCGTCTTGCCTATGTGGTGTCGACTTGGGTCCCTGTACAGGTGGGCACACTATTGATCGATGTGTCCTGGGGACAGAGGTTTGGGGACATTGGCTGGCTGCTGTGGTGTTGGAGTTGGAGGGGGGGCTGTGGTGGACTCACTGTGGGATGTGGAAGCCGACTGATCAGTGGTCCCAGATGGGCCAGGGAGTTCATCCATCTCGTGACATCCCAAGTTGCTGTCATCTTCTGGTGGAGGACTGGGTTGACGTGGCACCTGCTCTCCGCTGACATTGGCTAGGGCACCTGTGAAGATGTGTTTGATTTGTTAAAGTCACTATCTGTCACATATTCCACATTTCTGGCTTTCCCTATGGGTTTGGTGTGTCCTCCCACCTTTGGTTAGTGTATGGTGATGGATTGTGGTATTGGTAGTGCTACATTCTGCCCATGCATTGCTGTTGTGTGTGCATGCAGAGCTGGGAGAAGTGTGCTTGCAGTGGATAGGAATTGCAGTTTAATTTTCTGAATTACCAAAGCAGGTTTGTTCAGAGCATGTTCACATTGCACAAGGTTTGTGATTTGCAAACTGTATGTACCCCGTTGATCATTAGGTACATCTATCATATGACTTTAACAATAAGTGCTTTCTCTAATTTATTAGGGATGCAGCTACTTTTTAAACACATAAATTAATCTAAACTAAATGTCTTACAGACATGCAGCCTGGTGGTCCCCACACGAGAAGAGGCTAGTCTGGTTAGAAGACTGTCATGTGAACCAAGTGCCCTTTTACAGTTTATTTGTGCTGATGTTCACAACCACCTTTCATCTATTACTTTTAATCATGATTATACACCACAGTGTGTTGTTCGAATGAGATTTTACCTTAAAACACTAGAGAAAAGAGGCGTCTGGAAAAACAGGAAACATTTTGTTCAATGAAAGATTGCGGCATGGAGAGCAGTTACAGTACTGGAGTCTGAGGACTGTCTCTCATAGTACGTTGAAGTGATCCACATTTTATACATTTCCCAGGGAGCAATATACACATAAAACACTCTTTCCCTGGTAAAATATGTGAGCAGTTAAAAAGGAGCTGTAGATACAATTTGCAGTTGGGCCTTGACTCGGCGAGGACACTATGTGGGCCAGTAAGTACTTGTCCAGATGTTCAGCCTGAGGAGCACATGGTCACTGCATGTGCTGTGTGTGCTGTGTCCTGACTGGCTAAGTGTACTTAACTACATGTAGCTTCTAACTTTATGGTTATTGGGAATGCATGCTTCCCTCTGGCCATTTGTGTTTTGTCAGGGCCAGTCTCCGAGGACCATTGTAGTGTTGCTGCCTATCTGCGGGATCTGATCTATGCTTGTGTGTTTGGCTGTCAGCTAAGTTTTACCACACCTGTCAGTCATTAATCTTCAGGCCTGGGCCGCAGAGAATGTCTGACCACGTACCTATGTACTGGAGTTGATGGAGAATTCATGACAGGGACTCCAACAGGGGTGATGTGACTTTGCATTGTTCGTTTATAAATGTGTTGTGTCGTGTGTATTGGTTGATCCGATGTCAACAAGTGGAAAGTTGTCTGGTATATTACACCAAAACATAACATACTCCTTAGTTGCAATCCTTTATCCATGTAAAATGACAATTCATGTTTATCATTTGCAGATGGATTTGCTGCAACAATATGCCCCTGAAAAGGGCATTTCTGTCCAAAACATCTTTCTGAGCTATTGAAGAATTTGGACTAAAGGAATAGTTATGATGTTGTTTAAATAGTTTAAATGGAAATTAGATTTACAATGAAAAGATATACATCAATCAACAACAGTTATACAGATCAGCATTTTTTTAGCATTTTTTTAAGCATTTTATTAGCATGATTTATAGGGGGTTGGAAACAAAAGAAGGCCCATATCAGCCATTATAGCGGGGACCAGAGGGATTACAACCCATCTTTGGGGGGCAATAGGTAGCACTAATGGATTTGGAGTGCTGTAGTCTCATATGTTGTACACATCTGCAAGTTAGAATAGCAAAAACACAACTTATTGTTCTTTGAAGAATTGCTCTTTATTTAAACATTTCTTTGATACCTCTTCTGAAACCAACAATGCAAAAGGAGACTGACTCAATCTCAGATTTTTCTTTCCTGCCATCTGCTTTTGCTGTGTTATCGACTGCCTATTGAACAGCTGCATATCAACATGTTAACATCACTGCAGGAGTTCTTGAGCTGCAGCTCCACAAAACATGTTTTCATCATCAACTGACTCGAATTTCGAACCCTACTCCCAATGACCAATTAATATTCTGCAAATACTTGGGCCCACTCCTCCTAACAGAACACAGCCACAGCACACCTTGCACCTTACATGGAGGCCAGACAAGGAAAATATGCAAAAACGTTGCACAGCCCTAATGAAAAGCTTGAAGTTTTACAAGGACTTGAGGGACCAAAAAGAGATTACATGTCCTATGAGAGCCAGGTTTGTTCCTTTGGGGTTTTCTGTCGAGCTCTAGTGACATCATCACAGCAATTAAATGCACAGTGATCTCTTACTAACAGAGTGCTTCCCTTTCCTTGGGGGCTTTGGAACTGTGAGCTAATCTTACGTGACAACCACTATGAAAGCTTTCCGGAGTGTGTTACGTGTACACTGGTGTTCTTGGGGATGGGTGTGATATCACCAGAAAGGTAAGACAAATTTGCAGATATAACTGTCAGTATTCATAAAAACCTTTCCAACTTTCTTTTCTACACCACTTACATGTGCCTATGTCAAAGAAGAGTAAGCATGTACATTTTTCCAAAACTACATTTATAGATGATATACTAAGAGAAATGTCCCTACATTGAGAAATATTAATTCTGTAGAACAATAAATTAGAACATGTGATAACCTAATATACATTTTCATTATATTTTCTGTCATATATTGTCCACACAGTCTCCACCAGGGGCCAGAAAGCCCACTATACACCATGGAAAATAAAACAAAAAAAAATAAAGAAAGCAGTGAACGGAGATCTCACCCTGGAATTGAGCCATGCCTTACCCCTAAAAGGCAACAGTAGAGATTCAAACCCTTCTGCCTACCAGTGGGGGTGGGGGAGATTGAAGAAGGTTCACGCCTGAATACCCCATGCTTGGTGGGAGGCAGAAAGCACAGAAGACATCAGGAAAAATAGTACAAAAAAATAAGCTATGAGGGCACCAGCTGTGCACCATCCCAGAATATGGAATATGTGCCAGAATATGGGCCTCCCAGGTAACCCTAGACCCAACAGCATTTCTGCATGCATTGGTCCTAGAGCAACCCTTTGGCAAGTGAGAAGACATTTTTATTCCTTTGGTGCAGTTTTGAAAAATGAACCAGCAGAGAAAGGAAAAGTCCCAGTTTCCTTTCACTTGGTGAGTGGTCACAGTGTTTGAGTTCTGAGCCAACAGTTAACGAGGGAAAACTGGATATTTCTGAGAACTAGACACCTAGGAGAGTTCAGACTTGGATGACCTGTGTGAATCCCATGAGTGTTTGTGCCCATAATGCCCTGAAATCCTCAACCTTTGTCTAAAATCACATATTTTCCTTTAAGTGCTGTAAGGGAAAGTTCTGCAAACTTCAGCAATTCACAATTTTTTTTTTATCCAGTGTTCCAACACTTTTTCAAATAAGAACAATTTTATAGTATGAGTAACCTCAAATTCAGAGTTGTACAAATAACCACTGTTTCTAAACTCTGTACCTTGTTCATATTTAAAAAATGCATAGGTTTCCTTCATACCCATTTTTCTTTCATTAAATTTTACCACATGAATTGCTGCATTGTTAGTGCACAATGAAATGTCATTATAAGTTTCAGCTCAGTTACTGGCTCTGGGAATAGCTTGTTTTTGGGCCACTGACAAATACTATATATTAGTGCATCCAGAAGAGTATGACAGGTGTCATGGGATAATATTTTAAATATAAGCCATGGGCAAAAAATTACAGATGAAAAAGTTGTCATCAATTGGTATTTTTCTCACATTTTCATTATGTTTTTATTTCAATGGTTAGCCTTCTTTGGGGAAGATATAACCAATTTACATTAATGACCCTTTTTGAATTCTGAATTTTCTCTGCTTTTCAGTTTTTCACTCATAGGTTTCACATGTGTTTCACCCAGGCTTTTTTTACCAAGTGCAGGAAAAATGGACTACCACTTAGAAAAACAGAAAACCTGTGGTAAAATACAGTTTTTGTTTAACAACCCTTCTTGCATCTCAAATCTGTGAAACAAATTGTCTTAGCACAGCATTCCTTTTGTTGCTGCCATTTTTAGAAAAAGAAAAAAAAATGGTTTCTTGCACAGTATGTTTTCCCATTTTTTCAACAAATGAAAAACACATTTTTTTTTTATATTTATTGCTATTTTCTTGGTTGCCTCCAGGGGAATAAAAAAAGCCAGGATACCTTTAGAATCCCCACATGCAAGTGGCGAAAAGAACACACATTTGGCCTAGATACCTTGTGTGTAAACACAAGTGTGAAAGTTAAAGTTAGAAGTGCTCCATACATTAAAAAAGGCCCAGTCTGGGGTTAGGGTTAGATGATGCCTTCACAGCTAAGGGGTGTTGTGCTATAATTTTCTTGTCTTTCTTATTTATCGTCCCTGTTCGTACCTTATGTTTCAAGCTGTCCTCTGCCTTTTGCTTGTTTTCTATCTACACCCCAGCCTCCCATGGCACCTTTAGGTTTTAAATAAATTAGCCATTGGATCGTATACCATGGAACCATCTTCCCTTAACTCTACAATTTGCTCCTGCTGTGGTATTCTTTAGTTTTCTTAATAGAACATCTATTACCTACCTTTTCTTTACTGTACTCTAATAGCTCAAAGTGATTATGGATTCAAGCCCCGACAATCTAAAGTGGCTGCTTCACTCCCTAGCTGCGCTAACTCATATTAATTTGAATTTACACTTGACATGGGCTTCTCTTTCAGAGAAAACATTGCTAGGAAAAGAAGACTGTAATAAAGCAGCAGAAGTGCTCTTGTCTCCCTGGTACTCCAAAGGCCTCATTTTCCAGTCTCCTAGTGCAGTCCTAACTGCATCTGGATAATGTCACGGATGTATGAAATATTCACCACCACTTTTTTATAGACTGTGCACCATTTGTGTTGAGGTGACACTTAACTCTTCAGTTGTCGCCACTGTGATAAAGAAGCACAACTATTAGTGAGTTTAAGAGGAGGCACTTTTAATGTCATCTCTACCACAACTTTTCAGTAACTGACCCCCTAGAGTCCCCTTCCATCCTAAACATTCCAAAGGATTGAATTGTACTACATAATGAGAGACAACAGGTAAGTATGGCACACACCATTACAGGAACAATCACAAATCTTCCCTTCCAAAACAGTATATCCTTTTAACAAGACATACAAAGAAAAGTAATATAAACAGTTAACTATACAAAAGAATAAATGAAATAGTTGGCAGGTAGAAGATCTCTTCACATAAAATCTTTAAGATAAAATGTTTTCTCATTTTGCGCCGATCATGAGACTCTCTACCAAAGTTTTCCTTCCTCATGCCAGAACATCCTACACTAGCATCCATTCGTTCATACATTTTAGTTTGTGGTCATGGCACATTTGTACGTTTAACACACTTAGCAACACAAGTAGGATTCCAAATGTGAACATCTGAAACTTTCACTGCATTTCTAAAGAGTTTTACAGTTTTATGTGGCTTTGGGAACTTTGAGTCCTTCTGAAACCTCACAGGAGCCTTTGACCTACCCTGATCACCCACTTGTACATGAACTTCTTTTGAAGCCTTCCTACAATCAAAATCCTCTGTTGGTCTGATTTGTTGTTTGCTTTACGCAGACTCCAATCATCTTTAATGGGTTCATTAAGGCAACCTTTCCTCCAACTCCTCCATCCTAGGACAAACTTTGAGTTTGGATTTGATCCCTTAAATAATCACAAAGAGTCTTCTTAGTCACCTGATCTGTAAGCCTAATTCTGCCTTCCACTCTAAACCAGCAGCTTTCAACAACTGAATGCTTTCTTACACTGTTTGATTTAGTCTCCCAACCATGCCATTGCATTAAGGATGATATGAAGCTCCCCTCTTTTGCTTTTTTCCACAGGTAGGCAAAAATTATTTTCATTCCTTTGCAAAAATTGAACACCATTATCAGTTAGTATAAAAGAAGAATATCCCTCTTTACCAGAAAAAGTATCGAAGATACCTCTTGATACTACTGGAAGAAATATCCCATACACATTTGATTTCTGACCATCTTGAGAACAACATAACAAACACATAGGGAAATGAAACCTGACTGGGAAATGGTCAAATCAAAACTAGAGAAACATCTTAATAAGGATACTCTGGCAACTCACTACACCACATAGAAGGAGTAAATGATTTCAAAACCATATCACTTTTTGTACACTCAAAACATTCTCTCTCTCCTCTCTCAACTTCCAAATCTACTCCAAGCCACCATCATCTGATCTCAAACTTTCTTTTGTTTTGAATATACTGAGGTGTCCTTCATGAGCAAGAAGCTAATGTGACCCAAGGAGGCAATTTTCGACACGCTATATTAACTAAGTGGCACAATACATGCATTGCGCCACTTTGCGACCCCCTGTGCCACATTACTCTTGCGTCAGGCATAATGTATGCAAGGGGGGCCTTTCTGGCGTTAGGAGGCCTGCAAAAATGGTGCAGTGAAATCTACAAGATTTCACAGCACCATTGTTGGCATCATTTTTAACACCTGTTCCATCCAGGCACTAAGCTGACGCACCCATTGTAATCAATGGGCCCCCTTGCACTTTGCTGCACTAGCATCAAATGCTAGTACAGCAAAGCGCCACAAAAGCGTCAAATAGTTTGACGCTATTGTCCTAATGTGCTCCATGGTGTGCCATATTGTAAATACGGCGTAACCATAGTGTTGTTAGGTGGCAGGACCGATTCGCCACTTTCTTGTAATCTGGCCCCAAATGTTTAACCGCAGCCTGTGAAACACCATATCCATTAATTTCTTCCTTCCAATTTTCCTTGTTGATTGCGCCATTTGTGATAAGAAATACATCTATATCACCCCTCAACACCTCAATGCAGGAGTTCTCAATGTGCTCTAAATCAACTGACTGAGGCAAACAATCTGCTGCAAAAGTTTGCATCCTGATAAGTACTGGATCTCAAATGTGCATTCTTGCTATCCAGTTACCCATTCCATGATTCTTGAAGAACCTGCATCAAGTCCTTTCTTCCTAAAGGTTTCACATAGAGGTTTGTGATCAGTGTGCACCACAAAAGTACATTCCCACAAACATTGTTTGAAGGTATTAATTGCCCAATTAACTCCTAATGTCTCCCTCTCAGTGACAGAGCAGTTGACCTCTGCACACTTTAGACATCCGCAGGCAGAAGAAATGTTTCTTCACCCCAACCAACTTGCGAAATAACTATACCCAAACCCTATGCACTGTCATCAGTGGATACTACACATGTATTCCTTAGGACAAAAGTTTAAACTAGGAACCCTTGTTAAATCCTTCTTGACCTGTTGGAACCCCTCAGCACACTTCTTACTACACTTGAACTCAACACTCCTAAGAAGTATTGCCCCAGTGGCATGCATTTCATCAGCCAGATTGCTCACAAACCATACTATTCCACCATAGCCCAGAATGACATCAATTCATCTTTATGTGCTGGCACAGTTGTTGTCTCAATGATTCTAACAAGTTCCTTTTTTGGCAATTTTCAAATACTATTTATAGTATGACCTAAATAGGGAATTTGTTCCACATCAAAACACATTTTTGAACAGAAGGTCAAAACATCATTCTTCAAATCTTTTAAGAACTTCTCGCACTCTTTCATTATGTTCCACCAATGTTTCTCAAGAAATGAACACTCCATCTTGGTAATATTTGACACTACCAGACCTAACTGATAAACAAGACATGGATCTCTGAAAGACCAATGAAGAGGCTACTCATCCAAATGGCATTCATACAAACTTGAAAAAACAATGCACATGATGAAAAAGGTGTACTCTTAACTATTTCCATGAAGGATCATTGGAGGATATGCTAAAGCTAAACCAAGTATTTGGCTCCATATGGTCTGTTTTATGTTGATCAAATGGAACTTATGCACAATTTTCTCATTAAGCACTTTTGAGTCAATACAAAGCCTCATGTCCCTTGACACCTTTTTTTTGCCACAGCAATATGAGCCAACCACTGCAAAGCCTTTATTGAAACGATGACTCCATCACAGCACAACTTGTCCAATTCTTTCCTCACCTCTTCATTTTCTTATACAGGCAACCTTCGTAGCTTACATACCCCCAGTTTAGCCCCTTCTTTCAGATGTGTGTGATGGATGTAGCTTTTTTAAAGGACCCTAGGTGCTCACAAAATAACTCAAGGAACTTCTTTTCAAAATTGCAAATCACGTTCTGGATCTTAATGCAAGGATAAACTTGCTTCTTTAAGTACAACTTGTGGTAAAGCATTGGGATCTGGAATTATGCCTCGCTCTTTCTTATGCAGTCCTCCTATAATGTTTTCTGCTCTTAAAAACCCTAAGTGCTCACAAAATAACTCAAGGAACGTCTTTTCAAAATTGCAAATCATGTTTTAGGTCTTAAAGCAAGGATACATTTGCTTCTTTTAGTACAACTTGTGGTAAAGCATTGGGATCTTGAATGATGCCTCGCTCTTTCTCATGCAGTCCTCCTATAATGTTTTCAGCTCTTACTGAAACATACTTTCCATCTCAGGAGGGTGATCATAATTTCTGCACATCAACTGTAGTACTTCATCTTTAACATCCTTCACAGTTTTGGATTGTCTTATATCAACAGCCACTCTTGCACCACAGGGTAATTTGTCCTTTTCTACCACAACAGATACATTGAGCATTATTCACCGGAAAAAACGTATCCTTGGCCATTTGATGAACTTTGCCACATCCATAACATATGCGATTAAACACATTTTGACAGTAGTCTGTCAAGGCTGTTGCTTGTTTCATCATTCTGTCCAATTTTGTTCATGGCAGACATACCATCAACTTGTGCCGCCACCTTCTTGATAACTTCCACTCATTTACACAGATGTTCCACCCTCTTTGCAATCAAAACCATTTTAAAGGATGTTCATCCTTTATACCTCCTCACTAATACAACACAAACTGATCTCTGAAGTGTTCCTCACATAGCGCTGCAAATTTATCTGAACTTACCAATTGTCTTAGTGCTGCTACATAGACTTCAGTCAGCTTACAGTACTGTGAAGCCTTCATCATCTATAAGACTACCTTTATAACCTACATATACATAATCCCTCTCCATAACTGGCTGAAATATTAGCCGATGAAGGTGGACAAGACCACACAAAGAATGTCAAATTAATCATCCTGGAGATAAAGAAATTCAGGCCTTCTAAGTCTACACTTATAGGATTTGAACAGATGTCTCATCAACATCAGACCATACGACAAGCCATGCAATTTACAACGAAATAGAAGACATAACTCTTTGGAGAACATTACCACCTCACTTGTCAGACACCTACCAAGTGTTTGCTCGACGGCCACCCTCTACTAAGTACCCTAGGACTCTACCCTTATGCTCATGTGCTCCACAGCTACTTACTTATATTCTCACTTTAGAAGTACCTCTACATATATAAACACATATGAGATTAACATGGAATTTTAACACACATGTAAATACATTTTTAAAAGCTCACAGATTTTGATATCAACATTAGTCTTCCTTATCAGTATGCATCACTGTATACGTTCCCAACTAATGGAAAAGTACTTCTAATTAAGAGACACATAAGCAGCTGATCACCATCAAATACCTTGGAAAAATGATGATGGAGAAGATACTAAATAAAAGTTACATTTTATGACTCTGGAATCACTATACAGTGCTGTGTTCTTCACACAATAAAACGTACAGTGCCCATATTTTGCAGAATTATTCTAGTTCTCTATCCATGCTGTCTACAAGATGTTGCTGTTTGTAACTGATGCAAGAGACAGAAAATAAAAGCAATGTCTTTAAACTTTGCTATGCCACAGGGGTTTTAGTACAATAGATTAGAGCTGCACATACAATAACTATCATCCCACAATGGTTCTAATAGTATTACTTTCCATGACAAGAGCGGAATGCCTGCTAACCTTTAATAAAGAAACAAAAAACGTTCCTCTCAGAAAGGTAATTAAGCATGCCTGTTCAAGCCCTTGCACTCTCACCTATGGATGGTGGCAATATCTTGCTCTACACCCTACTAAATTTCGCAGTGAGCCACCTTAAGCATGCATCATCCAGAGCCTGAAGTACTGAGACCACATCACTCCCACTCTGATGAATCACCACAGGAATCATCTGCAAATCAATCAAGACCAACATCCCTACTTATTTTGCTGACAAACTCATTATCTATACCGGCTGTCAGCACACCTGCAGCCAGAACACTATCACATTGGAGTCTACGAAGTGCAAAAAATACAAAAAGGCAAAAGGCCTTCTACATTCACATATAAAACAGTGAGGGAGGGAGAAAGAAGCTGTCTCTAAGGTTCACACAGCTTCCTTTGTCCAAACACTAATGACAAAAAGAAGTGAACCCTCATACCATATCATTCCAGGCCCTCTGAGATCTTTCTTAATAGACCCTCAACCATGTATTCTACCCTCAACAGTGAATGTTACCACAGTAGGGTGATGTAATGGGTAGCACCATTATGGGGTCTCCATTCACTTCATTATCTCATTATCCAAATAGACTGAAGGATATCTCAGTGAGAAGGTGAGTGAAAGAATGTGAGTTAAAATTGCCTCAAATCCTAAATTCCTATTTCTAAGTGTCCATAAAAAGGATAAAGGTAAGTTTAAAAACAGGTGACGTTGTTAAGATCAGCAATGAATCCTATACAACTAAAATTAAGGTTGACATGTTTCAGCCTGATATGGCCACTCAGAGTCCATGGCTTTCATCAGAACCTATTGTTAATTAGATTACCTACAACTTTCAAGTAATCACCAAATGTAGTTTATGATTTGTGGTTCAACTAATGCCGCAACATTGGGAGCACAGCGGGGACTCTGAAATAATCAACAGCCAAGGAAGAAAGAATAATCAATATTGTTAATTACATTCTCAACTCATATCTCCTGTCCTCACTCCTGTACTGCCATTTGTTAAATTTTGTTTTGACCAATGACTTTGTGTTTCACCACTGCGCATATTAGTTGCTCAATGTTCACCAGTAGCACATGGTATGTTTTGTTCAGTCTAGCCGCCTATTGGCTTTGACATTGCATTCCTATTGGCTTTGACATGATGTATTCAGTTTAGCTGCCTATTGACTTTGACATGCTATTAGATATTCTGCCTATTGACTTTGACATGATATTATATATTGCATTTTGTATTCAGCTTGACTGCCTATTGGCTTTGACATGATATTAGACATTGCATTTTGTATTCAGCTCCGCTGCCTATTGGCTTTGACATGATATTATACATTGCATTTTATATTCAGCTCAGCTGCCTATGGGCTTTGACATGATATTATACATTGCATTTTATATTCAGCTCAGCTGCCTATTGGCTTTGACATGACACTAGACATTGCATTTGATATTTAGGTTAGCTGCCCATTGCCTTTAACGTGGAGTTACACATTGCAGTTGAGAATCCAAGCTGTATTTTTCCAAGCTGTGTTTTTGCACAAGATGAACCAAGATGTTTTGTTCTCACAGTAGACTAGACATGATAAGAGAGAGTACATGGGTGTTGTTCTCTCTGCTTGAGCTTGGGAACAGGGGTAGTCTTGGAGACCTGGCCAGTCTCCAAAAGGCTTGCTCAGTTTCCCAGGTCTGAGAGGAGGGGGCACACCTTTGTAACGAATGACACAGGCTGCAGAGAGTCAGATTCGAATCTGCCGGACCTCGTGCTGGAGCTTGGCGCCAGCTGCCAGCAATCCCGTGTGGGTAGATGAATCTCTCTTTCTCGCGGCTGACAGGGGTCATCAGCTTGCAGACCTTAGAAAGATGAAGCTGTAGATAGTTCCCACACGGTGAAGTATTTGTTTTGCTTTGCATTCAATATCTTATAAATATAACCTGCTGTGTATATTGCAAACTGATATATTTTGTTTGATTAACGCGGACTTGAAAGCTACTAATTCGTCATACATAAAATATTGTGGTTGGGGAAGAATTAACAACAATAAAAGTCTTCTTTGACCTCAGAAGTGCATTTCTGTTGTGTTATGTTAGTGCTTAGAAACTAGATAAGAGGAAAGCACTACAATTGGTACCAGGAGTCGTGGGGTCGGTCATTAAGAGGTGATTAAGAGGGTGTTGACGAGTTAGTAGATTTCTAAGTGCACACTTTAAAAGTGTAATTGTTTTTTTTGTTGTTTGGAGAATTACAGAAATTGTTTTCTGTTTGGGGAATCTCAGTAGCACCGCAGACCATGTCTGAGAATACATGTGTTGATAAACTGCCTGATGGTGCTCAGAAAAACTGTGAATTGTTTTCTGTTTGGGGAATTACAGAAGAAAATGCATGTGTAGCTAAAATGCCTGATAATGTTTTGAGAAATAATTCCTGTTGTACATATGTAGAAAACGTGTCTTTTGGAAGTAATGATGACAGAAAGGTTTGGATACCTTTATCTGCTTACAGAGAAATGCAGGAGAAATGCAGGCAGTTGTAACATGAAAATAGGAATTTACGTGAGCAAATTAGCCCGACTGAAAGTTATAAAAGGGCTGTTTTTGAAGAATCTTTCTTGTCCCATTCCAGTAATGAGGGGGTTAAGACAGCTCCGAGCTGCACTGAGTTTTCGTGTGAGCCAGGGTTTTTGGCAGACAAAATGCATTCCTTAACTGATAACACGGACGAGAGAGACCAGAATGTGATTTACGAGTTACCGTTGCAAAATGCACAAGTAAAACTAAAGATTTTAGAGCAAGAGCCGACTTTCATTAGCTTGTTTGATTTTTGGAAAAAGAATAGCCCTCATTTGAGAGAAATCCTAACATTTTTGTATATGGTCACTGTGAAAAATTATATGCAGCTGCGCGCTTGTGATTTGGCAAATGAAATAATGCAGACTTTAGGTTTTTGCGCAGTGCAAGAAGGAAATACTTATGTACATGTAATTCAAGAACAAGGGAAGAAAATAGTGCCCCTAGCTAGAATCATACAATGGATCTGGTACTTGCAAGACAGGGCTAGAGTACCACAGGTAAAAGAATTACCGGTGAAATTGTGTGCACCATTTGAATTCGTGTCCACTGAAGATAAAAAGCATGTTTGTTTTACTAATGATTCATTGACTGAAATGTTGTTTTCTGGCACCGTAGAAGGAACAGCGTTGTATAATGTGTGTCAGATTTTAAAGCAAGAGCTACGTGAGATGTGTCATTTTTACGCTGATTATTGGTTCATTGCTAATGTTTTAGCACCTAACTGGTTCAATTACCTTGCAGATGTTAATGAGAAAAATTCAGAGAGAGAAGTGTACACCCAGAATTCTGCCTTAGTGGGGATGGCTAAGTGGGTGCCCCAGAAATGTGAACAGCTGAGAGAAAAAGCCACTTACAGGTGGGCAGAGATGAGAGAGATGCACATTCCCCTAGATTTGATAAAAACTGTGCAGCACGCACAAAAGCAATCTGTCATGCAAGCAGTCACAGAGCAGTTGGGGAGAGGAAAGTTACCCGAACAGAAATGGCAAATTGATCAGGTTTTAGGGAGAGTGATTGCTGCAAATTACCAAGGAAAAATCGAAATTATGCTGATACCTAGAAAAGAATCTGATTCATTCATACAAATTGGAGACAGAATGGCCCAAATTGGCAAAAGTGCAGTGAATGGAGGTTTGTTAAAGAATGAGTCTGCCCCAGCCCTTCTGACAGTGCAAGAAAAGGGAAGCTGTGGCGCAGCAGTTAAAAACCTCAGTGCTGATGTGTGGGCTGAAGCCCTAAGTGACCCTCCAGAACCTGCAGTGAATATAACAAAGGGCCCCAAAAACGTCCTGCTGATTATAAAACAGGGAAAGAAAGAGGAAGGGTGCAGTTTAAATGAAAAATGTTATTTGCAAGAAAAGTCATACTTGTTTCTTTTGCAGATCCTACCACGTTTCGCCACTGTCCCTGAGTGTGCTGTGTGGTCCCCCTTCCGGTGTGTGCGTGTGGGGTCGGGGAAGGGACCGAATCCCCAACCTGAACCTGGCTGAGTAAAGTGCCAGCACCATGGAAACATTTTGCGCAAACTGCGCCTTCAGTTCAAGTTCAACTTGTTTGATTGCATTCTTCCAATGGAACTAAGCTGTGTTTTTTTTTTTCTTCCCTCTCATATGGAACTCTGACTTTTGCTTACCTTCCAGAAAACCTTTCAGGTGGACCGTGCACCTTTACATGAGCAGAACTCATGCCACATCAAATTGCTAACACTGTTGAATTAGAGACTCATTCAGAGAAAAAAAATTGCTCAGTCTTTTCTATGTAGATGTATCTGATGTGAAAGGTTATGAAATCAATGTGTTAATCCACTTCTATTGCTTTACAGGGATTGCTTTGATCTGATGTTTTTTTGTTTTTGTTTGAAACAAGAGGTATGTGAAACAAAAATTCATTGGTCAAAGGGCGGAATGTACTGCCATTTGTTAAATTTTGTTTTGACCAATAACTTTGTGTTTCACCACTGCGCATATTAGTTGCTCAATGTTCACCAGTAGCACCTGGTATGTTTTGTTCAGTCTAGCCGCCTATTGGCTTTGACATTGCATTCCTATTGGCTTTGACATGATGTATTCAGTTTAGCTGCCTATTGACTTTGACATGCTATTAGATATTCTGCCTATTGACTTTGACATGATATTATATATTGCATTTTGTATTCAGCTTGACTGCCTATTGGCTTTGACATGATATTAGACATTGCATTTTGTATTCAGCTCCGCTGCCTATTGGCTTTGACATGATATTATACATTGCATTTTATATTCAGCTCAGCTGCCTATGGGCTTTGACATGATATTATACATTGCATTTTATATTCAGCTCAGCTGCCTATTGGCTTTGACATGACACTAGACATTGCATTTGATATTTAGGTTAGCTGCCCATTGCCTTTAACGTGGAGTTACACATTGCAGTTGAGAATCCAAGCTGTATTTTTCCAAGCTGTGTTTTTGCACAAGATGAACCAAGATGTTTTGTTCTCACAGTAGACTAGACATGATAAGAGAGAGTACATGGGTGTTGTTCTCTCTGCTTGAGCTTGGGAACAGGGGTAGTCTTGGAGACCTGGCCAGTCTCCAAAAGGCTTGCTCAGTTTCCCAGGTCTGAGAGGAGGGGGCACACCTTTGTAACGAATGACACAGGCTGCAGAGAGTCAGATTCGAATCTGCCGGACCTCGTGCTGGAGCTTGGCGCCAGCTGCCAGCAATCCCGTGTGGGTAGATGAATCTCTCTTTCTCGCGGCTGACAGGGGTCATCAGCTTGCAGACCTTAGAAAGATGAAGCTGTAGATAGTTCCCACATGGTGAAGTATTTGTTTTGCTTTGCATTCAATTTCTTATAAATATAACCTGCTGTGTATATTGCAAACTGATATATTTTGTTTGATTAACGCGGACTTGAAAGCTACTAATTCGTCATACATAAAATATTGTGGTTGGGGAAGAATTAACAACAATAAAAGTCTTCTTTGACCTCAGAAGTGCATTTCTGTTGTGTTATGTTAGTGCTTAGAAACTAGATAAGAGGAAAGCACTACAACTCCGTGAAAGCTACATTTTGAGTGCATCAAAAAAAAAAAAAACTTAGTCCTAGGTGAAAAAAGGCTGTCATTGCCCCATTTTTTATGTACATTTATTGACTTAATCAACAATAAAATATTTTTTAGGAGTAAGTGGCAGTTAGGGTGTCAACTTAGTTCAGTAGAGTCCACAGATAAAATGACCAATCTAATGAAAACTAGCCAAATGTTGTCAAAATAGTGTTGAGTGTTCCACATTTCTGCTTTGAAAATAAAAAGCAGTGACAACAAACTCTTAAACAAGACTGGTTCTTAAACATCAACAATATAGTCAACATCTATATTTCCTAAGCGTCAACAAATATGTTCAAAAATCATATTTCATAATATAAGTGCTGATGCTTTAACATTCTTGAGATTAAAATTATCTTAAGGTCATTTTCAGGTGTGTACAGACACATTTAGCCAAACAAAAGAAAAACAGCCAAATATTTGCACAATGACAACAAGCGTCCTGCAACTCTATTGGGAAAAGTTAGACAGTGAAAAGGGACTTCTTATCCGAGCACTCAGCAATGGAAAAGTGGCCTAGATTTCCTAATGAAAACTAACCAGATGTTGTCAAAATAGTGTTAAGTATTCCACATGTCTGCTTAAAAAATAAAAAACTGTGACAACAGACTCTTGGACACGGCTGATTCTTAAACTTCAAAAATATATTCAACATCAATATTTTCCTAATCTTAAAACAAATGTGTTCAACATTAATATTTCATATAGTAAGTGCCAATGCTTTAACATTCTTGAGACTAAATATGATTTGAAAGCCATTGTATATAACATTTCTGATGTACCAGACTCAGGAAGTGATCCCTACTCAGAAAACAAAATGTTGCTTTCTTGGGCTGTTCTCTGATAAAAGACTTGGGCCCAGATGATTACTACAAGAGTGTTGCTGAAATAATTGAACTAGTAAAAACAGCTCTCTAGGAAGGCTTACAGCATCCTTATGCGGTCCTAGGGAGCTGTTATCGTCACCTGGCCCATCTCTGGTATGTTTATCATTGGCCAAATGAAAGCGACAGGATGTTGTCATTGAGACCTTTGTCAAAGGTCCTCGATTGGTATACCCACTGCTGTTCTTTCCGAAAGAGAAATTGGTCTACATTGTCCTTTTTTCCATCTAACATTTCAAGTACAAACCACTCCATTTCATTATCCGTGTGTTTTTCTGCCAAAAAATGACTGCTCATTTTTGTTGTGCATTTCTGACAGCTACTATTGCTGCGATGCTGCCCTATGCACAGTTTTATTTTTCTACTCATCAGACCAATGTATCTAAGTTGGCATGGGAATGTATTCATGTATATTACGTGTTAAATTACAATTGGTGTGTTTCCTCAATGTATATTCCAGATTCTCAGCGAACCTGATAGTTTTGGTGACTTTTGTTAAGTGGCAAAACAGCATGAGCCACATGGATAGTGGCCAATGATGGGTTGCAGGCCCCAATTAGACAGAACTATGGTTGGTTCCTTATAGGCTCTTTTCAGGCGTGTGTGTACCAAATGATCCCATATGTTCTTAATTCTTTTGTAGGCAAATCTTGGTTTTCGACATTTCAAATTTCCTGATGTTATAATGTTCCACTGTTTATTTATTATCTTTTTGACATGGTTTGAGGCTGCACAAAATGTGGTAACAGATGTGTGTATGCTTTCATCTGTGTTCCTCAATGATGGTTCTAGGAGACATTCTTGATGCTGGGAGCTTGCACATTCTCGGCACTTGTCCACAATCTTTGTTGGGTAATTTCTCTCCTTCAGTTTGGTGGTAAGGTCCTTCGCCTGGATCTTAAAATCTTCTATGTTGCTGCAATTCAGCCGAATCTTTAAGAACTGACCACAAAGCAAATTTTCTCTCAGGGAACGTGTATGGAAACTGGCAAACTATTCTTTGCTGTAAGTTTGTAAAAAAGTTTTATTTTTCAATGTCATCTCTCCTGCAAAAATAGTGATGTCTAGAAAGTCCAAAGTCAAATTATGCATAGTGCACATGAATTTCAAAAAACTGGTCTCGAGTATTCAGCCAATTTAAAAATGTTGTTAGTGTGTCTGTGGAGCCTCTCCAGATAATCAAGATGTCATCTATGAATCACTTTGAGAGTCAAATATTTTGTTTGTAGGGATTAGATGTACTTAATACATGGGACTCAATCCCAGGTAAATTTAGGTGAGTATATATTAATTTTGAAGTGCCATTGGGGACCCCTTACTTCAGCCCCCTGCCTGAACTGGGTATGTAGGGCTTGCCCAGGAGACACTACTCCCCTGTGGTGGGCATTGGGGTGGTGGTAATGGTCATGTTTTGGCTGCTTGGACAAAAAAACATGGCGCTAAGCTGCCTAGCGTAATTTCTGACCCACTAGCCCCATTTCCCATAACGCCATTCCTCACCGGCTAGTGTCTTTTTTTGAGACTCTGGCCATTCCTTAGCGCCATTGTGTGTCATTTTATAAACATGCCGCATGGATGGCGTTGTGTTAGCCGGCGTTAATAAAATGACGCACAACTGAGTTAGCGCAGTTGTGCGGCATTTTTCATATTTGTCCCATATTTGTCCCACATTTGCAGTGAGGTTTGGTTAGCAGTGTTGTGAGAAAACTGGGCTGATTGCAGAAGACCCCTAACTTTTTGCCCCCATTTTTCACTTTTTGCTGGTGTCTTCCTGACTCTGATGGTGCCTTGGGTACTGCTAACCGGTCCCAGGGCCTGTGCTCTGATTAAAATGAGTATGCAAATTAGGCTAATTATAATTGGCAGTACCAAACTACCTATAAGCCCCTAGTATTTGGTAGGGCATGTAAGTTTAGGGACCCCAGCATAGGTAGTGCCCTCATAGGTGCACTCCTGAGGTGCCCAGGGTCGTTTTAAAGGCAGGCCTGCCTTGTTGGCTGCTTTTAAATTAAAGTTACAAGCAAATTCGACTTTGGAATTGAAAGTACTTTCAAAGTCTTAAACTACCTTATTTATACATATAGGTCACCCCTAAGGTGTGCCCCAGGTGCCCCCAGGATTGGTTAAAATGTAACCATAAGCAGGGACTTTATAAAATATGTTTTATAAGCCCTGGTGAGGAAAAATAGCCAGATTTTTTTTTACCTCATTGTAGTGAATAGGCTCCATAGGCTAAAATGGGGAGACTTCATTTTAAATAATAAAGGTGGTCATTCTAACCCTGGCGGTAAAAACCGCCAGGGCGAATGACCGCGGTACCACCGCCAACAGGCTGGAGGTGCACCGCTGGGCATTCTGACCGCGGCGGTTCAGCCGCGGCCAGAAACGGAAAGTCGGCGGTGTACCGCCGACTTTCCGCTGCCCTTGAGAATCCTCCATGGCGGCGGAGCGCGCTCCGCCGCCATGGGGATTCTGACACCCCCTACCGCCATCCTGTTCCTGGCGGGTCTCCTGCCAGGAACAGGATGGTGGTAGGGGGTGCCGCGGGGCCCCTGGGGGCCCCTGCAGTGCCCATGCCAATGGCATGGGCACTGCAGGGGCCCCCGTAAGAGGGCCCCAAAAAGAATTTCAGTGTCTGCCTAGCAGACACTGAAATTCGCGACGGGTGCTACTGCACCCATCGCACTCCAGCAACTCCGCCGGCTCCATTCGGAGCCGGCTTCATCGTTGCTGGGTCTTTCCCGCTGTGCTGGCGGGCGGCCTTTTGGCGGTCGCCCGCCAGCACAGCGGGAAAGCCGGAATGGCCGCTGGGGTTTTGTGACCGCGGTGCGGTCATTTGGCGATAACCGCATGGCGGGCGGCGACCGCCACCCGCCGCGGTTAGAATCACCGCCAAAGTCTCCAAAGGAGCTAGATATGGCAAATGTGGTCTCCAACTGATTGTTATAATAAATGCAACAACTTGCCAATGTTGGATTTAATATAACATGTTCAGGAAACAAGTTTTAGAACTGTTCCTAAAAGTTACCAGTGTCAGCTCTGTAGTGCCCTTCTCTGATTGGCCAGCCTCTGGCAGAATGGCCAGGCTGCCTTGATGAGGTGTGAAGTGGCCTGGGCTGAACAAAAAGGAAGTGCCTGGGGGAGGAGATCTGCCTTAGCAGATAGTGAAACAGGGTGTGGGGAGAGCAGCCAAACTGGTCTTCAAAGGAGGGAAGGACATTTGGAGCAGCTCAGGACCTCCCTCATTTTCTGCAAACCCAGACAACCAGGTGCCCTCTTGATTAGATTAGGAGAGGGCAGGAGAGGGGTGTGTTCAGGATTTTTAGGAACACCAGTGGGTGGGCTCAACCAAACCTAATCTCCAAAATTCAGTTTCTGCCATTTTGGACTTTTAAGGAATGTTTCTCCCTGTGATTGATTTTTGGCACACTTCCAAGGAAGTGGTCATCTAAGAGGGTAGTGGCCTGCCTGTGATTGGATGGTTGCCCCCCTTGATTTTCACCCCAGAAGCAAGGATACATTTGGCATAGCTGCACCCACACCTCAGATCCCTACAAGGAACAACATCAGAAGAAGAAGGACTGCCCTGCTGGACCCCTGACCTGCATCTGGACACTGCATTCTGAAGGATGGCACTAGCTGCACACTTGGGCTTCACCACTGAAAGGACTTTGCCTGTCTTCAACTGGTTCAATAAGGGACTCCCTGCTTTCTAAAGGTGTAAAACAGCTAATCAGAGTCCCCTACATCAAAACCTGAAGGAACTGCGCAGCTGACCAGTGGCAAGTGGTCATTTTTGGATTTAAACCATGTGCATCCTGGGAGTTGGATACCTAACTCTCAAGGAGCAACTCAGAGCTTCTGGAACTTTGGGGTAAGCTGTGGACTCCTAAAGGACCTTCAAAGACTTCCTGGAAGAAGATCCAGAAGTTTGGAGAACTTTTGGAAAAAAGCTCCATAAAAGGACCGACCCGCTGTGGTGAGTCAAGCCACCTTACCACAACCGCGACCCAGCCTGACTTGCAGGTTTGTCCTGCTAAAAGGCTCCGCAGCTCCAGACTTCCAGGATTTCACTGGGGATTCTTGGAAACGTAATCTGAAGACCTTGAATCAAAATCAGCTCACTGAGGAGGGTCGTCAACAGTCTGAAAAGGAAAAAGCTCCCAAAAAGGGCCAAAGTCCAAACTTAAAAAGCTGAACAAGACTTCCCATGCATCATATCTGAGGAGGGCTCTAGGACATTGGATCATTTGGCTCAGATGAAGATTTCTGTCCCGCAAAATCATCTAAGTCTGAAGGTAGAATTCCTCTCCAAGGTCTCCTGCGGCGCATATCCGAAGAGGGCTCCAGGGACGTCGGAACAGATTGTTCACTTCGTCCAGCTAAAGAAAATCTTCAAGAAAAAAACCGAAGGTAAACTTTTGACCATGGCCTCCCGCTTGCTGTAGCCGAGCAGGGCTCTATCGCGGTCAGCCTCAAACTTTGACTTTGCCCCGGTCTAGTGCGACCAGATGACCAGATTGGCGCTTTTAGTTTCTATGCCTGGAAAACATAAATTCTTAAAAAATTCATATCTCCAGTTCCCATTAACTGATTTTAATTATTTTGATGTAATTTTAAAGGTGTTGGATTTTGATTGTGTTTTGTGTTTTATTGTGTTGTGTATGAAGCCGCCGGCTTCAGTAAGTATAAAACAAATACTTTAGAAAGCCATTTAATTCCCGTATTGCTGCTATTTTCAACAGTTTTTAACCTTTTTTAATAATTGCTCTTTTTTAGGCTGTTGTGTTGGGGGGCTGTTTGGAACCTTTTAAAAAAAAAAAAATTGTACTCTTTTCTTATTGGGGTCTTGCTCAGCACCGGTGCCTGCGTTCTTAAGAGGCTCCCGGTCGCTTTAAAAAAAATCTTTTTAGTGGCAGCCATTACGGTGCTATTTTACGGCAGCCATCTTTGTTGCCGGTCCAGTTTTTTTCTTGGAGCCAGGTCGGCCCTCCTGCATGTCGCATTTAAATGCGGCCAGCCGCTGGCGCGCCAAAGGCAAGCCCGTCTGCGCCCGTCCGCGCCCAGAGCCCAGGGATGCTGTTCTTTTTTCTACCAATAGATTAATATATTCTTCTTCTCAGTTGCACGCTCTTAGAGACACCCAGTTATACTCTACCTTTGTAGATACCTCTCAGTCGTTTGTTCACTCCTCCTGTACTAGCTGCTCTTGGTCGCCCACTGTCGCCCCACCATCTAATACCCTCCTCATCAACTGGGCAAACTGCTGTTGCTTAATTGCCGTTCTTTATCGGCACATTCACTATATATTTACACACTTCTGGAAGAGTTAGTACCGGATGCCTTGTTCCTGGCGGAAACTTGGCTAAATGAAGAATCCTTAGTTGACATTTGTAAAACCTTACCCTCAAATTATTCTATAGCTCATATAGACAGACCTCGGATGAGAGGTGGCGATATATTCATTATTTATAAAAACTCTATTAAGTGTGTGACATCGCCACTTGAGATCCCAGAATGTGAAAGTATGTCCTTTTCTCTATACATGTCCTCCACTTTCACTTTTTCGGGAATTCTTCTCTATCGTCCTCCCGGCCCCTGTGCGGGTTTCTTGGAAGCTATACCCGATGTAGTGGTCAGTCTTATCACTAAGACTCCTAATCTAACTGTCCTTGGGGACTTTAATATTCATCTTGACAACGTAGATTGTCCTTCGGCTAAATCTCTGTTAGCCTCTTTTACCGTGATGGATATGACCCAATTTGTTATGGCCCCACTCATTTGAATGGTCACACTTTATGACCTTATTTTTATAAATATCTCCGATCTCACTATTCCATCCTCCTTGCCCTTACTCTGGACTGATCACTTTCTTCTGTCATTTATCTTTCTGTATGATGTTTCCAGAGATCTCAAACCCAGGCTCACTACCGTGGGGCGTACCTGGTCGAAGTTGGTACCAAGTATTTGGCATACTGCTCTCCGTGCCTCTTCTACAATCAGTGATTATTCCTCCCCTAATGCCGTGGATCTACTTGATAGTTGGATCTCTACCTCCTTGAATTCAGTCTTGCCCATTAAACTGGTAATAAAAAAACCTTCTCATAAGTCAAATCCTTGGTTCTCGTCCTCTCTACTAGAACTTAGGAAGAATTGTAAAAAATTTGAGAGAATCTGGAGGAAAAACTACAGCTCTTCGGCCAAAGAAGCCTATAGGAAAGCCATTAGAACTTATCACTATAATATTAAGGCAGTTCAAACTGACTATTACAGCAACAGAATTGAGAATTCTTCTAACTCCCAGAAAGACATTTTCCAGATTTTTAAAGAACTCACTATAACTCCTATGCCTGCCTCTCTGATAGAAGCTTCTACTACATATAGTAATTCATTAGCAGCGCATTTCCAGGATAAGATTACTAAGATATGGATTCTGGAGAAACATGTTAATTTGCAACTGACCAGTCATCTTGAGAGTCATGAGCTCTTACATCCAACCCAAATGGGTTTTAGAGCTCAACATAATACGGAGTTGGTGCTTCTTACGGTGACTGAATCGGCTCGTCAACTTTTAGATCAAGGAGGTCATGTTGCTATTATCCTTCTTATTCTTAGTGCAGCCTTCAATACTGTGGATCACACGCTTCTTTGTGATAGACTTTCCAAGATAGGGCTAGGAGGCATGGCCCTTTCTTGGCTTTCTTCTTTTCTTATAGGGAGATCTTTCCAAGTTTTGGATCGTTCCTTTTTTTCTGACGTTATGCCTCTGACTTGTGGAGTTACTCAGGGTTCTTCCCTGAGTCCAACTCTTTTTAATATTTATCTATCATCTTTGGCCAAAGTAGTCACTCCTTATAATTTTTCAGTGGTCACCTATGCCGATGACACCCAATTAGTGGTATCCCTTTCTAGCACTGGGGATTCCTCTTCCGCTCATTTGGCGTGTTGTATGAAGGATATCGGTGTTTGGATGACCCAATCTAAACTTAAATTTAATGATGGTAAATCGGAAGTACTGATTGTAGGCAATGGTCCCCCTGTTTCCCCTTTGGCACTGCATTCGGAGGCTTTTAATATTCTACCTCCTCCAAAGGCACAGGTAAAAAGCGTAGGCTTCTTGCTTGACCCTCTTTTGACGATAGAGCTGCAAGTAAAAAGAATCTCCCCGGTTTGTTTTGGTTTGATCAGAGCTCTCAGGAAGATTCTTAATCTTCTACCTTTTAATGCCAAAAGAATTCTTGTTCAAGCTCTGGTTCTTTCTCGCCTGGATTATGGGAACTCCCTGTATCTTAGTTCTCCAGAGTGCGTAATAAGGAGGCTGCAGATTGTGCAGAACGCTGCAGCAAGACTTCTTACTAATTCCCCGAGACATCTCTCTGCCAAACCGGCGCTGGTAGCACTTCACTGGCTCCCAATCAAACAGCGTATTCATTTCAAATCTATGTGTATTATTCATAGAGCCTTACATAATAGGGGCCATCTTTTTTTTAGAAGTCGGATCTCCATTTATGCTCCTTCTAGACACCTGAGATCACTTTCCTCTCGACAGATCTATATACCTCGTGTCAAGAGATCATGGGGAGGTAACTCTTTTACCATCAGGGCTGCCCGTTTCTGGAATGCTCTACACTCTGAACTTCGCCACGAACCTTCACAACTTCTTTTTAGGAAGAAGTTAAAAACCATCCTTTTCTGCAGCTAATTGATTTTCTTTGGTCTTTCTGAGTGTCGTTGTATACTGTTAGCGCTGGGATGCCCTTGGGTAGCTATGCGCTTTATAAACCCATAAAAGTAAACTAAACTAAACTATTTATTGTTTTGTAAGTTTTAAATGCTTTACACACCTGTCTCCTAAGTTAAGGCTTGATGCTCATTGCCAAGCTACCAAGGGTTGAGCGGTTAATTTATTGAGACCTTACTGGATTTAGTAGGGGATAGTAGCCTATTGCTAAGTGTAGGTACTCACCTGTCCTTACCAAAAATCCACTTTCACTCTCAAGTGTCACTTATGGTTTCACACCACAATATTTGCTTTACATACTAAAAGATTGTTCTGTGTATGTTTGCGGAATATATGGTGCAGGTGATCAGTTTGTCCATACATCGGCAGTAATCTATTAACTTATGATGCTGTGCTGTTGCCTGTATATAGGTATGATACTATTAAGGTAGGATATGCCTCCTGAGTTTTATTTAAATTTGGGTGAATAGGCCTGTTTCTTTGGGGATCTTTTGGCCCTGACGAATGCCCATGACCTGGTTGGCTATTGAAGAGCAGAAACATGTTGGCCTAAATTGATGGTGTGAGTCATTTATCTCACAGGCCGTCCTTCATTGTTTTTAATCATACTTATGGTCCCAATCAAAGAAAGGTGACAACCTGGGTAGCATAAGGCATTTTTAATCATTCTGGACCATGCCCTTTATCCAGCACAATTTCTCTAAGAACTCCCTACCATTTAGTACTTCACATGAAGTTGAGTCCGCCCTAGTGGCACTGTCCTACCAGCGTAGGGAGAGGTTACAGAGGATGAAGCATGACAAGACCAGCGTGTGAGGCCTCCTCTTCCAGAAGGACTCTCTGTCATATGACAAGGCAGACCACCGTCTCTTGACGGGTTCTTGATTACACCTCAGAGTTGAGGATACAAGATAAGCCCCTCAAAAACCACCACACTCTGTTGTGATTCTGCAACCTTTCCCCAATTTAGGAAAGAGATGAAAAAATGCCTGTTTAAAGAACACTACCTTGGATGCAGTAACAGGCCAATTTCTCTCTTAGAATGTACACTCCAATCACTAGTTGATGTATCTGTAGCTTTAAACATATACCAAGGTGCTCTGGATTCCTGATTGGTTCCTGCTATACCACATACATACATACATACATACATTTACAGTATGAAGGACCCAGTCTCATACACACATTAAATATTGCCTTACTCTAGCACAATTAGAGAGGAGGTTGCTAGGCGGTATATGAAGGGATGAAATCTGTTTAAAATAGCATTAAAGGCTATATGCAAAGAAAGTTACTGTATCAGAGTCCCATAGACAAATATTTGTATGTCATCAAAGGGGTCCGTATGTACAATGAAATACTCCCCTTTTATTAATAAGCAAATAACTCTAACCAAGATCTTTAGAGGAGAATTTATGTGCTACTGGCTGGCACCAAAGTCCCCAGAGACTTGACGCCAGACTGTAAATCAAATGGAGTACTCTAGAAGGGAAATGGTACACACTATGATGTATGGCCAAAGATATGAAACACATTGAAACGTCAGTAAAGAAAACTACATTTACTTTAATGCATTGTAGGAGGACTGGTGAGGGACATGAACCACACAGTGTGTGGCATAATGAGACATCAATTTTTCAATGAGCTTTGCTAGTTGTAACTTACACTTCCAGTTCTTATTGGCTTCTATGGCCATTTTGACAGTCTCTTGTTTTAAGCTTTCTTCAATTGCACATGCGATAAAGAAAGAGGAGCTTTAATGTAAACAGAATAGTGAGGGGAAACCAACACAACAATCAGCAAACAACAAGAAACTTGTTTAAAGGTCCTTAGATTTGAAAGAATGTTTGACAATTCCCCTGTGCACAGCAGAGCAATAAGCACCTCTGCAAAATGCCAAAGCATGCTTTGTGTGCTGATCTTAGCTGCGTTTTCACAAGAATCTACCCTGGTGACAAATATCTAAATAAATGGCACTTTCTGGACCACAGAGCTCAATGTAAACAGTTTGCTTGCCCTGGGTTGTGTGCCAGGTAAACCGACCGGTAGAAATGTGTCAGATGATGTTGTCACAATTATAAGGTAGCTTTCATTGGGAACAGGTGAGAATGCCACAGATTTTATTTTACTTTGGCCCAAGTGTCACATACTTTCACTGCAAAAGTAAGTAAGCAAGGGCACGCACAACAAAACAAGTATTCACATGTTGCAGTACTTTTACAAGGAGACTTACCTAAACATCTCAGTAACATGAACTGTATTCCAACCACTAGTGATTTATGTTCCTGCTCCACGCTCCTGTGAGGAGGAATCAAACGATAATTGTATCAGAATAAAATACTTGCTCCGGACCAGGAAGCTAATAATTGTAGCAGAAGAACCATCCAGATTGCTGCAGGAGAAATACAACTACATTTGATGTGACACATTGTAATTTACACCAAGCTTTGGGTTCTTCTCATGACAGGCACATGCTAATGCTCGATGTTGACTGAACTTTTACGATCTGAAGAAATGTTTTAAGAGAAAATGTAAATCTCTGGAGTAAACTGCGACTTGATACCAATTGTTATATCCAAACATGACTCAACCTGGACAGCAGGAAGCACTTGATAAAGCATCTAAAGGGAGAAAAACTAACAGACTCGAGAAAGTTCTGAAAGTGCCACAGGTGGTGGGTTGCAGCTCCACCACTTTATACCACCAAACTCACTGTAACCTTAAAAGTAGTATACACAATATTTTAACCAATGTGCACCACAAAGAGGCATTGTTTATCTCGTTTCAGCTTAATGGTGACTACTTTCGCCAACCCTCTGTCAAAGCAAGTCAGCTATAAACTCTGCATCCTGTTCAAATTTTACGAGTACCAGCCTCATCCGATCAGTGCAATACCTATAACCCATGTATGCCCAATTTAGGTCCATGAAAGCCAGCTCCATGCTAGATGTCCAGGGCAACTAGTGGCAGCATCAATGAGCTACCTTTACATTCACTGCATGTAAATTAATCTTATGTGGATATCCTGGAAATGTGGCATAGATCCAGCAAGCCTGCAACCATGTTGAATATCCCTGATTAAACCTATGATCTTTTTACTTCTTACACACTCATTGTGATTATGTTGATTGTGCGTACAGACAAAATATACCTTTAGGTCTAAGTAGTGGCTGGGGATAATCCTGTTGTATGTATCTGTTTTCAAGGTAGGCTTTCCTTGGCAGAGCAGTGACTTACCAGGAGGCCAGCCTATTGAATCAGGATGGTGACAGCTCTAGGAAATTGAAAAAAGTTTTGATCCAGGAATTTTACCTCCTACTTCAACTTTATACCTACTGTAATGACTTCAGGCAAAACATGTCACAGTTAAGTGTGGAAAAATATTTTTATTCCGAAAAAGTTGGCAAGGAGGGAGGAAGTAGCTGAACATACAAGAAAATTATCAGTATGACATCCCTTTTACTGTAGTGTAGTGTCAAATATGATTTCTGCAATGGTAATCAGCATGACTCCTTTGTGAGAGGTAAATGAGTGGTAAAGTGGCTGGTGATGACGGATGCAAAGAAGTGAGCAGAGTTTAGTGAAGAAGGGTGAATGCAATTACTGTGCTTCATTTGGGGTAGTTCCACTGCTTCCTGGATAACATCTAGGCTCCTTTAAAGCTTCTGAGACAGGGGTCCAACAGTAAGATGTTCTAGTAAAAAGGTGAGACTTACAAACTATGACCTTTTGGTTCTGGAAATGCTTAGGATGTAGGGAGGTAACTAAAGCGCTACCAGCCGTATTTGTAGTTCACAAAACATTATTGTTAATATAACATTAGAACTAATGTGGCAGATGGTATTTTGTACCCCCACTCCAATGATTAACTGTGAACATGCAGAGGTAGCGACCAGTGAAGAACAGCAGCCCAACATTAATGCATTCGCATTACCTGGATGTAAAAATCATTTTTTTGTAAACACTGCCTGGTCCACAAAGGGGTAGAGGCTATTTTGAAAAAAATGTTGACATTCACAGAAGCTGTCAAGCAAACCTTACAAAGGTTTCCTGGACCACTTCAGATTCCTCCGGGACTGCCTGTCACAATTCTGATAGTTCTCCTTTGTGACTCAGTTGCCACCTTTTGGAAAGTAGATTATTAGTGACAGCAGGTAGATACCTATACTTAGTAATAAGGCCACAATCACACACATGGTCCAGTCAAGGTCTTAATAAGTATATCCTTGCTCAACCCTTGGTAGCTTGGCTCACGAGCAGTCAGGCTTAACTTAGGAGACAGGTGTGTAGAGCATGTAGTATCATAAAACAGTATACATGAAAAACACAACACACAATAAAAATCCAAGACAAGTTTATAAATATAGGTAATATTATTCTCTTTAAGATGACACAAAAACAACAAACATCCACCAAAGGGAACTGTAGATATGAATTTTTAAAGATTAAAGGTAAAAAATGTGCATTCTAGTGCTTAAAAGCAAAAAGTGCCAACTGAGCAGGAGGCCTCGGTCAAAACTTTACCTTGGGAATAAGGGCCTGATTTAGAGTTTGACGGATGGGTTACTCCATCAAAAACTGATGAATATCCGATCCACCATATTACCATTTCCATAGGATAAAATGGAATTGTAATACAGCAGGTGGGATATCCGTCACATTTGTGATGGAGTAACCCCATTCACCAAACTCTAACTCAAATCAGGCCCTTAGTTTCTTTTCTGGAGCTTTTTCTCTCATCAAGAGGGGCTCCTCTCCAGTCTGGCTTTCGATGTGACGTTGCCGGCTTGGCTCAGCATGAGGTCCTGGTCAACTCATGGAAGTCTCGTTGATGAGGAAAAGCTCTGGAGCTTCAGCAAGATGAACCTGAAATTTTGATAGGGTCGCGGTTTGACATCGCCGGCTTGACTCTTGTCGACAAATCGGTCACCTTATAAACTTGTTTCCAAAGTTTCTCCAAACTTCTGAATCTTCTCCCAAAAGCCCTTTTTGGGGCCCTGCAGTGCCCACAAACTTTATGTAAGGTTCCAGAAGCTCTGAGCTTCTCCTACGAGCTGGGACTACAATTCACTGAATGCACCTGATCAAATCTTTAAAAGCCCATTGAAAGCTGGTTAGCTAGGCTCTTCTGGCAGAACGTGATGCAGAGGACTATTGGTAGCTTCTGTGTGAGTGTTGCTTACAGGGAGTCCACTCCTGGGTCTTTAGAAGCAAGGCAAAGTCCTTTTAGTGGTGAAGCGCAGAGTGTGCAGCTGGTGCAGTCCTTCAGGTGCAGACCAGGGGTTGCACAGGGCAGCCCTTCTTTAGATTTTCTTCCAGCAGGGATCTGAGTTGCTGGGCAGCTCTTCCCCTTTTATCCAGGTTTCTATGCTGGCAAGCAAAGGTGCACCCCTGACCAATAGGTGCAGGTTGCCACCTTCTGTGATGACCACTTCCTGCGAAGTGTGCCACATTTCAAGCCCAGAAAGCACTTGTTCTCAAAAATTAAAAATGGAGAAAATCTCTCCTGGAGAGTTAGGTCTGGCTAAACCCACCTACATGTGTGGCTAACCCTAACACCCTACTTCCAGCCCCTCCCAATCTAATCCCATCTGTCTGGTGGTGTAGGAAATGGGAATGGTCTGTTTTTTTAACCAAGTGCCTCTCCCCCATTCGAAGACCATTTTGGCCACCCAGCCCACTTCCTGCTCTGCCATCTGCTGTTGCCGATTACCACCCACAAGATACTTCCTATCTCTCACACCAGGCCACTTCACACCTTATTAAGGTAGCTTAGATCAGCCTGCCAAACATAACCTTTAGGTGAATTCTATATACATTTCTTTCACATGTACTATCACACACCATGCTTGTCGTCTCCATCATAGGTAATTTCTGTTGTCTTTAAATGTAACCTAGTAGGAAAATTAGGACATTTGATTTCTCAGATTCATAGCAGTTTAAATATATAGTTGTTTAAAAAAATGATTTGTTACGGGCATGCTTTAAGCCAGGCTGGAGAGTACTACATATTCAACATAAAAAAGAACAGTATGTTAAAAGTTAAAATCTTTTTAAAACATTATTACAGCACTATAAGTTCTTTACACTGCATAGGTCACAACTTGGTATTGCCGGGTCCTTATAATTCTGATGTAGAAAAATAATTTATGCAACTAAATAAGACAAAGATGCATTTCAGTAATTTTATCACTCTGTTCTAAATTTTTTGCAAAAGGGATATTTTGCCAAAGCACATTTTCCTAAAATGGAGAGTTTTCATCAAGAGGGTGAGGCTGATATTATCAGTCTTGTAGTAATGTAAACAGCTATTTTTCCTTTAAAAGGTGAACCACTGGTAAGTACCTTAGGATGAGGATGAAAGATGGAGTGTGTATAGTACTTGCAATAAGTGCAGAAATGCAGGACAAACCCACAAAGAGCCAGAGCAGATGGGAGCAGCCACTGCCGCATGTTCCTGGTTGAGCAGATCCTTCTCTTCCAGCTCCAGGGATGCAGCTACATTTAGTGTAATTCTGTAATGAGAAAAAAACATGTGAGATGTTAGTATGGTATATATTGGTAAAAAGACATTTGTACTGAGTCAGGTGTATTACAATGGGTATAAAAAATACTTTTTTTATTTTAGAATTTAGAACTGGTAGAGAAGAAAGTAAATCAATGTATTCCATATCTTCAAGGGAGAAAAAGATGAAATAGGGACAGAGTAAATATAAATCTGTCCCTCAACTTTTAGTACTATAGGGAAACAGACTGATAGCTGTAAGGATACTTGCAAGAAGCAATATACCTTGTACCAATGAATGAGTTTCAGGTAGGATGATTGTATCATGCATGCTTCCAGAATACTAGTTATGTGCTACAAAATGTAAACCTTCAGCTGATCCAAAGAAGAATACTTGTATAATATTTTTAATCTCTTTAGACACCAAAACTCAACCTCTCCCAGAGCTCTTGAAATCATATTCTCAATGCCGTATTTTATTTAAAAAAGGAGGGAAACCTTATTAGGACCTGGTATCCCCATCTCCCAGGATTGAGTAATTGATAAAAGGAGGAGATGTTGGCCAAGTGCCCTCTCCCCTTAATTAAACAATGAGGCTCCGGGCTGCCCATTTGTTTTGTTTTTTTTGCCGCGATCTTGCGGGAGTCCCACAAGATCACAGAAAAAATAAAACACAATGGGCCTGATTACAACTTTGGAGGAGGTGTTAATCCGCCCCAAATGTGACGGATATACCACCAGCCATATTACGAGTTCCATAGGATATAGTGGACTCGTAATACGGCTGGTGGTAAATCCGTCACTTTACCGTCACTTTTGGGACGGATTAACACCTCCTCCAAAGTTGTAATCAGGCCCAATGTTTTTAATTTTGGCCCCAGATGCTCTTTCTGGGCCCCCCACATGGACTTAGGGGAGCAGGGTATCCCTACCCTGCCCCCTTATATATTTTTCTTAAATTCAGGACAGGGGACCAAGTCCCTAGTCCTGTAACGGCTGCCAGCAACATTTTTCTCATGTTGCTGGCAGCCAATCAGAGAGTTAGTGTCTGACTCCCATGGGAGAGAGATGGCCCAAGGGGGAAAAAAGCTCCCTGGGCCAATCAGAACGCTCTATTTTTTGGTTTAATATGTGTGAATAAAAGACCCCTTCACCACAGCTCTCTTTATCTACTGGCTTGCATTTTGTTCTGCCCACCAGAGCCCTACCTTGGCATACTAAACGGTTGAATGTACTTCACTTAAACAGTGACTGCTTGTATGTTCCATAGTAATCAAGACATTTATTGAAAGTTGCAATATTGATTCATCAGCATATACTAGCATTGGCATAATTACTGAAATCAAGCACAATTTATTAGAGTAGCAAAGGTAGATGTGTGGATTTGTATGTTGAAGCCTGCCCCCACATTTGTAAAGGACATTTGAAGCAGTCACATTTTACTCGGGAGGGGACATTTAGTAACAGCATGAGTTATTGCAGCTTTATGACAGACTTATTAAGTTGTTCCTTCTGACTTGAGAGGGATATGTAGTAAAGTTGGGGAGGACTGCTGTCTAGCTGAAGACCTTATGCTGTTTATTCTGACTCGAGAGGGCATCTAGCAATTACTTGAGTTGCTGTACCTATGTGAAAGACCAGACTGACTGGCTTTGCCCATTCTTGTTTGTAAAAGCTTTTTCACAAGGAAAGTTCACCCTTGCATTTGCTGTGCTGAAACCATCAAAAAGTTACAAATTATGTGAAAAAAATGTGCTATGTTCAAAAAGTATGTATTTAATTCACACACTAAACACTGTAAAACAGTAAAATAAAGGTTATCTGAAATGCAGGTGAGCAATGTCTGTACAGATGGAAAAGTATTCAATGACTTTTATTTATTTGTGCATATTTTGTTTTTGTTTTAGTTTATGTTTTACTCTATTCTTTTTTATTTTCTTTCATTATTTTATTTTATTTTTACAAATAACATCCTAGAAAATGTCAATGAAAAAAAAGTAGGCAGATGGTCAGGAAACATGCCTAAATGTCAGTGGTGATCATCTCAAGTGAAAAGGGTGTTCAAAAGCACCCAAAGGACAATCCAAGGTAAAATCAGGACCATCTCCAATTTTGTATACAGTCCACAGCACATCTTGCTACTAAGCAGTTCAACAAAAAGGACATTGACGTACGCACCTTCAACAAATAAGTAGACTGTATTTCACAAATTACATTTATCCAAAATGCACTGTACTCATATTTATCATCTAGTAAGATAGATTGTTAGCTCGACCAATCTGATTCAGCAACATAGATCCTTTACAAGAAACAAGGTTACCAGCAGAGAAACCTGCATAAAGCATGTACATAAAAATCCTATGATCAGCTGAGCCATTGAACACTGCAACTGTGACACCTGTGTAAAGAATTCTTCCAACATAGCCACTCTGTCATACAAACCAACAGAGACCTGTTTGTAAATACAGCATGGGGTGGGGGACTGTTCTGGTGCTGGTGAAAGCCTGGAAGTTGAAGTCAAAAACCTTTTTAAGTCCTATTTCAGAAAGGGGCATTAACACTATTTTGGAAAATAGCATTGAACATTTTTCTAAGTCTCAATGCAGAAAAGTATTTTGCTTCTTTTTGAGAAGAAAAATCAACTCTGAGCGGGCTACCACTGAAATTGTAGCCTACCATCGTAGAATCAAAGGCTGGATATTTGATGCAGGTTAGTCCTACTGGATATTGGATATTTCTTACAGAAAATGTTCCTAGTCTCAGTGCTTAATAGGCTCTAGGCCTGATTTAGATCTTGACGGTAATACCACCTTCCCGCTCATTGGCAGTCTCAAGTGTTCCGTCAAGCTGACGGAGTTCTCCAGCCATACTTAGATGTAGTGCGGCTGGACCGCGACCACCACAATGGAGTGAACTTCTTAGACATCATATTTAAATGTGACAGTTCTGAAGACGGTGTTCTAATGGTAGATTGCTCATGGCAGGAGGCAATCAGGGCAGCCAATGTACATTGTACAATGGCAGTGGTTATGAAATCGAGGAAAGATACACACATACACACTGTACCTTAGCTATGCATGTCCACCTGCACCACACACAACATATACACTATTATCCATTGACATTCCACCACGACACAACATGCACATGCAGAAAACACACATTGCCATACATCCATTACACAGGATACACACACTTTGACACTGCAGCCACATATAACACAGCCACAACAACCTACACAACTACATACCCATCTACACAAAGATTGTCACAGAAGAGCACAACTACAATGTCACAACAACGACCACCACACAACACTCACCTGAATGTTGAACACAGCAACACAACACACAACCAAACATGTACAACAAACATCAAACGCACATGCAAGTGGCACACATACAGACACAACCACATCACCAACTGCAGCTCTCTCTACCTCAACCAGTCAATCCACTCACACACACATACATGCACGGACTCACATGCACAACTGGAAGCACAATATTACACATACAGATCCCATTACAATGTGCACACATGGACATTGTTGACAAGTGTGATGTTATCATTATTTTGGTGCAAGCATTTATTTTGGTAATTCATACTTACATCAAAATAACAATTGTGCATGTGATTGATTTGTGTCATATACCAGTGTGTCCCCATCAATTACTGACACAGATGTTTTCCAGACATATGAATGTCAAAGGTTTTATTAAAAAAATAATAGTGCGACATGTAAATGACTGCTTTGGGCCCGAGCCTATATACATTGACTAAACAACGTACACAAGTAAACGTGGAATGCTTTCCTTCGACTCCGGCAATAGTTGAGTGGTTGTCCTTCTTGGTCCAATTTCAGTAGTGAAGGCAGGTCTCGTCCAGTTGAAAACGGAAGTGGAAACAGAAAAAAAGGTATGTTATAACCTCTTTTCCCTTCAATCCACCAACTAGGGTGTGGAGGTAAATATGCCACAGTTGCCTTGGCCGGAAGGCAGATCATAATCTGCTCTGTGGGAAAGGCAGCTGGAGTCCCGCCACCAGCCACTATTTCCAATGGCGCCATCAACACGAGTAAAGATTCCTGGTGGTTCATCAGCGGTCCTTTGTCTATGGGACTGCCAACATCTAAATCGGGCTGGCTGCCCGCCAAGGCAGCAGGCGGGTTTTCAGATGGAAAACCAATGGTGGGACCATTACCACCAACAACTAAATCAGGCCCCTTGTCATTTTTTGGATGTTTTGCGAGCCTTGAGTGGGACAAAGATGACATTCAATGTGATATTGTGGAACTAACTGGACAAACACCTTTTGCAGCTGGACCTACAACAAACCAAAAGTACATAAGTCTGCTAGGACGAAAGAGTCCTTTAGCAATTAGATGGTAGATGTCATGTTATGAATATTTGTATGGTATGCATGCCACCTGCAAGGCTATCCTGGTGCCTTGGAATGCAAGGGACTTGGGCGAGGAGGAGTTTGGCCGAGCGGAAGTGACTGACTGCTGTGTGAAACTGGATGTGGCTGTTGAGGTATGCTGGGCCTTGGTGGTGTAGAGCTTTGTAGGTGTGTGTGTGTGAGTAGTATGAAATGGATTTGGAGCCAGCTGAATTTCTTGAGATGTTTGTATATGTGAGTGTGGTAGTTTGAGGGTGAGTCTTTCAGTTGTGTTTTGTCAATCAATCAATCAATCAGCATTTGCATAGTGCAACACTGTTACCCCTGGGGGTATCTGAGCACTGTGGGTGCAACATCTCTGTCGAAGAGGTTAACCTCAGGACAGGAGAACTGTCGCAGGGGGAGCTAGCATGCGGGACTGCTCGATGGGGTTGCGCAACGGCTTCCATTAAGTGGGTCCTGGGAAGGGTGGGGTGCTGCATGATGGGAGGAGGGAAACAGCAGGAAGGAGGAAGAAAAGAGCAGAAAAAGGCAAAATGGAGTGCAGGAAGGAACAGAAAATGAGAACGAAAGGAGAAGAAAAGGCAGAAAAACAATCAGAAAAAAATTGCAGAAAACAAGCAGGAAAAGGCAAATTAGAGTGCAGAAAACAAGCAGAAAAGGCAGAAAAACGAGTAGGGAAGGGTAAAATAAATTACAGAAAAAGAGCAGAGAAGGCAGAAAAAGGCAAAATAGAGTGCAGAAAAGGAGCAGAAAAGGCAGAGAAATGTGCAGAAAGGGCAGAAAAGGCTGGAAAAACAAGCGGAAAAGGAGCAGAAAAAGCAGAAAAATGAGCCAGAAACAAGCAGCAAAATGCTAAATAGAGTGCAGAAAAGGAGCAGAAAAGGCAGAAAAAAGAACAGAAAAGGAGAACAAAAGGCAGAAAAACAATCAGAGAAGGAGCAGAGAAGGCAGAAAAACTAGAAGAAAAGGAAAAGATGCAGAAAAATGAGCAGAAGAGTCAGAAGAACAAGCAGGAAAGGAGCAGAAAAATAAGCACAAAAAAAAAGCAGCTGAGGCAGAAAAACGAGCAGAAAATGTCAAACTAGAGTATAGAGAAAGCAGCCTAACAAACAGAAAAGGAGCAGAAAGTACAGAAAAAAATTAGAAGAAAAGGAGCTGAAAAGACAGCAAAATGAGCAGGAAATGAACAAAAAAAGGCAAAATACAGGGCAGAAAAGCAGCAGAAAAGGCAGGAAAACGAGCAGAAAAGGCAGAAATATGTGAAGAAAGGAATCAGAAAAGGTGCAGAAGAGACAGAAAAATTAGCAAAAAAGGAGCAGAAAATTAGCAAAGGAGGTACAGACAGAAGACAGCAGAAGATAGTGGTCTGCAGGCAAGCTAGAAAGAAGAACTTTCGCATGGGGACCTGGCATGAGGACCTGCTTTTGTATGACTTGGAGAAGGTTGGTAAGTGTGGAGGTGATAATGACGTAGAGAGCATTGCATTAGGTCTGTCAGCTGGTGATGCACCAGCAGGTTTACAAGGAAGCCACTAGAGGATTTTCCTAAGGAGCTTAAGAGCATGGAAAGAGGTAGATGTGACTGAGATGAAAGTCAGTGAGATGCCTAGGTTCCTGGCTGAGATGGATGGGTGGACTGGTCCAAGACATGTCTTTTCTGAAAAGGGCTACTTTTGTTTTGTCATTGTTGAGTTTGAGGCAGTTGGTTTTATCCATCCCATGACTATGGACAGGCAGGTGATGAAGCTGTCTTGGGTGTTGGACATGTCCTCCAATAGGAAGAGGAGGAGCTGGGCGTCTGAGCCCTTGAGTGTGGATGACGTTGGTGAAGGTGGTCATGTAGATGTTGAAGCGAGTGAGGCACTTTGAGGAAAACTGCAGATCAGGCTGAGGTGCAGCGGGGGTTCCTCCTTTAGGGCGTCTGTGTGTTGCCCCCATATATTTGTCCCCCCCCCAACTGCCATAATAAATGTGAAATATATAGATTTGTTTTTCGGCAACAGCAGATTTCTTTTTTTTTGCTGTGACCTGGGTTGCTAGTTCCTGCATGGTGAGGAGGGCATGGTGTGCAGGGGTGGTTCTTAAAATAATTGACAGCAGACATACTACACATATGGAGACTCAGGCTAACTGTTCAAAGTGTGCATGTCAGATTGGACAGCTGCCTTTCAGTGATCAGCCCAACATGCACACTAAAGGCCTCTCCCCCTTGCACAGTTAGTGGCCCGAGGAGATGACAGCTACAGGCCCGGACTCCTAATGAGTGCTAAGTTTGTGTGCCCAAGCCAGTCTTGCCACTGCTTTCATGATGTTTTGGTAACAAAACAGAAAGGAAGCAGCAGTAGGATTGGCACAGGACACACAGTTTGGCCTCTGGTCCAGTGGACCTGCACATTTAGCAGTGTGGGGGGTGAGAGGTTCAGATCTACAGAACATGGCCAATCACAGCATGCTTTATTTTGAAGATATGCAGTAATTGGCCATATCTGCTCCTTGCTCTCTTCCTTCTAAGTGTGAAACACCAGTAACTGCATTACACACGAAGGAGTGCTGGGGAGATTAGTACACTGCTTCTTACTAAGTGCTTGACCTCACAGCACAGGCTGAAATGCAGCAGCACTCAGAGTTGAACATGCCACACCACGATGAAAAAACATAAAAAGGTAAAGCAAAAATGATTTGAAGAATATCTTTCTTCTCAGAAAAGACCAAGGTGGTCATTACAACCCTGGCAGTCGGTGTTAAAGCGTCGGTAAGACCGACAACAGGCCGGCGATAACATTTTTGCAATTACGACCATGGCGATAACCGCCAACAAAGACAGCCACTTTAACACTCCAACCGCCACAGCGGTACAAACAAACAGCGCAGTGGTCACCGCCAACAGACAGGCGGAGGACAAGTACCGCCCACAGTATCACAACAGGCCAATCCGCCACCTTTTCCGAGGCGGATTCACCGCAGATAAAAACACGGCGGAAACAGGATTTCGAGGGGAAAACGCTCACCTCTACACACCCCACGAGGACACCATGGACCCTGAACTCCAAATTCTCCCTGCGATTGTCTTCCTGCTCCTCTACCAGGAGCACGAACGCCGGCGGCGAAGACCACGGTGAGTACTGCACCTACGACACAGGGGAGGGGGCAGGGAAAAAACAGGGACACACACACACAACACCCCCACCCCCACCCTCACCCACTACAACACACACACTAATAGAGCATGATACATCACAGTTACACCCACAACCCTCCCCGAAGAATGCAAAGACAATAGAAAATGAGTGTAACCATTGTAATATAATAAAATCAAGTAGGCAAAAATATATATATACACCATGTACAAAATATATACCAAGCATAGTAGTCCAGGTAGTGCTCCAATTAAGTCCGTGGAACACTGGGCCCACACGGTATGGGCGAGGCCCACACAAGATCCCCGACCATGACGGAGAGAACACTGCAGGGGCATCAGATAGCAATAAAACAGGCACCTCAGGGGGAGGGAAGGGGGGGGGGCACCTCAGCTGGTTGAGTGCACGACGCCAAATCCACGAGGGGGCCACATGCCCACTGTTCAATCCTGGGGAGTGAAAAGCCACAGTCTCTCAAGTCTCTACAGTGGGTGGGTTACCCACTGTTCAATCCTGGGGAGTGCAAAGCCACAGTCTCTCAAGTCTCTACAGTGGGTGGTTTGCCCACTGTTCAATCCTGGGGAGTGCAAAGCCACAGTCTCTCAAGTCTCTACAGTTGGTGGTTTGCCCACTGCTTCATCCTAGGGAGTGCAAAGCCACAGTCTCTCAAGTCTCTATAGTGGGTGGGTTGCCCACTGTTCAATCCTGGGGAGTGCAAAGCCACAGTCTCTCAAGTCTCTACAGTGGGTGGTTTGCCCGCTGTTCAATCCTGGGGAGTGCAAAGCCACAGTCTCTCAAGTCTCTACAGTGGGTGGTTTGCCCACTGCTTCATCCTAGGGAGTGCAAAGCCACAGTCTCTCAAGTCTCTATAGTGGGTGGGTTGCCCACTGTTCAATCCTGGGGAGTGCAAAGCCACAGTCTCTCAAATCTCTACAGTGGGTGGTTTGCCCGCTGTTCAATCCTGGGGAGTGCAAAGCCACAGTCTCTCAAGTCTCTACAGTGGGTGGTTTGCCCACTGCTTCATCCTGGGGAGTGCAAAGCCATAGTCTCTCAAGTGGATAACAGTCTCCACTGGTTCTGGAGGGGGCATAGTGCCCAGAGTGCTTCATCCTGCTAAGGACAGAGGTAGTGGATGGATCTCTCCACTGGTTCTGGAGGGGGCATGGTGCCCAGAGTGCTTCATTCTGCCTGTGACGGACTCAGTAGCGTCAGTGCCCTTGGCGCTCATGGGCCAGCGTTGCTTGAGACGGCGGTGCCCTGTTCAGCGGTGCTTGAGACGGCGGTGCCCTGTTCAGTGGTGCTTGAGACGGCGGTGCCCTGTTCAGCGGTGCTTGAGACGGTGGTGCCCTGTTCAACGGTGCTTGGAGCGGCGGTCTCTTTTGCAGTGACTCAGCTGCTGGCGGTCCTTCATGGCCCAGCGGGGCTTTTGCTGGCGGTCCTTCAATGCCCAGCGGGGCTTATGCTGGCGGTACTCTCTGTCCCAGCGGGGCTTTTGGTGGCGGTCCTTCATGGCCCAGCGGGGCTTGTGCTGGCGGTCCTCTCTGTCCCAGCGGGGCTTGTGCTGGCGGTCCTTCATGGCCCAGCGGGGCTTTTGCTGCCGGTCCTCTCTGTCCCAGCGGGGCTGGTGCTGGCGGCCCTCTCTGTCCCAGCGGGGCTGGTGCTGGTGGTGGCCTCCTGGGGAGCTGGGCTGGTGCTGGCGGTTGCCTCCTGGGCAGCTGGGCTGGTGCTGGCGGTGGCCTCCTGGGCATCTGGGCTGGCGGTGGCCTCCTGGGCAGCTGGGCTGGTGCTGGTGGTGGCCTCCTGGGCTGCTGGGCTGGTGCTGGCCTCCTGGGCAGCTGGGCTGGTGGCAGTGGCCTCCTGGGCAGCAGGGCTGGTGGTGGTGGCCTACTGGGCAGCTGGGCTGGTGCTGGCGGTGGCCTCCTGGGCAGCTGGGCTGGTGCTGGTGGTGGCCTCCTGGGCAGCAGGGCTGGTGCTGGCGGTGGCCTCCTGGGCAGCGGGGATGATGGCGGTCTCCTCCGCCGTGCTGCTCTTCCCAGACTTGCTGACTTTCTTGTGCCCCTTCCCCACCTTGGAAGGTGTCGCAGCTGACTTCACACTCCCACCTGTACCCCTGGGAGCAGCTTTGATGGCTGGAGTCTTCCCCCTCTCCCGCCGGGCACTGGCCAACTTCTGATGCTTCACAGGTGGGGGACTGTCTGTGCTGTGGCTCCGTGCCACACTGGCTGCCCTGGTGGCCGGTGCACTCCAGATTCCGGTGACTACAGGCACCACTGGTCCAGGAGATGTTGTGGCTGAGGTGCTAGTTCGGGCCCTAGGAGACGGATGGGGTGGGGGAGGTGTGGGAAAGAGCTCAAGGTTGGACAGGAAATGTTTTTTGGAGACACTGGGATGGGTAGCTGGAGGGGGTTTGGGAGTGGAGAAAGAGGTTGTGGTTGTAGGAGGTGTTCGTTTGCTGACTTTGGGTGAAGGTGCATGCGCTGGAGGCTAACGTGAGGTGGATGGCTGTTGGGTGGGTGTGTGCCTGCGTTTGTGTATCTTGGGAGGGGGCGTCACAGACACACTGGGAGAGGACCCAGGGGACGTGTGAATGGTAGTGGGGTGGTGACTGCACGTGAGCGGGGTGTGGTGGTGGGTGTGCTGGTGATGGTAGTAGTGGATGTAGAGGTAGTGCATGCAGGTGTGAGTGTAGACGAGACTGGGAGGGAGGAGGGAGACGAGGAGGAGGGGGACACAGTGGAGGTAGTGGATGTTGGTATGTCTGCATGTGTGTGATGCTTGCGTGAGTGCCTGTGGGATGTGTGGTGCTTATGTTTGCCTGAGCTTCCCTTGTGTGTTGACGTGTGTGCATGCTGGTCTGTAGGTGTGCTTGTGATAAGCTGGGGTACCGGGGATTGGGTCTGGGTGGAGGAAGGAGGAGGGGGGAGGCTAGACACAGGGACAATGGCTGCCATCAGTGCTGAGGCCAGAGTCTGAAAAGCTCACTGAAGGGCCGCCTGACCAGAATGAATGCCCTCCAGGAATGCATTTGTTTGTTGCAACTGCCTTTCTACACCTTGGATGCCATTCAAAATGGTAGACTGCCCAACAGTGAGGGACCTCAGGAGGTTAATGGCCTCCTCACTGAGGGCAGCAGGGGTGACTGGGGCAGGGCCTGAGGTGCCTGGGGCGAAGGTGATGCCCACCCTCCCGGGTGACTGGGCACGGGGCGAAGGCTGAGGGGCTGCTGGGAGGGCGGTGCTGGAAGGGGGGGTGGTGGCTGTACCTGTAGATGGGGGGGCACAGATGTTGCCGCCACAACAAGGGAGCTCCCATCAGAGGACGAGTCTGTGTCACTGGTCTCAGCCCCTGTCCCCGCCGCGGAGCTCCCCTCGCCCTCCGTCCCACTGGTGAAGTCCGATTCAGTTGTGTGGCCCTACATGGCCATGTGGGATGCAGCCCCCTCGTGCTCCGGTGCCACTGCTCCTCCGCCTAATGATGCTAATGCACACAAGAACAGGGAGACCACAAAAAGGGGGGGACGACAGAAGAAAGACATGTTGAGTGCATGCATTACCGCTAGCGTTGGCAGACACGACAGACACAGAAGCCCCATGCACTATGCCGCGCTCTTGGGCTCCACTGTTCAATTCCTGGGAAATGGCCTACTAGGCTATGGACGACATCTGCACACATGGATGACAAAGGGGCATGACTATGTGTACTTGGCACTCTACAGAGGTGCGGTGGGGTGCCACATGGCCTGCCTTACGGAGGGACCTTGCCTACGGAACTTGCCCTGGCCTAGGGAAACCCACAGCCCACCTCCCCCACCCAGACACCTCCACTGCGTGCAAAATCAGCAGAATGCGAGTGTACTCACCCCTTGTGGCTGCTGTGATGCCCTCAAGCACCCATCCAACTCTGTGTACGCCACCGCCAGGATCCTGAACATCAGGAGGGTCATGGTGCGACGGGCACCCCTCCCACGTTGGGAGGCCATCCCCAGCTAATCCTCCGCTGTCTTCTTGCTCCAACGGCGAATGTCCTCCCATCTTTTCCAGCAGTAGGTGCTCTGTCTGTGGTAGACCCCCAGGGTCAGGACGTCCTTGGAGATGGCACGGCAAATATATTTTTTCTGGTGGGCGCTGACCTACATGATTTGTACAGGAGGAAGAGAAAGTTATTACCAACTGCACCGTCAAAGTGATTGGCCCCCATCCCTACCCTTGCCATGTGGCACATGCACTCACTGTCGTTTCATGCACGCCGCACTCTCCCCCCTTCCTTCTTACATCCACCCCTGTCCACACAGGCATAGCCCATACAGCATGCTCCCAGTGTACTTACCTGTTTGTCTGGAGGACCGTAGAGTAGCAGGTACTGGGGGAGGCCCCCATCCACGAGTTTCTCCAACTCCTCCGATGTGAAGGCAGGGGCCCTTTCCCCAGACACTCGAGCCATTGTCTCTTCCAGACCGAGGTCACAGCAGCACTTGCAGTGTAGGTCCTCTCCTGTTGAAGATCAGGTATTGAGTGATTGAACAGATAGAAAATGGCGGTCACGTCCACAGCGGTGCGTACCGTCACCGCTGGCGTACATCGTAATTGGCTCCTGGGACCCATAGGGTCCAATGTTAACCAATGCAGCATTGCGCCGCGGTCTTCGACCGCCTACCGCGACGGAGTACAACGCCAGCGAAGTTACCTCACACCCCATTGTCCCACTTTACAGGTCAGGCAGCCGCCATTTCAGGGGCCCACATGGCTTCATTGTCTGCGTCACACATACCTAGGCCTAGACCCAACACACATACAGGCCACTTTTTAGATTATGAATGGTGTTCTGTGTAAGCTGTGGGTATGTACCTCTGAGTTGTTTGACTCTGTGCTCGCTGTTGTCCTTCATAAGCACCGTCCACTGGGACATGTGAGGAGATGGCGGCATCCTCCGGTGTACCGACCGTTGGTGGACCTGTCGACAATGGAGGAAAGACATGTGATAATCACATACAGGCTTAACCATGCCACAATCCAGTTGGAGCCAGACCTGATGTCAGCTATCCGCCATCCCACAGGAATCCCCCCTCAAGTGCAGGTGATGTCAGCGCTCCATTTCCTTGCAAGTGGGTCATTTCAAACAACAGTGGCCATAGCATCAGGGATGTCCCAGCCTATGTTTTCCAACGTGTTGTCCAGAGTGTTGTCTGCCCTGCTGAAACACATGCGGAGCTACATTGTTTTCCCTCAGGTGGAGGATTTGCCTACAGTGAAAGGTGATTTCTATGCCCTGGGACATATCCCCAAGATCATAGGTGCCACTGATGGGACACATGTGGCTTTGGTACCCCCCCACAGGAGTGAACAGGTGTACAGAAACTGGAAGAGTTATCATTCCATGAATGTACAGATGGTATGTTTGGCAGACCAGTACATCTCCCATGTGAATGCCATGTTCCCTGGCTCAGTGCATGACGCCTACATCCTGCGGAGTATCAGCATCCCTTATATGATGGGTCAACTCCAGAGGCACCGTGTGTGGCTATTAGGTGAGCACCTGGAAGCTAGTCAGTGGGAATGGTTCTCTGGGTCTGGGGATATCCCTCCAAGTTAGTGTGTGTCTAACAGTTGTCCCTCGCCATTTGCAGGTGACTCTGGTTACCCCAACCTGTCATTACTACTGACCCCAGTGAGGAATCCCAGGACAAGGGCAGAGGAACGCTACAATGAGGCCCATGGGCGAACTAGGAGGATGATCGAGCGGACCCTCGTCCTCCTGAAGGCCAGGTTCAGGTGCCTCCATATGACAGGTGGATCCCTATTCTACTCACCAAAGAAGGTGTGCCAGATCATCGTGGCCTGCTTTATGCTTCACAACTTGGCTTTGCGACGACAGGTGCCTTTGCTGCAGGAGGATGGTCCACATGGCGGTGTTATTGCAGCTGTGGAGCCTGTGGACAGTGAAGACGAGGAAGCAGATGAAGACGACATGGACAACAGGGACTCAGTGATCCAGCAATATTTCCAGTGAAACACAGGTAAGAATACAGACCTGCCTACTACATGCACTTAAGCACTACTGCCTCTCTACTGTCTGTCGTTTTCACCCAGTGAATGGTCACTGAGTTGTCACTTTCCCTTACGATTTCACAGATCTGGGTCCCACAGTGTGACATCTGCTTTGATTCCTCATGGACTAGAGCTGTGTGACATGGGTATGTTGACATTACAAATGAAAGAGCTTTTTGCCACAGTTATTGCTAATACAGTATTCCGAAATCACAGGCTGACTCCAGATTGTTTTGTGCTTTAAGGGTGTTTATTTAAGTGCTCAATATTGGAGGGGGTTGTAAAATGGTGAGGGGTGATGGCGGAGGAATGTCCATGGCAGAGTCCAGTCTATTAGTCTTACAGGTGCATTGCCCAAATGGGCATAGGAAGTGGAGCTGGGGCAGTTTAAGGATGGACAGGGTGACAAAGTGGGACAGTAGGATGACAATCAGGGTGGTCTCATTTCTTGGCGGGGGTCTTGGCATTGTTCTCTATCTTGTTCCTGGATCTCAGGGACCGTTTGCGAGGTGGTTCTCCCTCTTCAGGGGGTGGGGTGCTGGTGTGGTGGTCCTGTGGCGGTGCCTCCTGTCCACTAGCGCCGGCGGAGGTGGTGGGCAGTTCATCGTCCAGGTTAGTGTCAGGGTCCCCTTGTAGTGCCACAGTGTCCCTCCTGGTGTTGAGTACTTCCTTCAGCACCCCTACGATGGTGCCCAGGGTGGAATTGATGGTTCTGAGTTCCTCCCTGAAGCCCATATAATGTTCCTCCTGCAGGCACTGGGTCTCCTGAAACTTGGCCAGTACTGTTGCCATCGTCTCCTGGGAGATTGGTGGTAGGCTCCCATGATGGAGGAGAGGGCCTTGTGGAGAGTGGGTTCCCTGTGCCTGTCCGCCCCCAGTCGCACAGCAGCCCTCCCAGTTCCCCTGTGTTCCTGGGACTCCGTCCCCTGGACCGTGTGCCCACTACCACTGCCCCCAGGTCCCTGGTGTTGTTGGGGTGGTGGGTTAGCCTGGGTTCCCTGTAGTGGTGGACACACTGCTGATTGACGTGTCCTGGGGACGGAGGTATGGGCCAGCTGGGTGGGTGCTGTGCTGGTGTTTCCAGAGGGGGGAAGCTCTGTGGTGGCCTGTGACTGGGTGTGGGGAACCAACTGTCCTGAGGTCCCCGATGGGCCGGGCTGGTCATCTAGATCCAGTTGGACAGAGGTGCTGTCATCACTGTGGGCCTCTTCGGTTGGTGGTGTGGACATGTGTGGACCCTCCTGTCTGGTGACGTTGGGTAGGGGTCCTGCAGGGGTATAAAAGGGTGTTTATTACATCTGTGTGTGGCATGGTGTGCATTGGGTGGGTGACCGTGTACCCCAGTGCTTGTATTCCTGTGTGGGACCTTGTGTGATGATGGTTTAGGGGGGTGTATGGGTATGTGTAGTGGGCATGCTTTAGTGATGGGTGTCCATGCTTTGTTGTTGCATGCAGGGCTTGGTGTTAGGATGTGTGGTTTGTGATGTTGGGAGATTTGTGAGGAGTTAGAGTGATGGGGTGAGGGTGAGGGTGGGGGTATGTGCTGGCATGCAGGTAGTGTGGGGGATGTAATAGTTAAGATTTGACTTACCAGAGTCCATTCCTCCACCTACTCCTGCAAGGCCCTCAGGAGGCAGAATGACCAAGACCTGCTCCTCCCACGTTGTTAGTTGTGGGGGAGGAGGTGGGGGTCCGCCGCCAGTCCGCTGAACCGCCAGGTGGTGTCTTGAGACCACGGAACGCACCTTCCCCCGTAGGTCGTTCCACCTCTTCCTGGTGTCCTCCCGATTTCTTGGGTGCTATCCCACTGCGTTGACCCAGTCCACTATTCTTCACCATAGCTCCATCTTCCTTGCAATTGAGGTGTGCTGCACCTGTGATCCGAATAGCTGTGGCTCTACCCGGACGATTTCCTCCACCATGATCCTGAGCTCCTCCTCCGAGAACCTGGGGTGTTGTTGCCGTGCCATGGGGTGGTGTAAGTGATGTGTGGGGTGGTGTGTGGGGTGATAAGTGTGCTGATATGTAGTGGTGTGTAGTGTGCGGTGCATGGAAGTTATGTGGGTGATGGTGTTGTGTGCCTGTGGATGCTTGTATTGTTGATGGTGGTGTCTCTCTCTGGCCTTCGTTTGTGATTTGTTGTCATAAGGGTTTGTGGGTGTTGTGGGTGTGTGTTTTATATAGTATTGGGTGTGTGGGAGTGGTGTGTGTATGTGTATCAGGTGTGTGTATTTCGAATTGTCCAATGTGGATGTGTTTTGTAGGAGTGTGTGTATTTTGAGTGCGGCGGTGTGTACCGCCAATGGAATACCGCAGTTGAAAGACCGCCACGTGGATTCGTGTGTCGTGATAGTGTGGGCGTATTTCTGTTGGCGTGACAGTGGAGTTTTTGTTATCGCCAATTTATCACTGACCTTTGGTGTGGCGGACTTGTGTGGGTGTCTGAATTTTGACGGATTCCGTGCTGTGGGTCATAATAGTTGTGGCGGTTTTACGCGGCCGTAGCGGTGTGTTGGCGGTCTTCTGCACGGCGGTACACAGCTTTTACTGCCAATGTTGTAATGACCGCCCAAGTCCTGACCAATCTAAATCATCTGTAAGTTTGTTTCTCTCAATGTTCTCTAAAGTCAATTTATATTAGTCATGTAATGTCACATTGTGCCCCTTGTATGAAAAGTGTCTGTTTTGCTGCCTGCCTGACAGGTAAGACATGAAAGGCATTGGAAAGCAAAAGCACAGTGCTTATGTGTTAAATACTCAGCCTCCAGCAACACATTCAAGATGATTATTATTTCAATACTGATGTCAGTCATCAAATGTCGTATAGGATTTACAATGTCTGCGCATTTGAAGCCTAGGGTGCAAATACCCATAGGTATCAAGGCTGTAATTAGGTTTCTCTTGGTGGCAACATATAATAACTATTTTAGATAGATTATGGCAATATTAATTGTGACAATGTGCTTAGCTGAACTATGTTAGATGAGTCTGTGAAGCTTTTTCAACACTGTGTTTAATTTAATCAGAAGTGCACGATGGTATAACTATTACTTACTGTGTCAGCAACGTTACACTAGTTGCAAAATGGCAGCATAGCTGGACGACACACTGTTGTCTCTCCCAAAGTCTATGTTTAATTATCAACCAGCTCGCTTTGAGACTCATTGAAAGATATTGCTTCCATTTTTAAAAATGCCAAGGAGAGAGGATGTTTCTGATTCTGTCCTGCCCTGCTTAGATGACCTAGCAGAGGTTTCTACTACTGGCATCTTTTCCACACATAGCCAACTGCCAGGTGTTCTTTCTGGGATGCATGTCCTCGCAGGAAGAGATGAAAGGTAAAAATAATGAGTTGAAGAATGAAGCGCAATTGTGTAGTTAAGCTATGGTTGTTGTGTCCTGTGGGACAGTGTTTAACAAAAGAGGTTCAAAATGAATGTACTGTGAATGCCGGCTTACCATGAGGCTTGCTCACACCTCAGAGTAGTTGAAAAATCTTTCCAAGGCAAGTATATCCTGCTTTGAGTTATGTTATTTCCATCACGGGCAGCTCCTCCATAAGGGCCGAGGAGCATCACCCCCCCACCAGCAGCGATGGCTACAAAACGTTTCCACAAAAATGATAAACTTTGTTTATTATCATTTTTGGGGAAAAGGGGCAGGGCCACGGGGGTGACAAGCAATGAGGAGGAGTGCTCAGCACTCCCCCTCAGAGCGCATGCATGTTTGACCAGCCGTCTTGGGCCGGCCAAACACACATGCGCACAAGGCTCCCTCCAGCCCAGCAACACGATTGCTGGGCTGCTGGGCTGGAGAAAGCCTGCATATGCTCCTAGTCTGGATTGGCGCAGGGCAGGCTGGGAGCCTGTGCCTGCAGGAAGAGGTGAGAAGCAGAGTGGAATGGTGTACATGTGCAAAGGCAAGGGGACTGGGATTTCCTTTACCAAAGTAGTTTACGTTTGAGCTCTTTGTTCATTTCTTGATGGCTTGCAGTCTGTACAAAACTGACTGGCATGTGAAAGCTGGCCCTTCCGGCCTCAGAAATAGATACAAACGATTTGTTAGGACATAAACACAGGTCCTGGTACTAGATGGCATATGGCATCAAGCTGTGCTGGAGTGTAAACCTAGGAAAAGCAAATCCCAACCTTGCCTTTGATGCATACTAGTCTGATCTTGTGACCAGGGAGTTAGCAGATGTGCTGTGAAGCTGTATGTGCAACACAAGGTGATAGAAAACATTGGGTATAACTAATAAGTTACACAAATAATATATGAGATGCTGAAGTGGCTCCTTATTTGCAAGCAACCATACAGCGCCTTTTAGAAGTAGAATGGTAATTGGTATAGCACAGGAATGAACAGCAGTGATTGGGTTGTGTCATGTGTTAGTGCAACATCTGAAGTCTAAGGCCTGAGATGTTGCAGTAACACAATTTAGCAGTAACACATTACACCATTCCATTTTTTAAGAAGATAACCTCATTTTCTGTCGCTCTTGTGCCACTGGACAAGTAATCAGCAGACATTAAAATGTTGTGGTTCCTATCACTAGCAGTACATATATCACTTGTTAAAAATGCTTAGTACCCTTTGCATAACCATAAATACATTGTATTTATAACCATATATTGATATTAGAATTCTTCCTGTTCATCGCATAATTGCCCCCATGTTTAATTATAACAGATCACAAAGTCTTCAGCCGAGTGTCAAATATTAAAAATTGTTCAATGTTTGTTTCTCAAGACAGTGTAAATTTCAGATTGCCTCTGTATTCACTAATGGACCTCCAACAAATTCTTCAAGAAGCAATTGTTCTTCATAAAACAAAATTCCCAATAAGGATTCCAAGTCTTGTGCGTCTGAGAAGCCTTTAGTTTTGCCTTCCTTTGCGATCAAAATACATGCTGGACCCAGAAGGCCACAATGGCAATCCCAATTCCTGAGCCTAGTTTGGAATGGAAGAAACTTCCAACGCTTGATACTGGTAGCTGATGAATATGAAGCCTCAGCCCAAATGCGATGGGCCCTTTGAAACTCCAGTGGTCAGAGAGATGTAGATCGAGGAGTTTCAGGAGGAGATCCCACAAAAAGGAAGCCACATCCCCCCTCCCTCTATCTCTTCTGGCACGCTAAATATACAAAAATTATTATGCCATGATTTATCCTCCAAGCCAATAATCTTGTGTCAGGGAAAGTCAGGGTAGAGCAAAGCATTATAGCCTGCAAACACTTCATCAGTTCGGGTGTGGAAAATTGAGGCAATTTATCTCAGTGATTTTCCTTCTGTAGTGGGATCCTTCATTTTGGAGTCCAGGGCCATCGATGAAGCACCCATTTCCCCAGGAGTGTGTCCATGCATGAAGGCGATGAAGAAGGGGGAGTTGGTGCTTGTCTGATCTTAGGGTGACTGACAACTTCCAAAAAGAGCAGTTGACACCCTGCGGTTTTTTGTGACATCTATGATGCAGGATTTAGCCCTTAGCCCCTGTAGTGAATGGGCGGCACACATTGTCCAGATGCTGGGAAAGTGATCATCACCAGGAGTTGATGATGAACCCTAAGTGCATGGCCCACAACATGTGACTCCAATTTCTATTGTGAACTTCTGTTACAGTACAAAACCACAGATACAGGCCCATGAATCACATCGGTTCTGACCCACTCCTAGATCGATGCAGTTCCCAGAAGGACTGGAAACAGGGTACACAGTGTCAACCAAGAGAGTCTGGTGTAGATTTTAATAAGTAGAACCCAGAAAAGAACTCCCCAAATCAGCTGAGCCTCCAAAAAAGGGTCAAGAAAGTCTTTATTCCTAATGGTCTTCCACTCATCTATTGGTACCATATAATGTGAATGTTTCAGAGTCCAGACTGCACTATTCACAGCCCCCAGAGCAATATCTCACAGGCGCCCTATAGATGGTCGGAAGGTGAAGGAAGCCACTGCTGTCAGGCTAAAGAATCACCATGTAATGTAAAAAAAGTGGGAGCAACCACCTCCAAGAATGGATTAATTGAGGGGCCTGGTGTTGGTGGGGGAGCTTGTCCCAACAACCATCCAACCTCAGAGGGAGAGGTGGCAGCAACTCCAGGTACAGCTGTCAAGAGGCTGTGGTGTGTAGGACCCTCGTCAGGTAGCTGTAGACTCACGCAAGATTGCAGGGGTCTGCTCAGATAGTGCACAGCCCAGAAAGAATGAATAGGCTGCGATGGCATCGGGCTCTCTGTCCCAGGCTTTGACAAGGCATCCCAGTATAAAGCAGGCCTCTAGTGGAGTTGGGGTCTAAGGTAGGTTAAGATCCTTCCACAGACTACGAGCGAAGGGTGGTATGGGTCTACTGAGATTGGGCAGGTTGGAGGGTCAATGTGGGAGAGGACCATGCCACATAGTGAGGTAGACCTTAGACAAGATGGCAGTTCGACGACCACTAGTTCATCTTTGCTGCTGCCAAACAGCAGTATGCTCTGTCTTGTGGTAGAAACTCCTTTCCCATCTGCCATTGGACATTGTAGACTTCCTCTGCCCCAAGAGCAGCAGCAGGGCAGAGGATGCTAGTGCTACTGAGGAGCTTTAAGGGGGAGCAGCCATCGGGTTGACTCATTCCACCCCTCAAATACACGCTTTTCAATTTTGGTATACCTATATTAATTCAGTGAAGCAAAAAGTTCTAATTTATAAGCCTGGACTGCACACAGGAGAGCTACTTTCAGGTAGCTGGAGAGCTACCAGTTGTTCCTGAGCTACTCGTTGGAGAAGCCTGCTTTAAGGATTACCTTGACAAGAGTTGTGATTACTCCTTGTGGTAGAAATTCATCCACTACAAATAATGACACAAGTTCTTACAGTGAGTGTCTACTCAAATGTCATGCCAGTGGTTGCCAACATTCCAAATAAATGGGACAGCAGCAGTCACTGAAATTACAGAGCCGGCAAACCAAAAGGAAACACAGGAACTACCACATAAACTACCTGTCTCCTAACTGAACTCGGGACACCAGTGCATAACACCAGAGACACCAGAGCCAAAAGTGAAACTGCAATGGACATGGACTTGAGCATCAATGAGCATGACCACAGAACAGCCACTTCAGGCTGTTAGAAACAATCACAGTTGCAGTGTAGGATGAGGGAGCACTGAATGAAAAACGATTTGCATTAGAGGGCTGGGAGCACTGAAGGAAGTATTTAATCCATAAGGTATGATGTCACTATGTGAGACCATAGATAATTAACCATAGCAGTTAAAAGTAACTATTGGCAGTCGCCCAGATGGGATATCCCATGGATATGAGTAATTTGGAAGAAAGTTCCATGAGATGGTCAAATAAACCCATGGGAAACAACACCAACAGTGTTAGAGTCAGTTTGATGGAGTAAATTCCTGACCCTCGATCTTCAGATAGCACAATCTCACATAAGCTTCCAAACAACCAAAAGAGAAATGCCATAAATGGCACTGGGCAAAGGATGTCCATGCAAGCACCAACTGAGCAATTTCAAACTAAGGCCCTCATTTCGACCTCGGCGGTCTTTTTCAAAGACCGCAGAGGAACCGCCGTGCTGAAGACCGCCAGTGCAGGTGGTTTTCCGTGCAGCGTATTATGACTGCTGGCAGCCCTCTGTCCTTTTTCGGACGGAGAGCCACCAGCAGCCATACTGGCGGTCGGCGGGGAAGTGGAGGCTGCTCCATTTCCACACCCTGTCATCAGAACACCACCCACGGAATCACGTTCCATGATTCGGTGTGGCGGTGTTCTGGTGACGGGGAGCTGGCGGCGGAGCAGCCCCCGTGGATCCGTTCAATCCCGGAGGATCAACGGACAAGGTAAGTTGATCATCCGTTAGAGGAGGGGGGTAGGGGGGTGTTGTGTGTTGTTTGCGTGCATCGGGGTGTGTGTGTGAATATGTAGAGGGGGTGTGTGAGTGCGTGTTTGCATGTGAGGGGTGTGTTGTGTGTATGGGAAATGTGTGCGGGTCGGTCTGTGTGCATGTCTGTTTGTATGTGTGTGGGTATGTGTTGTTGCAGTGTATGTGTGCGTGTAGGGGTGTGTGTCTGTGCATGTTGAGGGTGGGGAGGCGGTGTGTGTCTGTGCATGTTGGGGGTAGGGGTGAGGAGGGGTGTGTGTCTGTGCATGTTGGGGGTAGGGGTGGTGAGGGGGGTCCTGCCACCTTTTGGGTGGTGGCAGGTGGGTGGAGGGAGTGGGGGAGGACTCAGGGGTGGGGGAGGGGGGTGGGGGAGACCCCTATAAGTGCCAGGGAAGGAATTCCTTGGCAATGATAGTGCCTACCGCCATGGATTTTGTGGCGGTTCCAAACCACCCGAAATCCATGGCAGTATGCAGGGTCCTGATACCGCCGGCGGTCTGGTGATGGCCGCCGTGCTGGAGACCGAAGTCTCCAGCCCAGCGGTCGTCACCGCCCTGGTGGTCGGAGTGGAGAAGTGGTGGATGACCATGGCGGTGACCATTTCTTTTTAGACCGGCCTGTTGGCGGTATTACCGCCACTTCTCCCCCGTCCGCCAGGGTTGTAATGAGGGCCTAATTCTCACATAAACAGTAGCATGACAGAGCCTGTGCTCTATGTAGCAGAGCTGCTTTCAAGTAGAAGGTCAATCACATCAGACCAGAACACCAGCACGCACCAGCAAAAGTCAAGTTACGGACCACCAGAAAAAACTTCAAAGGAGAAATATCTTACCACACCCAACTACCTGACAGAGCACAGTGGAACTAATTGTAACACCTAACAGCCACAGCCTAATAGGGAACCAGGTGAGAGATTGTAAGACTGTGACAAAAATAACAAGAACTGGGACCAGCATTGTGTCTTTAGCTAAAGGATTGATTATAAAAATAAGCATAGCAAATTTGGTGGAAATTCAAGAGCTTTTTCTGAGGTAGCAGTATATTTTGTGTTTCTCCAAGGTGATACCCTCCTACAGCAAGGAGTGTAATGAGGAGGTAATGACTCACTATCATCAGGCTTGGAAAGCTTGTCAACTTACCAAAACTTTATTTTCCCCGAAGGCGAAACTAACATCTTCACATCCCGCGTAGCATGGAGAGATGTATTCAATGCCATCGTAACCACAGATTGGATTGTAAGCTGTGTCTGGGCAGTGACACTTGCTGTTACATTTGGAAATGTTTTGTCCAACTTCCTCACTAAGAAACAAAGAAAGACTTTTGTTTTACAAATTACATTGAAATACCTCAAATGGTTCATACCCTCAACACAACACTGTCATGTTTTTCTGAGCATACATTTTTCATAATCTAATGGATCATTAACAAGCAAATTCAACATAAAACTATATGTAGATTCTAGTTGGAGTCAGCTTGGTTACATAGGGGTGTTCTGAGCCATGCGGGAACCGCCAGAAGACCGTACCGCGGTCAAAAGACCGCGGCGGTCATTCTGGGTTTCCCACTGGGCTGGCGGGCGACCGCCAAAAGGCCGCCCGCCAGCCCAGCGGGAAACACCCTTCCACGAGGAAGCCGGCTCCGAATGGAGCCGGCGGAGTGGAAGGGGTGCGACAGGTGCAGTAGCACCCGTCGCGAATTTCAGTGTCTGCTAAGCAGACACTGACATTCTAAGTGGGGCCCTCTTACGGGGGCCCCTGCAGTGCCCATGCCATTGGCATGGGCACTGCAGGGGCCCCCAGGGGCCCCACGACACCCCATACCGCCATCCTGTTCCTGGCGGCCGAAACCGCCAGGAACAGGATGGCGGTATGGGGGTCGGAATCCCCATGGCGGCGCAGCAAGCTGCGCTGCCATGGAGGATTCCCCTGGGCAGCGGAAAGCCGGCGGGAGACCGCCGACTTTCCGTTTCTCGCCGCGGCTGTACCGCCGCGGTCAGAATGCCCTGCGGAGCACCACCAGCCTGTTGGCGGTGCTCCCGCGGACCACGGCCCTGGCGGTTTTTACCGCCAGGGTCAGAATGACCGCCATAATCTTTTGTAAGATGTCTATTCAACTTAATGTGACTTATGTAACAAAGACCTAAAAGTGGGACCTTTCTTAACAGGGCTAAACTTCCCATCACTCATCACTCAGTTCCCGGAGCCATCTCACATGCTCTGGGCCGTTTTTTAGCGCCTGCAAAAGGCAGGCGTTAAGGGACCTGTGGGCTCTGAAGGAGCCCAGAGGTGCCCTCCCATGCCCTCAGGGACACCCCCTGTCACCCTTGCCCACCCCAGGAGGACACCCAAGGCTGGAGGGACCCATCCCAGGGACATTAAGGTAAGTTCAGGTAAGTGTTTTTTTTTTTTTTTTTTGTGGCATAGGGGGGCCTGATTTGTGCCCCCCTACATGCCACTATGCCCAATGACCATGCCCAGGGGACAGGAGTCCCCTGGGCATGGCCATTGGGCAAGGGGGCATGACTCCTGTCTTTGCTAAGACAGGAGTCATTTCTATGGGGGTTGGGAGTGAAAAAAAATGGCGCAAATCGGGTTGAGGCGAAAAAATTGCCTCAACTTGACTTGCTCCATTTCTTGACACCCAAGCTCCATTTTCCCCTACGCCCGCGCTGCCTGGTGTACGTCGTTTTTTTTAACGCACACCAGACGGCGCCGGCGGCTAACGCCGGCTAACGTCATTCAATAAATACGGCGCCCGCATGGCGCTTCAGAATGGCGTTAGCCGGCGCTAATTTTTTTGATGCAAAACTGCGTTAGCGCAGTTTTGCGTCAAAAAGTATAAATATGGGCCTTGATCTGCTTGGCACGGATATGTTTGGGCATAAGAAGGTGAATTCGAACACTGACTGTACTGTTAAACCAGTGGTGACTGAAAAAGTGTTGAGCATAAGCCAAGGCGATAAAAATATTGAAAATAGGATGGTTTATGGAAGAAATAGAGCCACAGGATTCTTATCTGCACAAATGTCACTGCACAAACATGGCACAGTGGGTAGAGAGCACTCAGTTGTTATAGGCGCGAGCACTGGAAATATCTTATGAAAGTCACAGATGAATAAAAAAATAATTGCTCTGAATTTTATGCAAACTGTTAAATATTTTCTACTACTTTCTCTAATCCGATGAAACGGTCATACAAATTTTGTACTGGACAGTGAAGAACCTGTGTTTAACAGTATAAAAATGTTGGCGTGGTACTTTAAATCCGGGTTTGAATTGAAAGATTCAGACTAAGGAGAGAGAAGGAGTCTTTGGCAAAGTTAAATGACTACTTTATTCTGTATCTGTTAAAACAGTTTTGCACATTGTGGTAATGTATGACCCTGTAGCTGTAACAATGTGGGCAGAGTGGAACTACCTCTGCCTGCATATCTATGGAATCTGGTGAGGTCATGCTTTTGAATGTGTTAGGAAGGAGAAAGAGCGAGGACTACCAAAGCAAGATGGTAGTTGGTGTGAGGTGGAGAGACAACTGGTTGGATGAGGACTCTTAAAAGAATATACCCATTGTTCTTAAACCCACTGCCTATGGTTATCATTCCCATCGGGATTAACTTACACATTGGCGACCAGGCTGGGATATGGTGGACTGACAGCCTAAGAGACCTCAACAACTGCAGGCACATCCATTCCAATCATCCCAATTTCAAGGGTATTGTTTTACAAAATTTCTGGAGGAATGGACATGGCACCATTATTCTGTGAGGTGAGCCGACTGTAAAGGGATCATTTACGTGTTCTCTTTGAGGAATTTTGAGAAGCGTGTCCCAGGGCCAGGCAATTTGCATGGTACATAGCAGGAGTGTATTGAGAGTGCATTTTCTTCAAGTGATTTCTCACAACGGCTATAAGCGATCACGATCACTACTTGAACGCTCATTTCAGAGCAAAGTGAGTGTACTTCAGATTCATGCCTGCATTCGGTTACCTGGCTACATTGACTTTTGTTTTAAAATTGAGCAAACTGTAAAGAGCTCTTACCAGTCATGCACGCTTCTCGCATTAAGATTGTCTTTCACCATTGGGTGTTTGTGGTGAATGAGATTCGCGTCCACCTGTGATTCCCCACGCTCACTTCAATTCACTTCCAGTGTCCTGAAGCGCATGCTCTGTCGCTCACGCATGCTCCGATGTTCAACACAAACCTAGTTAAGCTGCTTAGCAACTAGTAGTATCCAGGAACAATCATGCTGCAACTCTGTCACAGCAACAAACTCAATGAAGCGTCGGTTAGCAACAATCGTCTTTTCTCTTTCACTGAGTTAACTTTAAGGATACTGCAATGCGTCTTAACATACAAGTACTGTGGTCTTTTAGAAACTCTGGTACTATTTAAAAAAAGGGGGAATGTGAAATTTAATGGAACGTAACACTTTCATGTTAGTTTAACTTTAACTTTATTTTCGTTACAGGATACTTTCCTTGCACATTTTGTAAGTTTGTTACTATTGCTTAGTTTTTCCTTTCTCTTCCCTTGTGTCATTTGCTGACTTAACAGTCATGCAGAATATCACAGCACCACCTTTTTTTCTGACTAATCCAGGTGTGCCACCCATAAAATGGCACAAATTGAAGAAAGTTTTGAAAGATACACTAAAGTGTGTGGGGTAAATGTGAGTGCAGAAATTAAGAGTATTGAAACAGAAGATCTTAATGAGTATGAGTCTTGCATTATGAAATCAGATAAACATTATCTTCCTAAAGTAAGCACCATACTAGAAAGATATCATTTTGGGAAGCGGTGTCAGAAAAAAGGAGAATCAGTCAAGGAATATGTTACTGCTTTAAGGAGGTTAGCCTCTTTATGCAAATTTGCAGGATTAACAGAAGAGAGGATAAGGGACCTATTCATGTTAGGATATAACATGTAAAGTATAAGGGAAGAATTATGGAAAAAGGATGAACAGATGTTGGATGATGTTTTAGTGGTAGCAAAGACCATTGAACACTCCCTGAAATGTGTTGAGATTATAAGTAAGGAGAAAAGGAATGGGAAAGAGGCTAATATAGCAAACAAAAGTCAGAAAAAAGAAAGTAGAAATGTTTCAACAAAAAATTTAAAGAAAAGTGAAAGTAAAACCAAATGTTTCTGGTGTGGGAGCAATGGACATCTAGCGAATGATAAGGGTTGTCCAACTACCAAAGCAACATGTAATTTCTGTAACAAAAGGGGTCATTTCGCGATAGTTTGTAATAGGAGAAACAAGCCGATAAAAAAGTATTAGAAGTTAGCAAGATATATGAGACTGATTCAAATTATGAGTGTGGTCAAATTATCCTTCAAGTAGGGGAAGTGAAGAAAAACATGCCTGTTGATACAATAAGAGTACATGTAGAGAGTTCTAGAATGTCATTTGATTCTGGAGCAAAAATCACAATAATTTCAAGGAATTTCAATGAAAAGAAATTAAGAACACTTGTGGAAATTCATAATCCTTATATTAGGCCGTATGCTTATGGAGGAAAACCCATTGATTTACTTGGGTACTTTAAAGGGAAGGTGGAATATGGTCAGAGACATATAGATGTAAAGATATACGTGTCCAACAAAGGAGACAGTGTATTAAGCTGGTGCCACCAACGTGACTTGGGTGTTATATTAGATCCCAATAGGGAACCTCCCATTGTGGTGAAAGACTTTACCGTCGTTCACAAGGTAGAATCTGATGATGATGAATTTCTTCTTGAGTTATAACAAATGTTTTACAATGTGTTTAAAACAATTTAGGTTGCTTAAAAGCTTATTCCCACAAGATTTGTTTAATGCCAGATGCAAAACCTGTAGTTGGTAACTTTCACAATATTCTAATTTCCATCTGCGAAGATATCAAACTAGAGTTGGAAAGACTTAAGTAGGGAGGAATTATAGAAGAGATAGAAGGTACAGAGGGGTTGGCACAAATAGTGGTAGCAAAGAAAGCCAATGGGAGCATTTGTTTTTGCATCGATTTAAGAGAATTGAATGAGAATGCAGTAATTGACAAGTATCCACTTCCTTATATCATAGACATGTTACTATTACTGGAAAGTGCCTAAGTGTTTTTAAGTATTGACTTAACCTCGGCGTTTCATCAAATTGAGTTAGATGAAAGTCAAGAGATCTTACAGCGTTTATTACTCCATTTGGTACTTTTAGTTTCATTTGATTGATGTTTGAACTAGTATCTGTGGCTTCTGTATTCCAGAGAACCTTAGAAAGAGTTCTAAAGGGACTGGATGGAGTAACGATCTACGTAGGAGGCTGGCCTGGCTTATAGTGGGTACCAAGTGGTACTTACACCTTTTGCCAGGTCCAGTTATCCCTTATTAGTAGATTAGTAGTGTTCAAGCAGCTTAGGCTGATAGAGGTAGCTATAGCAGAGCAGCTTAGGCTGAACTGGGAGACATGCAAAGCTCCTACTATACCACTTATATTACTTAGCACTATATCATAAGAAACACAATACTCAAAGTTACAAAAAATAAAGTTACTTTATTTTAGTGACAATATGCCAAAAGTATTTCAGAGGATATACTCCCTTAGGAGGTAAGTAAAATACACAACATATACACACAGACCAAAATCAGGTAAGTAAACAGTTAGCAAAGTAGTGCAAACACTGTAGAACACAATAGAATGCAATAGGACACACTAGGCCTAGGGGCAACACAAACCATATACTCCAAAAGTGGAATGTGAACCACTAATGGACCCCAGGCCTAGTGTAGTGTGTAGAGGGTTGCTGGGAGTGTAAGAAAACACTAAGGGTGTCCAAGATACCCCACCCCAAGACCCTGAAAAGTAGGAGTAAAGTTACCCAATTCCCCCAGAAAGACAGTAAAGTCGAGATAGGGGAATTTGCAAGGACAACAACTGCCTGCAAAGCACCGAAGACAGTTTCCTGTACCTGAGGACCTGTAAAGGAAGGGGACCAAGTCCAAGAGTCACGCAAGTGTCCGGGGGGGCAGGACCCACTAAACCCCAGATGAAGGTGCAAAAGGGCTGCCTCTGGGTGGAAGAAGCCAAAGATTCTGCAACAACGGAAGGTGCCAGGAACTTCTCCTTTGGTCAGAAGATGTCCCACGGCGAGTTGGAGGATGCAGAGTTGTTTCCACGCAGAAAGAACGCAAACAACCCTTGCTAGCTTCAAGGGTCGCGGTTGGAGATAAAGGGTGCTGCCCGGGCCCAGGAAGGACCAGGAGGTCGCCCCTTTGGAGGAGGAGACAGAGGGGGCACTCAGCAACACGGAGAGCCCATGCAGAAGCAGGCAGCACCAGCAGAAGCACCTGAACAGGCGTACAAGAAAGCTAACCACGACGGTCGTCTCAGCACAACAAAAGAGGGTCCCACGAAGGCGATGGTCAACTCAGCGAGTTGAGCAATGCAGGATGGAGTGCTGGGGACGTGGGCTGTGCTGTGCATGAAGGAATCCTTGCAAAAGTGCACAGAAGCCCTAGCAGCTGAAGATCACATGGTGCACAGGATTACTGTCTGGCGTGGGGAGGCAAGGACTTACCTCTACCAACTTTGGGCAGAAGGACCACTGGACTGTGGGGGTCACTTGGATCCAGCTCCTGTGTTCCAGGGACCACACTCGTCGAGATGAGAGGGGACCCAGAGGCCCGGTGATGCAGAAGTTTGGTGCCTGCGTCAGCAGGGGGAAGATTCCGTCGACCCACGGTAGATTTCTTCTTGGCTTTCAGTGCAGGGTGAAGGCAGACAGCCCTCAGAGCATGCACCACCAGGAAACAGTCGAGAAAGCCGGCAGGATTAGGTGCTACAATGTTGCTGGTAGTCTTCTTGCTACTTTGTTGCAGTTTTGCAGGCGTCCTGGAGCAGTCAGCGGTTGATCCTTGGCAGAAGTCTAAGAGGGAAGTGCAGAGAAACTCTGGTGAGCTCTTGCATTCCTTATCCAGTGAGATACCCACAGGAGAGACCCTAAATTGCCCTCAGAGGAGGATTGTCTACATAGAAAGGTAAGCACCTATCAGGAGGGGTCTCTGACAGCACCTGCTGGCATTGGCCACTCAGAGGTGTCCATTGTGCCCTCACACCTCTGCATCCAAGATGGCAGAGGTCTGGGACACACTGGAGGAGCTCTGGGCACCTCCCCTTGGTAGGTGCTGGTCAGGGGAGTGGTCACTCCCCTTTCCTTTGTCCAGTTTCACACCAGAGCAGGGCTGGGGGGATCCCTGAACCGGTGTAGACTGGCTTATGCAAGGAGGGCACCATGTGTGCCCTTCAAAGCATTTCCAAAGGCCAGGAGAGGCTACTCCTCTCAGGCCTTTCACACCTATTTCCAAAGGGAGAGGGTGTGACACCCTCTCTCTGAGGAAATCCTTTGTGCTGCCTTCCTGGGAGTGGGCTGCCCAGGCACCAGGGGGGCAGGAACCTGTCTGAGGGTTGGCAGCAGCGGTAGCTGCAGAGAAAACCCCGGAAACTTAGTTTGGCAGTACCCGGGCTCTATGCTGGAGCCCCGGGGATGCATGGAATTATCCCCCCAATACCAGAATGGTATTGGGGTGACAATTCCATGATCCTGAACATGTTACATGGCCATGTTCGGAGTTACCATTGTGACGCTAAATATAGGTATTGACCTATATGTAGTTCACGCATATAATGGTGTCCCCGCACTTACAAAGTCCGGGGAATTTGCCCTGAACAATGTGGGGGTACCTTGGCTAGTGCCAGGGTGCCCTCACACTAAGTAACTTTGCACCGAACCTTCACCAGGTGAGGGTTAGACATATAGGTGACTTATAAGTTACTTAAGTGCAGTGTAAAATGGCTGTGAAATAACGTGGACATTATTTCACTCAGGCTGCAGTGGCAGTCCTGTGTAAGAATTGTCTGAGCTCCCTATGGGTGGCAAAAGAAATGCTGCAGCCCATAGGGATCTCCTGGAACCCCAATACCCTCGGTACCTAGGTACCATATACTAGGGGATTATAAGGGTGTTCCAGTGTGCCAATCAGAATTGGTAAAATTAGTCACTAGCCTGCAGTGACAATTTTAAAAGCAGAGAGAGCATAAACACTGAGGTTCTGGTTAGCAGAGCCTCAGTGATACAGTTAGGCACCACACAGGGAACACATATAGGGCACAATGCATGAGCACTGGGGTCCTGGCTAGCAGGATCCCAGTGACACAGGCAAAAACAAACATACATACAAGTAACAATTGGGGGTAACATGCCAGGCAAGATGGTACTTTCCTACAATCTACCAAGATGATATTTTAGTCTTTGGGAAATACAAAGAAGAACATAGCATTAGAGTTAGACAAGTATTTGGAAGACTGAATTAATATAATTAAAAATGGAAAAGTGTTCATTCAGTAGGAGTGACAGTGATTATCTAGGACATAGTATTACCTGAGAAGGTGTTTCCCCAAAGAAGACCTGGTTAGGTCAATACAGAGTATGGACTCACCAGGCAATAAGGAGGAACTAATAATGTTCCTATGTATGATTGTATATTATAGTACATTTATCAAAAATGTTGCAAAAAAAGTGTGCTCATATGAGGAAACTACTCAAAAAGGGAATTGAATTATTCCTGGGACACAGATTGTGAAATAGAATTTCAAGATTTAAAGGAAAAATTTTGTCATGCCCCCAACTTAAAAAGTTGTAATCCAAATGAGAAATCTATTCTCACTACTGAAGCCAGTTTAAAAGGTCTAAGTGCAATGCTTCATTAAAGAACATTCTTGTTTTTGTCAAGAAGTTTGAAAGAAACAGAAGCCAGATATTCTGTGATATAAAGAGAGACACTTGCTGTTCATTGGGCCACAAGAAAAGTAAAGAAATGTTTGTGGGGAAATAAGTTTGAAGTCAAAATAGACCATAAATCATTGTTTGAAATTTTCAGGAAAAAAGAAACAGATGCGATCTCTAGTAGAATTACCAAATGGGTTGTAGCACTCCAAGACTATGGGGCATATTTATACTCCGTTTGCGCCAAATTTGCGTCGTTTTTTTTCGACGCAAATTCGGCGCAAAACTAACGGCATATTTATACTTTGGCGTTAGACGCGTCTAGCGCCAAAGTATGAGTAAAGAGCGTCATTTTTTTGCATGAACGCCTTCCTTGCGTTAATGAGATGCAAGGTAGGCGTTCCCGTCCCAAAAAATGACTGCGACGCAAATGCGTCGTATTTATACTCCCAGGCAAAAATCACGCCCGGGAGTGGGCGGGCCAAAAAACCCCGCATTTGCGCCTCTTTTTAACGCCTGGGTCAGGGCAGGCGTTAAGGGACCTGTGGGCTCAAAATGAGCCCACAGCTGCCCTCCCATGCCCCCCTGCCACCCTTGCCCACCCCAGGAGGACACCCAAGGATGGAGGGACCCACCCCAGGGACATTCAGGTAAGTTCAGGTAAGTATAATTTTTTTTTTTTTTATATTTTTTTTTTGGCATAGGGGAGCCTGATTTGTGCCCCCCTACATGCCTCAATGCCCAATGACCATGCCCAGGGGACATAAGTCCCCTGGGCATGGCCATTGGGCAAGGGGGCATGACTCCTGTCTTTACTAAGACAGGAGTCATGTAAATGGCGTCTGGGCGTCGTTAAAAATGGCGCAAATCGGGTGGAGGCGATTTTTTTGCGTCAACCTGACTTGCACCATTTTTAAGACGCCCTAACGCCATTTTTCCCTACGCCGGCGCTGCCTGGTGTACGTTGTTTTTTTCCACGCACACCAGGCAGCGCCGGTCTGCTAGCGCCGGCCATTCAATAAATACGGCGCCCGCATGGCGCTTCAGAATGGCATTAGCCGGCGCAAAACTTTTTGACGCTAAACTGCATTAGCGCAGTTTAGCGTCAAAAAGTATAAATACGGGCCTATGTCTTTACGATTAAATATATTCATGGGGTAGAAAATAACATTGTAGATTATTTTTCTAGACTAGGAACAAGTATTGAACATAATCAGGAAGACGTTGATGAAATAAATGACTTTGATTAGGAGATTGTTTGTGCAATAGATATTTCAGTAGTTTCGAGAGGTTGGCTGGTTTGAAAGCACATACATTTCTTCAAGAAGTTGCATCAAATATAAAAACAGGGTGGTTCAGGAGACATAAAGAAACTGAAGGGATAAAGAATTTCTGGGATGTTAGAGATGAACTCTCTGAGAATGAAGGTCTGTTATATAGGGGAACCGGACTAATACCTTCCCAGTCTGTGACTGATAAACTGATAATGTTAGCTCATGAAGGACACCAGGGAATGTCGAAAACTAAGGGAAGGCTCAGAATGGCATACTGGTGGCCTGGAATGGACATTCAGATTGAAAGAATTGTAAGAAATTGTATTCAATGTGATCATACTGGGCAAAGTGCAGGCCTCCACAAGGCAGGGTTATCAATGGGGAATTCAGGCACCCCAGGGGTGAGGGGGTGGGGTGGAGGGGCCTTGGGCTTGGATAGAAGGTCCTTCTGTCTGGACCTCGGGGGGGGTCCTTAGGGGTGGATTTGGTTAGAGGTTCTTGGGCTTGCCCTTGGAGGGAGGGGTTTAGCCGGGGGGTAGGGCTTGGTCTTGGCAGTAGAGGGAGTGGGCTTGGCCTGGGAAGTGGGGGGAGTGGGCTTGGGCTTGGGTCTGGCAGCAGGAGCAGTGAACGTGATGGGGCAGAAAGGGCAGGATAGCAGGGTGCTTGGGGGAACAGGGACTGGGTCAGTGGTGGGGAACAGGGTAAACTCACAGAGGAAATGTTTTTTGGGGACACATGGGAGGTCAAGGGTAAGATGTTTGGGAGTGGAGGGAGTGGGTATGATTGTGAGGTGTGTATGTGGAGGTGCCTTGGGTGCAGGTGAGTGGGTGGATGATATGTGTGTGCTGGGGAACTGTTGGGTGGGTGAGTGCGGGCGTTTAGATTAACTGGGAGGAGATGGGGAGCAGATGCAGGAAGATGGCAGAGTTGACGTCTGAGTGAATATTGGGGTTGTGTCTGCAGGAAGTGTGGATATGCTGCTTGTGGGTGTGTTGACAGTCATGATGGCTGTGCCAGTGGTATATGGGCTGCATGAATGGGGGTCAGAGGATGATGTGATGGTAGCAGTGAGGGCACATGTAGCAGGATCAGTGAATGATGTGATGTTGACTGCAGGTGTGAGTGGTGTGTCAACTGTGAGGGGAAGGTGGTGGGGAGTCGATGCAGGGTTTGGATGTTGTCATGCCTGCATATGTCTGTTGAGTGTGTGCATGGCGGTGGTGGCATCTGTGGTGCTTATGTCTGTCCTTGTGTACTGTGCCTGTTGATGTGGATGTATGTGGGTCAGTAGGTGTGCCTTGGATGGGTGAGGGGAGTGGAATGTGGGTATGGGAACAGGTATCAGGACGGGGTACGGAAGAAGAAGAGACACTGGCTGCCATCAAGGAGGAGGCCAGAGCCTGAAATGATCTCTGTAGGCCAGATAAGGCACCATGAATGCCTTCGAGGAACACAGTGCATTGTTGCATCTGGGATGCCAGTCCCTGGTTGGCATTCATGATAGCTATCTGCCTCACAGAGATGGACCTCAGGAGGTCAATAGCTTCCTCATTCAGGGCAGCAGGGCTGGCTTGGGAAGGGGCAGAGGTGCCTGCGGCAATGGAGATGCCCACCCTCTTGGGCGAGCGGGCACCAGCAACTGGGTGGGGAGCTACAGGGAGAGCAGTGATGGTAAGGGGGGTGAAGGACAAGGATGATGCTGGGATGGTGCCAGATGGGTCCGCCACCACAAGGGAGCATCCACCGGAGAAGGACTAAGAAGATGTAGTGATTGATCCGGTCTCACCGTGGCACTCCCCTCACCCTCCGTCCCACTGGTCCCCTTGGCTCTGCTGGTGTCAGCCTCCTGGGTCCCATGGACTTCAGCTTCCCCAGTCACCGGTGCCCCTTCTCCTTCACCAGATGATGCTGATGCACACAAAGACAGGAGGACAGGGAGGGAGAGAGAGAGAGAGAGACAGGGTGCAATGGGTCAATGCCAGCACAACAGTCACACAGGGTAGAACATCAGCATTTGATGCCATGCCATCATACACTATGCCCACCTTTGAACATCCTACAACTTGGGAAGACCATCGGGTTAACTGCAACAACGCACATGTCAACCACTGATGGTCTGTCTGATGCAAACATGCACATAAGGAGTGTCATACCCACCACACCTGTCCAGTACCTGCCCACTACCCATGCCCATTGAGACAGACATGCAAATAACTGCACACCCAACTGGATCCTGCACGGCTAGTTGGCAGGCCTACATGGCTGTTGTCAAGTAGCACTGTCACTACTTGGTGCACCCACCCCAATACACATGCAGTACCTGCCAGCTGAATGAGGTCATGGATCCACCCCTGGCACAGTGGTTGGGCCGGATCAATCAAAATGCCCTGACACTCCAGGTCTAATGATCCTGTTGCCATGAGCTGGCAAGCACATCGGGCTAGTAGTTGGCCACACAGCTACAACATTGGAAGTCTGCCCTGCTACCACTGACTGCATGGCATTACATACACCTGTGATGTCAATCCTGCTCTGATGGACATAACCCATAGTGGACATCATTGTACCTGGCATCCATGCCACAGCTATCGAATGGTGCCCACCCAGAGCCACCATGTCAACACATGTTGCAAGTGAGAGTGAGTGCTTACCCCCCTGTGGCTGCTGTGCTGCCCTCAAGCACCCATCCGCCTCAGGGTAGGCCATTAGGGGGGTCAGGGCCCGGTGGGCACCCCTCCCTCGTTGGGAGGAATTCCCCAGCTGGGCCTTCATGGTCTTCTGGGCCAGGTGTCTCAGGTCCTCCTACCACCTTCTGCAGTGGGTGCTCTGCCGGGCAGGGACCCCCCAGGGTCTGCACTTGCTTGGCGATGGCCAAATCCCCTTCTTCTGATGGGCTCTGACCTGCATGGGTGACACAGACAGAAGAACACAGTCATGTAGGCATCCCTGAGACAGTAATGGACAGCACACATCACACTTCCACACCCACATGTCATCAGCCAATGTAGACTTAGGCCCCTCACCCATGTCTGTGCTCTGTACATACTGCCACCTACCAAGGCCCCATCCCCATCCACACATATCACATACAGGACAATTACATTCGGCTCACCTGCTGCTCTGGTGCCCCAAACAACTGCCCATAAAGGGGCAGGTCCCCATCCACGAGCCGCTCCAACTCTTCCTGGGTGAAGGGGGGGCCCTGTCTCCTGCAGGACATGGCATCTTGGCTTCCAGAGTCAGAACACAGCAGCACACGCAATGGAGGTCTTCAGTGCACGAGGCTCAGGAGTCAAGTGAGCAGGAGCACATGAAATGGCGGTCACGGCAGCCGTGGACATCACCACCAGCAGCAATCACCATTGGCCTCTGCCTCCCACTGGCAACTGTGTGAACCAATGGTGAGTTGCACAGTGGTTGTGACCGCTTACCGCCATGAGGTGTTACACCAGTTTGGATGATCTTATTTCCATCTGTCCATACATGCAGACAGGTGGCTACTATTTTACATATCCAATGTGTAATATGTGTGAAAGTTAGTGCGTCATGGGAAATATGTGCTGGCCTGCGACCACATCAACACCATCGACACAGTCTATGGTGCACAACATTGAACCAACTCTCTCCTGTTCCCAGGTATGATGGACAGTTGAAAATGAAGAATGCTCTGGTGTAAGGGCCCCTAGTGGACCTTGCCACCCTGGAGGAGCGTCACATCATCCAGACCTATTGCCTGAACCGTGACCATAATGGAACTGGCAGCCCAAATGGAGCCGGATCTGTTGCCTGTTTTTTTCTATCCCAATGCCATCCCTCCCACAGTGCAGGTGTTGTCAGTCCTCCACTACCTTGCCTCAGGCTCCTTCCAGGTCACAGTGAGCCTCACAGCTGGGATGTCGCAGCTCATGTTCAGCAACATCCTGAGGGATGTACTGTGTGCCCTGATCAAACATATGTCCAGCTACATCCGGCATGCACAATTGACCACTGTCAAGGCTGCATTCTACCATATAGCACACGTCCCACCTGATTGGGGCCATTGATGGCACCCACATTGAGTTGGTGCCACCCAGGAGGAATAAACAGGTGTACAGAAACAGCAAAAACTTTCATTCGGTCAATGTGCAGGTGGTGTGTCTTGCGGACCAATACATCTCCCAGGTGACGGACAGGTACCCAGGCTCTGTACATGATTCCTACATCCTGTGGAACAGCAGCATCCCACACATGATGGCACCACTCCAGAGGGACCGGGCCTGGCTCATCGGTATGTACCCGTGCATATGTGTGCCCCTCAGCTCTCTGCACCCTTGTGTCCCTGCCCTATTGCCCTCCCGGTCTTGACATGCCTCTTCCCTCTATGCACACAGGTGACTCTGGTTAGCTCAACCTGCCCTGGCTCATGACACCCTTGAGGCATCCAACCTCAGCTGCAGAGGACCATTACAATGAGGTCCACGGTCGTACCAGACAGGTAATTGAGAGATGCTTTGGCCTGCTGAAGGCCAGATTCCACTGTTCACATGTCTCCGGGCATGCCCTACCCTACAAGCCACAGAAGGTTTGCCAGATCATTGTGGCATGCTCCACAATTTGGCCCTGGTGCATCAGGTACCATTGCTGGATGCAGAGGAGGGGGTAGCTGTGCCAGTGACTGATGAAGGAGACATGGGGAGTGATGAAGAGGAGGATGATGAGGATGCAGCTGACTCCAGGGTGGAGATGATTCGACATCACTTCGGCTGAGATGTAGGTATGTGTAAACTGTGAGGTATGTGTCCTCTACAACTGTCTGCCTTGTCCCTGATTCCACCTGTTGTCTGTGACCACTGAAAGTATTGTTTGCAGTTCCGATTTTGGGTAGTTTGGGGGAGATGTCTCATGTGCCCATGGCTTAGGTAGTCACAGTGTACAGGTCATGCCTATTGTCAGGTAACTGTTGTGCTGGTGCACTACTGCCATCAATGTGTATGTTGAATGTTCCCTGAGCTGCTAGTTCAAGTGCTATGTGTGTGCCACGCAGGGTTGTTGCATCTGTGCAGCATCTGTCCTGGGAGTCAACACTGGGTGGCATTGCTACATTGTTGTTGGTGGGAGTGGGTATGGCGTCAGGTCTGGCACTGCATGCTGTGAGGGTTGGACAATTGGATTGGTAGGTGCTGTTTCTGTGTGTTGGTACTGGCTATATGGTTGTGGACATATCTGCCTTGGATTCCTGTTCCTACAGTGCATTTGTGTGGAGTTGACATCTGTGACTCCTACAGTGATTGTTGTCCCTGTCTTGCTCTACTTTCAGGACAACGTTGTGCTGAACTCTGGTCCCTGCCTGGCCTGTTGCCTCCATTGACATACTCTCTCAAGCCACTACCTGCTCCATGATCGACCTCCCAGCATTTTGCTCCCCCTTCTGTAACCCTCCTATGAATGTGCTGGGCGATGGGTTGCTACTTGTACACGTACTGACAGTTCCATGCGTACTCATGACAAATTAATTTGTATACATAAACGGTGCTCAATCGTTGTTTATTTGGGATGGACCAGTGTAAGGGGTGATGAGTGGGGTCATGGCAGAGGAGATCATCAGAGTGGAGAGGCCAGCTGTAGGTAGTGCAGGTCCAGTCTGCTGGCTATGGGTAGATGGAGATCTGGGAGAGGACAGTCGACAGGGTGTCACAGTCACACAAAAGGGTGAATGTTCAGAAGAGGGTCACTTCCTGGCAGTGGTCATTGTCTGGCCATCATGTCCGGCTAGATGTCTACTTGACATCCTCGCTTGCGTGGGGGTGCCTCAGCTACAGGAGTCGGGTGCTGGTGTCCTGTGAGTCCTGTGGTGGGGCCTCCATGGCACTGACTGCCGCTGACATGGAGGTGTGTGATGGGATGTGGCCAGTGGTAGGGGCCTGCTGGTTGGTGGTGGGCTCACGCATGACAGTGGTCTGATCCTTGAGCACCCCTACTATGGAGGCCATGGTGGTATTGTGGGCCTGCCACTGTTGTATGGCCTCCTGGTGGTATTGCCCCTGTAGCCGCTGGGTCTTCTGCACAATAGCGAGGATCTGGGCCACTGTGTCCTGGGTGTGCTAGTATACAACCAGGACTTAGTTGAGGCCCTCCTGGGCAGTCAGTTGGTGTGGCTGACCCGAGCCTTGGCCCACTGTTCCCCTCCCACTACCCCTGGCCCCCTGTGCCAGTGCCCCTGGCACAGTGTGCCCACTCCCAGTGGCAGCAGGGCCTTCATTGTCTGGGGTGTGTGCCCTTGACTCTGACCCCTGTACTATGAGGCACACCTCTGATTGATGGGTCCGTGGGGCACAGGTTTGGGTTCAGGGTCTCGCTATGGTGTTGTTGCCACATGGGAGGGGGCGTCTGGTGTGTCCAGGGTATGTGTGCCATTGGTGGACTGTCCAGTGGCCCCAGATGGCCCAGGCAAGCCGTCCTCATCCAGACATCCAGTGGGGCCTTCATCCTGGGAAGGGATTTCTTGGTCTGGCATCCTCTGCAGGTGTCAGTGGCAGGCGTACCTGTGGATGGATGCAGTAGATGTGTGGCTATCCCTGTTGTGATGCATGCAGTGGCTCGACTTGCTTCTCAGTGATGGCAATGACAGCTGCTGCACTGCAGACATAGTTTTGGGCTGGGTTGTGGGAGCTGTGGTTCTTCACATTGTGGTTGACATCCATGCATTAGGGGTGTGTGAGTTGGGATGGTGGGGGTGGGGTGTCATGCAGAGGAGGTTTGTGGTGTGTTTGGGACGTGGCATTGGGGTGGGTTGGAGAGTGGTGGGGAGGCATGCTGGGCGGTTGGTGCTTGGGGGGTATTGCTGACTTACCAAAGTCGAGACCTCCGCTGATGCCAGTCAGGCCGTCAGGATGCAATTTGTCCAGGACCTTCTCCTCCCAGGATATCAACTGAAGGAGAGGAGGTGGGGGCCCACCGCCGGACTTGTTGCTGGCTATCCTCTGCCTGGACGCCATGGAACGGATCTTCCCCCTGAGGTCATTTCACCTCTTTCTGATGGCCTCCCTTGTGCGTGGGTATGTGCCGACTGCGTTGACCCTGTTGACGATCCTCTGCCATAACTCTGTCTTTTTGGCGATGGATGTTTGCTGTACCTGGACTCCCATGAGCTGTGGCTCTACTTTTATGATCTCCTCCACCATGACCAGCAACTCATTGTCGGTGAACCGTGGGTGCTTCTGGCGTGACATGTTGTGGGGTTGGTATGTACTGAGCGTGTTGGGTGCAGCATGGGGTGTGTGGTAATGAGGGGGTGTTTAGCTGTGTTTGCTGGTGAACTGTGGGGTTGATTTGTACAATGTGTGCTGTGTGATATTTGTTTGCTGTGTTTGGCATGTGCTTCATCTCGGGTGTGGCTGTGGCTGCTCGTATTTGGCGCAAGGGATTGTTGGTGTGGGGGGGTGTTATATGGTGGCGTGGTCAGGTATGCATGGTGTGTGTATGGTTGTCAGGTGTGGGATATGTAACTAGCCAATGTGGTGTTGGCTACTTTCCGCTGTGACTTTTTGTTCCTCCGTGGTGCGAAGCACCAACGGTTTCTGCCATGCGTGCTCCGCTGTGCTGGAGGTTGCCTTATAAAAGGACGGTCGCAATGGTGTCGGCGTGGCGGGGCAGACGGTTGATCAGTCACTCTTTCGCCGTGGGTTGGCCTAGCGGTGTTGGTTTTGTGTCTGTATTTGGGCGGTTTGTGTTTTGTGACTCGTAATCCAGCGGTCTCTATGACGCCACCACTGCTGGTATGGTGGTGCAATTTTGCATGACGGTCTTGCCCGAAAACTGGCAAACTCCTAATGAGGCCCTGTGTGTTGAAAACAACAGGAATTGGATAATTCTGCTGGTTTAAGTTTTTTAAGGTTCTTTAATTATAGTTGTACATAGTTTACAGTAGTGAGAATCTGTTATTTCTGTAAAAATGTTTTCTATTGGAAAAGGGGACGGTGTTTGCCTACATAGTTGCAGCTATAGTGTTATACATTACCACACACATTCATATCAGTTATGTGGACACATGGTTCTACAATCACCAAGTTTCTGAATTCTACATTTTTGCCCCATAACGAGTTGTCTGGCTCCCCCATTTTGGCAGAAGGTGAGAGTTTTAGACCGGAGTACAAGTCATGCAGTAATACTTTGCGTAGTATTTCTGTCAACAGTAATACCAGATGGATTTTCTGATACATATCTACCTGCAAAAAGCAGGTTGAATATAAGCCAGGAAAAAGGCTTGCAATTATAACTGTATCTGCCGAAATCAGTGCCATAACACCACTTTCCATATGGAAGTATCCATTCCATAGGGTCCTACTGCATAGCAACTTGTGATCACTGATACCAATGACCCTGGTATAATTCATACCACACATTGTATTTACTACACCAAGATATCAGACCACTCCTCATCAGGAGCTTAGTAAAACAGAGCTATCACTGCAAATTAAGGCCATGTTTGCAAATTCTTTCAGTGAAAAAATATATTTAGGTTAAAAAACATGAAGCATTTTGCACATGGCCCAATTCTCAAACTGTTTTTACCTTTGCACAAAACTGGTTGCATATGCAAAATGCCTGTTGACCGTATACATGTAGGTCTTACACTACATTTCTGCAGAGGTTATACAATGGACTAGCAGGTAAAAAAGCATTTACGCCCATCATTGACAAACATAAGTGCATGCACATGCATACATCCTGCTTTTCCCTTCCTATGCACCAGGTTAGCCTTGGTACAGTGGAAGGCAGAATTCATATGTGGATGGATATGTTGATTGAAGTAGATATAAAACCACTTGTGTTTGCCTGGATGGGTATTTATGGGCATGTATCTCGAAATGGGTACTTCCACCATCGTGGGTAGAGATCTGAAGGCCAGTCTAACAACCCATGTAGCTTAACAGAGCCAGTGCATAATTGGGTATGCATCAATAGTCTCTCGTGCATTGAGGCTTGGGCTGCACAGCACTTGCAGAGATGTCCCCACCCTCCACACTGGATGCCTCGTATGTGAATACAAGATTTGGGCACTGGTAAATGCTTCTCATACTGCTCAATTGCACACTCTGTGCACAGGAGCTGTGTGAACTGCCTGTAGTGTATAAGGCCCAAGGTGTCTTCAAGTAAAACAGTATACACAATGGGGCTGATTCACAGAAGCACTTATTAATACAGGAAGCAATACTGTGGGAGTACTCTTAAGTGATCATATGCAGTTGTGAACGAGCACTGAAACACAAACAGCACATCCTTTTCAAGTTGTAATCATGTAATATGACTATTCCTGAAAATATTCCCACATTTCACATTCTTTGGGACCAATTCACAAAGGTTTATGAGTGCACATAAAAGAGCACTAAAGGATTACTACTGCATATACTCCAACATGCCTTTGTGAATAGGTCCCAATACCATCATTGAAAAACAAGAACGCTAGTGTTACAGATTTGTTTAACATCTTGGCAGCCCTGAATACTTGTTTACCTTCCAACTGGCAGATGTCCTGGAGCAAAAAATGTCTGTGTTGGACATCCAAGGAAAATGATGGGCAGATGTATGGCGATGCACAGGGACATTACAGTGACACACATCGTACCACACTGCTTCAGCGACATCCGGAACCTCTTCATGATTGCCCCTCCCACAATGATTCCCATCATGACTCCAGGAATGTACACAGTACCTGAGAAGAGCAACCACAAAACAGGAGTACTTTTACAGTGTGTTCAGTCTGAAGAGCAGCACATACAAACAAGACATGATGTTTCATTCCAGGACTCCCTGCCAGGTTATAAAGAGATGTCCCTGGCATGGTACATAGCTCCCCTGGTGAAAGTACTGTTCTTTTTTCCTTAGGGTTGGAGTATGTGAATATACTAAGAGTATTCAGTTGTCCACCTTGCTCTATAGTACACACCATAAGAGTACATGGTCAAGGAGGGTGTTATGCGCAACAGGGCATCAGGGACGAAATCATCTATGTAAACGCGTCTCCCCATCTCTCACTGTCCAACCAAGTACTGAAATTGAAGACCCTATCCATAGATAGACCAACACACTGCTGACCTATTTTGTTTGAGTACAGCACTAGTACACTACCTAAAGGCCCACTCTGAGGCAAGGGTTCTAGAACACTCCAAAATAGCTGGGGGGGGGGGCTATAACCATCTACTGGCAAGCAGAACCCTATTTCCCCAGTGATGAAGTGAGCTTTAGGTAGGAATTATTCACCAGTATTCTTACATTAAACAAAGGTTGGAAACATTTAACATGGTCTAAAACTTGCACTGCAATGTTTTTTAAGTAACCACATCAGTGACCAGGATGAAATATTAACATTTCAGTGAGACATGGCTGTGGTTGATCACTGATAAATGTGAATCTAAAATCCATCAAATTTCTTCAGTTACATAGAAGTTAATTAAGAGGCGTCTTCTGCTTTGTTAAGTTTGTATGGCTATGATTAGCATCTATGACTGTTTAAATAACTTACTGAGGGAGAACTTTATCAGTGACTACAGAGAGGATAATGGGGAAAGGGTTTGTATCGACTCGTGAAACGTTATCAGAATGAATTCACTATAACCCTCCTATCCATCTTGATGCAGCACACCAAATATCTCAAGCACCAGTTGGACACCTGGTATCTACTGATCCTTCTGATCTCCAATGCCTCGACGTGCAAGTAGGTGTCTAGAAATCTAATTCCCAAAGGTGGCACACTGTCTCAGCTGCTCTTCCACACCTATTTCGCTTGAACTAATATCATCCTATAATAAACTTTTTCTAAAAAAGTATCAACAAAATCTTAAAATCTCAAAGAAAACCATTAAAAGTAATAACAAAGAGACCCTGATGATAATACAAATCTAAATACCTAATAGATATGAGTGTATGGAAAGAAAAATGCAGAAACCAAATAAAGTGCAATCCATAATAAATTACTTATATAAAGCTAAAGCAAACTCATGTCTCTTAGGGCCTGATTTATACTTTTTTAGCGCTGCATTTGCGTTATTTTTTGACGCAAAAGCGGTGCAAACTTACAAAATGTAATTATATATTGTAAGTTTGCACCGCTTTTGCATAAAAAAATTACGCAAATGCGGCGCTAAATAAGTATAAATCAGGCCCTTAGTCTTTCTTGAAAAAAGCAAATATTTCTCCTATCCCTCAGGTGTACATTGACCCTGGTTCTTACCCTGAGCCCAGTATAACTCTCAAAATCAAAGTTCCAAGTTTAAATCAAATAGTACGCTCAAAAGTATGTGAATTTTTCAAAAGGCCTCCAATTACTTGCCTGGATTTTACAAAAAGGGTTAAATCCAACAAATTTAGGCCCAGATTTATACTTTTTGACGCAAACCTGCATTAGCGCCGGTTTGCGCCAAAAAGTGTACCGTCGACTACCGCCATTCCTATACGCCAGCCGGGCGTCATATCTAAGGAATGACACAACCCGGCGCTAGGGCCCGGTTAGCATCAAAATAAATTACACTAACCGGGCAGGGGAGGCTTAGGGAAGGCTTGGGGTTGTGCGTCAAAGAATGGTGTAAGTCAGGTTAGCGTAAAAAATATTGACTCTAACCTGACTAGCCTCATTTTTTGACACACAACCCCCTTGGACATGACTCCTGTCTTAGCAATGACAGGAGTCATGCCCCCCTGCCCAATGGCCATGTCCAGGGGACTTCTGTCCCTGGGGCATGGCCATTGGGCACAGTGTCATGTAGGGGGGCCCACGTGAGTCCCCCCTATGTCACTTTAAAAAAATAATGATAAACTTACCTGGACTTACCTTGGATGGGTCCCCCCATCCTTGGGAATCCTCCAGGGCTGGGTGAGGGTCGCAGGGGGTGCCCCTGGGGGCAGGGTAGGGCACGTGTGGACTGTTTCCGACCATGGAAATGAGCCCACAGGTCCCCTATGGTGTGCCCTGACCCAAGGCGTTAAATATTGGCGCTAAACAGGCTTAGCACCATTATTTAAGGCCCTCCTCCTCCCATGCGTCTTTTTTGCACGGGAGGATAAATAAGGCGCAAATGCCTTAGAGTTTTTTATTGCCTGGGAACACCTACCTTGCATCTCATTGAACCAAGGTAGGTTTCCACTGTAAAAATTGACGTTAACTCCAATATTTTGACGCTGGACGGGTCTAGCGTCAAAATATAAATATGGAGTTAAGTTTGCACCGGATTTGCGTTAAAAGAAATTACGCAAATCCAGCGCAAACAGAGTATAAATATGGGCCTTAAAGTCTACAGGATGCCATTAATTAAATTATTCCAATTATATTAAGTGATTGATGGATCCCTCATACCAGGAACAAAAAGACGGGTCCGGGACAGCATCTGGTTTCATAATTACTAATTGAGCAGACATCTGTGCATGCATGGCAAAATAACATGTATTGTGCAGGTGTTCTTTAGCCTGGAATGAGAGTAGATGCACACACTGCCTCCTGAATAAACAGTACGGTTTGTGTCTTTCCTTCATTTGTTTACCAATGTATGCCCTTCTGTTTACATGTAACATCCCCAAAAATGAGGGTAAAAGGCATGAAACTGCAACACTTACATTTGGATGCAGGGATCTGGTGTTGTTAAGCTTTTGTATCCCCATCACCAGTTTATTTTAGCCACTCAGTGCACTTGTATGTGAGCATCTTTCGAGGCATCCAGACAAATGTTACTGTCATTGCCCTTGCCGTTAGGAATCTAGCCAATAGGCGTTGAGCAAATCTGTCAATTAGCAGTGGACTTTCCTTGGAAGTTGTTAATACATCTGGTCCAAAGGGTTACCATGGGAGCAGGAAGCAGGTAAAATAAACAGGGGCCTCCTTAGCTTCGAAGTTTCAGCCCCTTGCTCTTGGACCTGCCTCTAAGCGGTAGTTATCAAATCCTGGGGTATTAGCAGGGCTTGCGTGGCTCTTGATCTCACGTAGGCTTCTCCTGGAATTGTGTTGAGTTTTCAGAAACATTTTTTCTATCTTCTACCACACCCACCTCCTCCGATTCAGAGAGTTGAGCTCTTTTTTTCAGACCCCTAGGATCATACTGATATCAGGATAATGTTTGGTAAATGGCTCAGTCATCACTGCGAATTTAACTTGTCTGTAATTGTCATGCAGAGTGTTGTGTGAATTACAGTTGTGCACTGATGAGTCGGTCTTCATTCACTAACTTCACTTTGATGCACTGACAGACCTTCTAAATATTCATGTTCTATAATACTGCATTGAATTTATAGGTACAAATAAAAGGTGTTCACAGTCTCTCCAAGTTATTTACAATATGTTTTGGATATCCGAGTAAGCATCTCCAGATTGATGTCCTGGCTCACAGTTTTACCATGACAGTGATTACCATTAGGTGCTTTAGAAAGTATGTATTACACCTTTCTCTTAAGGGTTGAAGTGCCTTATATGTTTTGGGTCCCTTCACATTCACCTGCTTTTCATTGCTACCTCACACCTTGAGTATGTGTAAAGCGCGCTACATCGGGGGAGGGTTTTCCTGTTGCTCCCTCCTCCTGACCTCTATTTGTACATTTCCCCCTGTTATTGGCTGCTTGAATCTTTTTGTAAAGCACTCTCATGCAATCGGACCAAGCCCGAGCTATATTTAAAAAATAAATAAATAGATAAATAAATGAATGACAGTCAGAAAACCTACTGAAAATCTTACCTCATGTCCTAGTTGAAGGAAAAGAATGATTTTATTATTCCCAGCTTCAACTTAGCCATGTTAAAGTCAATCAAATCGGACAGCCCCTTAGGCCCAGATTCAGAAAGTTTTGGCATCAGGTTAGGGTTACTGTTTTAATGCTAAATCTTTTGGGGGATTCACAAGCCAACCCAAGTTGTTGTTTGCATTATTTTGTATGGAAAAGTACCGCAAAGCAACGCGAAATGCTGCTGTGCATTACTTTGCGTCAAATGAATATTACATGGGTGATACATGGGCGTACCTGTGCTACCACCCATGCGTTTTGGCGCTAAACCCCATTCGCTAACATTAGTAGAAGTATTTTAGCGCCAAAAATGAACGCTTTTTGAAAGGAAGCGTAAAATGGAGAAGTATTTTCATTTCTCCATGCCTTTCCGACTTTGTATGTGTGCTGCACTGTGCAGCACACCTACAAAGTAGGAAAAGCTTTTTCACTTATCTGGGCCTAGTGTCGAGAAAGGGTACCGTTCTTGTACAAACCTATGCTAGGATCACACACACCCTAGCACTATGGCGCTAAGGTGTGGGCGTGGCGCATGGCAGCTGGAATCAGGGGCGGTGCTAGGGAGGGGGAAGAGAGCTATTTCTATGTGAATATGGCGCTCTCCTGCTCCCTCCCTCTCACGTGGCTCAGCGCAGCACATCACAGCATTTTTGGGTGCGGTTCTGCGTTGCCTGACAGCTTTTAGAATCTGGGCCTTAAAGTGTTCCGTGCAAAACTCCTCTAACTGATTATGTAATGGAAGAAAGGTAAGTTTCTAAGTTATAATTACCAATCACTCAAAATTGCCTAAAACGTAAACACAAATGGCTAAAGCTACTGTTGACACGCGGGTGCACAAAGATTCGCACTCTTTTAAAATCATATACTAACCCAATATTTACAAAAATGGCATTATGAACTTGCAACATAGGATTGTAAAACACCACTCAGAAGCAATCATTGACGACCACTGCACTCAAAAACGAAAATTAAAAAACGACCTTTCATTTTTTTACACAACACCACTCTCCTTGCAATTCCTGCAAAATGCAAAAAACTTAAACAATCCTTACTAAAAAAAAAAATCGACTTTGACCTACTTTGGGGAAGAAATGTCATTTAACAATGGCAACATTGATTCAAGCTTCAGAAGCCAACATTAAGCTCTTACTCAGATGCTCCTGAACATTCAGAAAAATACTGCCGAATGAAACGCTCAGTGGTACCCTTGTCATATTCCCTGCCCCTCCCTAAACAATACCAACATACCACTCTGCAACAAAAAAAAACCTACTTTTCACTCCTAGACACTCATCGAAATTCCATCTTCTCTTTTCTCCCTGCAAGTAGCTCCACACACCTCCCCCAAATCAAAACCTTGCCCCCGATGGCTAATCAAAGTAGCTCCATTATCCTATGTTCTGCACACCCCCACATCATGGCTACCCCTTTCCCGACACTATCAATATTTTCATTTGAAACTGCAACTGCTGTTCCGCCGGCACAGATAACACAAATACCACTGCAGCATCACCAATGCAGCTCAGAAAGACACCCTCTTGCAGGTTTCCCTCTCTAAATATGTCCTAACAAAGTGGTCTACTAAAATCTCGTCTGCTTCCTTCAATTAGACAAATGTCTCTCAATCCTCCTCCCCAGATCCAGAAAGTAATCAGTACCATAACGTGTGAACTAACAGGAATCCACTTCAAGCTTACATCCCTAGACAGCAAAATGAGTCACCATACATCTAGCTTCAGCAGAGGTCCTTGCAATGAACCTACCAGAAAGCTCAGACCACTTGATAACTCACTACCTCTTCTGATGAAAGTCATCGAGGACTTGCTCAGAGAATATGACACACAAGTGAAGAGAACTCTCAACCAGGCAATATCTCTCATTCCTGTCATTTAGAACAGGACAAGAAACACACAGCAGAGTCAGTGACAAATTGTTATTCCAAACAACCAAATTAAAAAAGTCATTAAAATATTTTCAGCTGCTACCCATATCACTCAATACTGTTTAATTTAAAGCACCTACTGCAGATCAGTGGTATAACATGACATGGAAACAGCAGAATCAAAACCTTTAACCCAAGATACAAGCACCAGTCTCTCTCCTGAAAACAGAAGATGCCAGCAGACAACATTCCAGGAGGTGGTACTTAACTGACATCAAGATGGTGGGTGCATTGTGGGACCAGGAATGGGACCAGGCAAAGGAAAAGGAAGAGCAGGAAGCTAGAAGCAACAGAGGACACCAGGAAATAGATGACCAAGATGACAAAGAGCAGTTAAACGTAGAACAATCGAGCAGCCGAGATGCAGCTGAGATGCCTGTCAATCAAACGGACACCACAGAAGTGGCAGGATGTTCTTGTGCCCTCCTAATCTGGGCTCCAGTGTTGTGGCTCCCCTTCTAACACCTCCTCCATTGCAGAGCTGGTGTGGTGAGGCTGCAGTGGTAGTCTTTGCCAGCTGGAAGCCCCGGCTTGGAAGATGGGGGCACCAGTGCATCTTGTGGCCTGCGGCTAAAACTGACAAAAGCAGATGCAGCTTTGGAGGGTCATGAGAGAAGAAGAGAGAAGAGTACAAGTCTGATAAACTCTGTGGCAACACTGCACCCTGCAGTGTGGAGCGAGAAAACTGTTGGGCAATTTGACCATAACTTGGAGGATAACCCTACCTCTGTACTTGGCAGTGAGAGTTTAGTACATTGCGGAGGTAGAGGCATGAGGGGTGGTGTGTGGTGCCCAGTACATAGTTTAATGACCTCTAGTGCCTCCCCAAATTGGTTTTGGGATGATCCAGAAGCGCTCCATTGCCCTGTTGTCATCCCCATATTAAGTACCAAAAGCATTAAAAGGAAAAGCAAAAATAAAGATACATTTTCTTGAGTAGAAATACAACAGCCAGTCAGTTTTTACTTCTGGAACTTAACCAGATTCCATGCTAAGGCAGAAAAACTTGACACAAGAGTATAAGCTGCTCCTCTTTTATGGTCTAAAACAAAGCTTAAAAATTTGAGAAGTAATCATGGTGCCCATGGCATCTGTCAGCAGCTTGGGAGGGCATCTGAGCCTAATTGTGGTGTGGCCTGGCTTTGCACCTCATCATTTAGCAACCAACAGAAAAGGGTGAGCCTCATCAAAGTGTAACGACCTCCACATGGTTACCCATGTACCGTCCTCAGTTGGCTACAAACTTGCTGCCCCCAAGATTGGAGTTTTTTCATCAGCCCCCATATTTTGACCACAGTAGCGTGACTAATTTGATTAGTTTCCCTCTATCAACTGGGGCTAAAAGAAGCAGCACAGCAACATCAATCAACCTCAGTAAACTGCATAGATAACCCCCAGCGTCTCACTCCTACCCACCTATCCTGGTCTGCGGTAAGAGGACGAGACCCTAAACATTAAAATTACTTCTGAAAATCTTGAAGAGCAAGATGGCATCTCTGTCTTGGTTAAACTTACTAAAGTCACTTGATGAAAGAGTAAAAGTTCTAATTTACCAGTCGACAAAATTGAAACTTTAGATTGACTCATTACAGCTCAGTGATAGTAACTATCAATTACAAAGTAAAAGCACTTATACTCAAAATTAATTGTACATCTTTGACTGGCTCTTCAATTTACAGTTTGAGAACCACGTACTCTGACATGAAAGTTAGCTATTTATGTCAGTCTACAATATATAAATTAGCTGACCAACCATAAACCTTGAGGATACTCTCCATGGAGGCAAAAAATATTCAATCAACACTATTTTTAATAATGGCAGGTGTTATAAGTGCCCTTGTTCAGTCATCAAAATCCATTCTCAATGTTCAGGCACGAGTCCATCTTGAGCAGGAGGATCATACAATCTTCCTAATAGAGTCACCTATGCAGGCACAATCAGGCCCCTTGGCTAAGGAGTTTGTCAGAAGCCCATCTTTTTTAGCATCCTGTAGTGATTCATTCAACACACATTTGGCTTAAAAATTCCACAATTTCCACACCCATTTCCTTTGACAAAAATGTAAAGGAAAAGGCTGAGAAAAGTCCATAATAAAAAGGCCCAGCATAAGGGATTAACATCTCCGATTTTACAGTCGTAAATTGATATCAGAACCTCCAATTGCCCCCCCCCCAGTTGGCTCAAAAACGATTTCCCATTTTTTCAAATCAAAAAAGTTTTGCAAGGCGGATCAAATATGAATGCTTGTATTTGTGAGCCAGTTGTAGCATCTCTGGCTTCACAACTGCCAATTGCCAGCTCTCCTGTGAATTTGAATTCAGGTCTAACAATACTTGTAAGTGCCATCTTATCTATGCAAGATGTGCTTCCAGCAAATCAAGATATTCTTAAAAACACCCCACAAGGGAAATCAATACCTAAAAATGTAAGTTGTGATAAAAGGTTAAGCACCCTCCAACCTGCCTTGCACAATTCTATTGGTCTGATTTAAAAAAGTTAACATTCCATCGTGAAGTAGATTTAGGCCCCTATGTGGTCTTTTAACATTCAGTGCTCATCTCCCCCAAATAACATGATAAAGGGGCCCTTGTGCTGGGAAACAGTGAACAAGTTGTATCTCCATCCATTACTACAAATTTGCTGGTGGCTCTCTCATACATTGAGCATTCAATGGAAAATTTGGTTATTCATTAAAGCACGACCACACTAAGCCTCATGGATAACTTTCAAAGAAAATTAGTTTGATGCCCAGAATTTCAATTGAGAGGACCTTTTGACATCCTAAATAGAGGAAATATCACAAAGACTTTGGCTGTCCATGTTGAAAAAGCATTTATCATCCAAAGATACTTTATAGTTCAATTTGTCCAACTGCCCTCAAAACTTCAAAGGGAGGCAACCTTGGTGATAAGGGCATCTGCTGAAATTGTCAACTTTGTTCTTTCTAAAAAGTACATTTTCTTATAATGAGTCATCAACATTGATAGACTAATCATGCAATTGTCGGAGCTTTTTTCTTCCTCTCAAAAATGCTCTCTATGAGGTCCGGTGGATCTTTTCAACCAGCATAGAGGTAGTAGAAACAGATTCAGCATAAGACCCACTCAAAAATTTACAAGTACAGCATGACCCATTTGGCCATGCAAGGACAACTCCAGTCAAGAATAAAGTTAAGGGCTTTCTTACAAACTCAGACTCAGTCATGTAGACAATTCTCAAAACAAAGCTAAAATGATACAATGTCACCAGGGGTTGACCAAAGCGACAAAAGAAGTTTAGTCACACTAACATTAACAAGACTAAACACTCAATAATAACCATACAAAATATCAAAAAAACAATTAGGTATGCTGACAAAAATCAAGTTTTTTTAAGCTTAAAGGCAATTCAAACTTATCTAATCTCCTCTATCTATGGCTAGCGAATCCCTATCAAAATGATTAATCTCATATCTGCATGTGCTGGGCTATATCACAAGAACAAAAGGCAAAAAGGAAAAACAGGGCAAGAAGAATTTGGAAAAATGGCATCTGGGGCAAAAGATAACTAACCAAAGTTGGCAAAATAAAAAGGGACAGCATCAGCATTTCAGAAGCTCCATCAACAGTCTTCTTCTTTAGGGCAGAGAAAAATATCTAAGTCTCATGACAGCATTGAAATGGAGAGTAAAGGTAGAGAAGATTGACACTCTCAGAGTCCACAGGGTCCAGCCAGCAGAAAGAATGGGATGTTCTGACCAAAGTCCAAATGGACAATGGTAAATTAAAGTCCATAAGCAAGATGGTTTGTTCGTCTATCACTCCATATGAATTAAAAAGGTATAGTGTCCAATCAGAAACAGTCACGCAACATGAACCTGTAACATAGGAACATATTTCCAAATCCATTTTAGCTCATCTGTATGAGTTGAAACAAAATTGCAAGCTCAGGCAAATTTCATGTCCTATGGTTCCTGCTTGTTCCATCTTAAAGGTTACTATTTCAGACTCATTATGAATTACACAATAGACATTCTATTTCTAAGCTAGCATTTCCATGAGAAGGAAATCTAAAAGAAACATGGCATTAGCAAGTATGACTAAACATTTTCCTGTGTATGTTTAGAAAAATAGGGCCTTGCAGGCCTCACATACGCTTTTCTAAAGCAATTAAATTGCACATTCAGTTAATGCAAATAAAGCACATATAGCACTCATAATTCTAAATCAATCATTAATAAGCTTTGTCAGTGTCATAATATGTTTTAAAAGAAATAACTGTTAAAATAACTCTGTAAATATGATGCAGAACTACATTTGTCACAATTGTGTGTAACATTTAAAACATCTCACTTCAGAAAGCTAGTGTTGTTTTAGTGCACACTATTAATTAACACAATGAAAAACAACATGGAAACAAATTAATCAACTAAACATGAAATGTAAAAGCTATACCACATAAATTTTAACAACTGACCTATAGTGAATGCGCATTAATATGGTTTTCAGTGCACCACTTTATATCAAATCTATTAGTACTTTGGTTAACAAAATGCAAAAGATGTCACATTTAGGTGATCACTGTGACATCAGGGGTAGCAGCAACTTTACTGCTACATCACAATCATATCTCGCCCGCTCCTTCCACTGCCTAGAAGAGACTCTTTTAAAGCTTATCCCTGACAAAAATATTGATTCAATCAACATCAAAAACAAATTTGTGTTTTAAAATGCAGTACAACAGACAGATACTTGTCTGCAAAATACTCTACGAATCTCGGTATTAGGCTCAGGGATTAGCCTTCCCAAACAAGTTAGCATCTTCCATGCAGCTCATACTATGGAACAATTGGATTGGCTATCACAGTTGCTATATAAGGAGTCCAGAGCATGAACTCCAGCTACCGAAAAGGTCTGCCCTCAAATTAATGTACGCTCCTGAAATTTAGGAGGGTGGGCTCGGCTAATGCATGATAGAGAAGCTGCACATTTCTTGGTCTCATCAGGTACAGTATGTCTGCAAGAGATTTAACACCTGTAATCAATCCAAATCCGTGGCTTTGTACCTTTTAACTATAAAGCCCATAAGAATTTAGGCCCCTTTAGGCCAGCTGGGGGCTGTCAATATCAGTAAAAACAGATTTACATTTCCATCTATCTTGTGTAAAGACTGAGTCTGACACTTTACAAGCTATTTGTGTAGAAATTCAACCAAAGAATGATGGTCTCCCTTAAACTGTTTATTAATTAGTGCATGCATTAATCTAAGAATTCCCAAGAAAAAAACTCATAACAAAGAACTGAAAGATTCATTAATTTCTTCACTGCTTGACTGTCCAGGGAAAGGTTTTGGTCAAAGTGGATTTTACATTAAGCTTACTGCAAACATCCAAAGAATAAGAGGTCACTTATGTAGGAGACTGGCCTGGTTTGTAGTGGGTACCTAAGGTACTTACACCTTAAACCAGGTCCAGTTATCCCTTATTAGTGAAATGTAGACAGTGTCTAGAAGCCAGGCTCTCTGGGGGTAGTGTGGATGAGCAGCCAAGGCCTAACTAGGAGACATGCAAAGCTTATGTAATACCACTCTAGTCACACAGTACTTAGACACATGAAAGAAAATACACAGTGTTACAAAAAAAAAGATACTTTATTTTGGAGACACAAATGCTAAAAATACCATAGAAATACTCCCTTAGGAGGTAATTAATACACAAATTATAAACACTAGTATGCAAAAATAGCTGTAAAACAGTTAGAAAACAGTGTGAATAGTGGAAATTACATTAGTTAGAAATGGGCCTGGGAGAACACAAACCATATACTAAGAAGGTGGAATACGAAAGTCGGTTTCCGACCTAGGCAAGTGTAGTGTGTAGAGGGGCGCTGGAAGTATTAGAAAACACCAAAGGTAAGTAATAGAGCCCACCACAGACCCCAGGAAAGCAGGAGTAAATCACAGTAACTTTCCTAGAACACACAAGAACACAAGAAAGAAGATTATGCAAGAAACAGAAGAAACTGCAAGACACAACAATGGTTTCTTGGACCTTAAGACCTGTGGAAGAAAGGGACCAAGTCCAAGAAGCACAGAAGAGTCCAGAGGGAACAGGAGCCCCAGCAAACCCGGATAAAGGTGCAAAAGAAGAATCACCGGTGAAGAACAACAGTCAGTACTGCACCCTAGAAGACGGATGTGGGTTCCTGGTTGGTGCAGATGATGTCCCACACCGGATGGATGACTGCAGTCTGGTTTGCATCACTGGATTCTGCCAACAAGCCTTGGCACACGCAAAGATCACGGTTAGCGGAAAATGGTGCTGGCCGGGAACAGGAGGGACCTGGTGGACTCTACCCAGGAGGAGGAGCCAGAGAGGGCTCTCAGCAACTCAGAGAGCCCTCAGAAGACCAGGCTGCATGCACAGGAGTCCCACAGCATGGGGACAAAGAAGGTGCAACAAAAGGCCCACGCAGCACTACAACAAAGGGTGCCAGGCCTCTGGAGAACCACACAGCAAGCTGTGCATCGCAGAAAGGAGTGCTGGGGGCCGGAGGTGAAGAACTTCATGGAAATATGTCAACAAGCCTTGGCAACTGCAAAACACACGGTGCACAGGGGTACTGTCCTGCATGGGGAGGTAAGCTCTTACCTCCACCAAAGTTGGACAGTAGGATGTCAGGACAGTTGGAACTATATCAGTCCACCACCGGTGATGCTGGATCCACACACTTCATCAAGAGAGGGGACCCATGCCACCAGTTGCTGCTGCAGAGGGGTGCCTGCTGAAGCAGGGGAGTGACTCTTTCACTCCAAGGAAGATTCCTTTGTTCTTCTGGTGCAGGGTGAAGACAGGTTGTCCTCTGAGGATTCACGACTGGGAAACAGTTGCTGGCAGGAGCTAAAGATACAATGTTGCAGAAGTCATCTTTGCTTCTTTGTTGTAGTTTGTAGAGTTCCTGGAGGGTCCAGGTGCAGTTTCTTCAGTAAGAAAGTGAAGTAAATGATGCAGAGGATTCCTGCTGGAGTCTTGCAATCCAAATCTGAAGAACCACTCAAGAGAGAGACCCTAAATTGGTCAGCTAAACAGGTAACCACCTATCAGAGGAGGGCTCTGACGTCACCTGCTGGCACTAGCCACTAAAATGCTCCTAGAGTTCCCTGCCAACTTGAAATCCAATATGGCAAAACCCAGGGACCCTCTGTAGGAGCTCTGAGCACCACCCCTGGGGTGGTGATGGACAGGGGAGTGGTCACTCCCCTTTCCTTTCTCCAGTTTCATGCCAGAGCAGGGACTAAGGGTCCCTGAACCGATGTAGACTGGATTATGCAAGGAGGGCACCATCTGTGCCCTTCAAAGCATTTCCAGAGGCTTGGGGAGGCTACCCCTCGCAAGCCTGTAACACCTCTTCCCAAAGGGAGAGGGTGTAACACCCTTCTCCCAAAGGAAATCCTTTGTTCTGCCTTTCTGGGCTTGAGCTTCTCAAGCAACAGTAGGGTAGAAACCTATCTGAGAGGTGGCAGCAGCTGGGGCTGCCTGGAAAGCCCCAGAAGGCTGGAATGGCAATACTGGGGGTCCTCCAAGGAGCCCCCAGACTGAATGGAATCATACAACCAATGCTTGCAAAAGCATTGGGGTATGATTCCAGCATGCCTACGTTCAGAATTACCATTATGTATCTGGACATAGGTAGTAACCTATGTCCAGTACACGCATAAAATGGCATCCCCGCACTCACGGAGTCCGGGAAAAAGGGTCCTGGAGGTTGTGGGGGCACCTCTGCTAGTGCAGGGGTGCCCTCACACACATGTAGTCTGCACCCTGCCCACAGGGCTGGAGGACCTGCTAAAGGGGTGACTTACAAGTGACCTGGTGTAGTGTAATTGGCAGTGAAAGGGTGCACACACCTTTTCACATAGGCTGTAATGTCAGTCCTGTAGAAGCCTTTGCATGGCTCCCTATGGGTGGCAAAAGAAATGCTGCAGCCCATAGGTATCTCCTGGCACCCAAATGTCCTGGGTACATAGGTACCATATACTAGGGACTGATAAGGGGGCACCAGTATGGCAACTGTGGGTGAAATACTGGATTACCAGTATCCGACAACCATAATTTAAGGGAGAGAGCATAACTACTGGGATCCTGATAAGCAGGATCCCAGTAGACACAGTCCAACACACTGAAAACAGGCCAAAGGTGGGGGTAACCATGCTGGAAAGAGGCCACTTTCCCACAACTTATTGCAAAAACTAGTTCTAGGAAAATCGCAATGCAGTTTACACCCTACAAAAAAGTGACTATCGAGGAGAGAATGTGTTGTGCTCACTAAAGCCCAGATGATATCCCCACTATACCTACGTACTTCTCTAGATTCAGGAATACCATCCTTGACTATAGATTCATCAACTTGAAAACAATGTAGTTTATAAATAATTTCAAAATTGAACCAAGAACTGAAAGTGAAAACTGCCCTCAAATCATATCTATTTTAAATCACAAATACACCTTGGGTCACTTACATACTTTAGATGACATTTCACTCCTCATCAATTTAAAAAGGCTGAGAAGGTCAGGGGACAGTGAAGTCCTCAAAAGCAAAACTGAACAACTTCAGAAGAATTTGACTGCTACATACTCACTAATTGAGTTACAGCACCCTGTCTACTCTTGAATCTGGGGAGAATATCTTCAGGGAATCAATTAGGTACACAGTTCTGAGATAGTCACATCAAAGAAAAGCCCTTCTGTCAAAAAGAACTTGCTTAATGAGTGGTTTAAGAGGGAAACATCACTAGCAACGTGGTCAATGCAACGCTATACATTGACCACGCTGCCATTACCACGCATATGAGTTTACTACGCATGCATATAGCACACATCCCTTAACCACGCATATGTGTGCTAACATGAGAGAGAGCAGTCCGGGTGGAACAGGAGGGAGTAAAAGAAGTAAGTGGGGCTGGAAGGGGTAGTTTTTAGGACAGTGTCAGAGGATCTGTGTAGTTTTTAGGACCGGGTGGGAAACGTTGTAGGGTTCAGGGTAGTTTTTAGGACAGGGTAGCTTTTAGGGTTTAGGGTGGGGGTCGCAATAGTTTTTAGTACAGGACGGGGTAGGTTTTAGGACAGAGCAGGGCAGCTTTTAGGACGGGGAAAGGTAGCTTTTAGGGTTTAGGGTGGGGTCGTTTTTAGGGCAGGGCAGGGTAGGTTTTAGGGCAGGGTAGGTTTTAGGACAGGGCAGGGTAGGATTTAGGACAGGGCAGGGTAGCCTTTAGGGTTTAGGGTGAAGGCGGGTGGTCGGGTAGGTTTTAGGACAGGGCAGGGTAGCTTTTAAGGTTTAGGCTGGGGCGGGAGGTGGGGTAGTTTTTAGGACAGGGTAGGTTTTAGGGTGGGGGATCGCAGTAGTTTTCAGGACAGGGTGGGGTGGCTTTTAGAATGGGGTAGGTTTCAGGGTTTATGGTGGGTCTGGCAGCGTTCATTTTTAGGACAGGGTGGGGGAGGTTTTAGTACAGGGCAGGGTAACTTTTAGAATTCAGGGCAGAGAGGGGTAGTTTTAGGGCAGGATAGGTTTTGTGGTTTAGGACAGGGGCTTGGGGTAGTTTTTAGGAGAGAGCAAGTTTTAGGACAGGGTAGATTTTAGGGCAAGGAGTCGGGTAGTTTTTATGACTGGGTGGGGTAGTTTTTAGGACAAGGTAAGTTTTAGGGTTGAGGACGACGGTCGGGATAGTTTTTAGGAGAGGGCGTGGTAGTTTTTAGGACAGGACAGGGTTGCTTTTAGAGTTTAGGGTGGGGGTCGGGGTAGATTTTAGGATATGGTGGGGTAGGGTTTAGGTTTTAGGGTGGGTGTTGGGGTAGTTTTTAGGACAGGGAGGAGTAGTTTTTAAAGACACTGTAGGTTTTATGGTTTAGGGTGAGGGTCGGGGTAGGTTTTAGGACAGGCCAGTGTAGCTTTTAGGGCTCAGGATGGGGGCGGGATCAGGGTAGTTCTTCTTACAGAACAGGGTAGATTTTAGGTTTTAGGGCAGGGGGTTCGGGTAGTTTTTAGGACAGGGGTAGGTTTTAGGACAGGGTAGATTTTAGGGTTTAGGGCGAGGTGGGGGACAGGGTAGTTTTTCGGACAGGGTGGCGTAGGTTTTAGGTCCGGGCAGTGTTGCTTTTAGGGTTTAGGGCAGGGTAGTTTTTAGGACAGGGCAGGGTATATTTTTAGTTTTAGGGCGGAGGTCGTGGTAGTTTTTAGGAGAAGGAAGGGTAGGTTTTAGGACAGGGTAGGTTTTAGGGTTTAGGGTGGGGGTTCGAGGTAGTACTTATGACAGTGCAGGGTAGTTTTTAGGGTTTAGGGCAAAGGCGGGGTTGGGGTAGTTTTTAGGACAGGACGAGGTAGGTTTTAGGGTTCAGGGTGGCAGCGGGAATAGGGTTAATTTGTAGGACAGGGTGGGGTAATTTTTAGGACAGAATAGGTTTTTGGGTTTTAGGTCAGGGATAAGGTAGTTTTTAGGACAGGACAGGGCAGGATAGGTTTTAGGACAGGGTAGGGTTTAGAGTGGAGGTCAAGGGTTGGGATAGTTTTTAGGCCAGGTTAGGTTTTAGGGCGGGCGGGGAGTTTTAGGACAGGGTGGGGTAGTTTTTATGAAAGGGCAGGGTAGCTTTTAGGGCGTGGGTTGGGGTAGTTTTTAGAACAGGGCAGGGTAGGATTTAGGTTTCAGGGTGGGGGCTCGAGGTAGTTTTTAAGACAGGGAGGGGTAATTTTAATGACAGCTAGGTTTTACGGTTTAGGGCGGGGGTCAGGTAGATTTTACGATAGGGCTGGGTAAGTTTTAGGACAGGGCAGGGTAGCTTTTAGGGTTTAGGGTAGGTGCGGGGGGTCAGGGTAGTTTTTAGGACATGGCAGGGTAGGTTTTAGGGTTTAGGGCACTAGTTTTTAGGACAGGGCAGGGTAGGTTTTAGGAAAGGGTAGGGTAGGCTGGGGAGGTTAGGGCCCGGGACAGGGGGTGGAAGTGGCAGGTTTAAGAGCTAGGATGGGTGGAGTATGGTGTCGGACGAGGCAAGGGAGAATTTACCACACATGTTTCTTTAACAAACATGATTTTACAACAAATTTAGTTGTACATGCATGTGTGGTAAAGGCATGCGGGGTAAAGATGCAGTTGTTGTACAGACTGCATTGTAAAGGCATGCATGATATACACATGCGTTGTTCCATCATACATTCATTTAATGAAGATCTCCAGAAAAAGAAACATCTATGCAAGGAATTAGGAAGCCTGAGAAGGACCTTGGGACCCCCAAAAGGTGTGATACTATGAGAAATCAAAAAAAAAAAATGTAAAAATGTAATCAAAGAAGCTGAAGAGGCAGGACATGATATGTATTGGTTATTTGTACTCCATGCCACCAGAAAGAGGAACCATATAGAGGCCACAAATGTTCCAAGAGACAAATTACACTTGTACCACAATTATACAATAGAAAAACAGTGCCCACAAAAAGAATTCAAAGAAATTGAAATTATTATTTGAATAATTATTTATCAAAAATTATATCACAATACAATATACAGACAAACAATTCATGCTCAACATATTACACTAAACAATCACATAAAAACAATATACAGTGTAAACATAAATAAAAGCAATGGCCAGGGGGGTCTTAAAATCATTAAAATATTTTGTACAAGATGGAATGTATCACAATGAATGCCTCTTTCCCAATTTGCCAATGACACGTCAATGATGTTTTGACCCTTAAAATTTAATGGCAATCACTATATAGGCAATGACTCACAGTGGAAAAAGTCAATAAGTTCCACAACCAAAACGTCATAAAGCACGCCAAGCAGTTAAAATTAACACCAATACCAAAGTGCTTAAAATTGGGTTAACGGTGAAACTCCATGACCCAATGGAAAGTGTGCAATGGCCGAACGTAAGTGAAAACCATCACCACAAATATGTACACGCCATTTCTAAAGAGAACCCAAAGTGATTAAAAATGTAAAAATATTTCAAACTGCCACCTACTTGCAGGGTATCTATCCAGTCGCAGCTCACTTCGCTAATAAGGAGAGGGGAAGTTGTAGCGCACGGAGGGTGAGGGAGGGTGCGGGGCGGGTCTAAAATTAGTTTAAAAAAGAAATAATAATAATATAAAAACTTACCTCGCTCTTCACCACGTCGCTCCACAGTGCCGGGCTGGAGGGAGCCTACTGCACATGTGTGTTTGGCTGGCCCGAGACGGCCTGCCAAACACACATGCGCTCTGAGGGGAGTGCACAGTGCACTGCCCTCACTGCCCATCACCTCCATGGCCCACCCCTTTCACCATGCAGGGATAATAAACCTAGTTTATTATCCTTTTTCTGGTGAAAGATTTGCAGCTTCTGCTGCTAGCGGGGGCAACGCTCCTCCGCCCTAATGGAGGAGCCGCCCCTGTATGTATTGCCTAAGATGGGAAGACCAATACGTACAAGGGAAGAGTATCAACTATATTCCTGTTCTGAAAACCAATGTTCTACATCCTTCTGAAAGTTAATGTGAGGTTACACTATGGTGAAACTATCCAAAAAAATGAAAGTATTCACCAGTAACCAAGAATTCTAATTAAGTCAGAACAGGAAAACAATGAAAAATTACAGCAACAGCGATTACCTAAAACTAATAGGAAAAGTGGACCTTAAATTAAATAGTCCAATAAGCCAGAATTCAAGAGCAAATACGGACCTAAAATTAAACAGTTTGACAAGCCAGATATTTCAGACCATACACCTGAGCACAAGGTTTACCAAATTACACAATTCAATTCTCCTTGGGGGACCAAAGGCGGAATGACTGTCAGCATACAGACAGCATGAGTGAAGGACCGGAAACAGATTGGCATTTTAAGCTGTACTGATCACCTAAAAGGAGAAAAAAGACCCTTACTACGAGAGATCAATTATGGCACAATGACATGTATTTTATTCAATGATTGGCCATAAATTAGCCACTATCCCGATTCTCAAAGAGACTAAATTGAAAAATAAAAATAAACTTAACATGGTCAAAAAACTGTAAAAATGGGAGATCTGGAATTAACTGCGCATGTGCACAGAAAGTGGTGATAGTCTCAAAAGGCATATATGACATAAATTCTAATAAGGGGATAAAACTGGCCATAAATTAATAGGCCACTAGCCCAATTCTCAAGAAAAATAAATAGAAGAGTTTAACTAAAGAAAACTAATTGTTATCAAAAATCAGTCAACATTGGAGACACAGACTTAACCATGCATGTGCAGAAAAGAGGGGGGCATTAGTCTCTATAAACACGTGTAACTTATAAAATCCAAGAAGGGGACATAACTGAGATCAATTTGACAATAAATGAATAGGCCTCTAGCCCAATGAAAAAAAAAAAAGTGGAATTTAAAATTGCCAATAACCAATTATGTTAGCCAACGCAAAACTCAAAAGCTCAGTTTAAAACTAAATAACAAAACTACACTGCACTCGTGTAGGGATATCTAGAGAACGACTTGTCTACAACAGTGTCCTCTAAACGAATACCACTTGCCAAAGCTGTACATACCATACACATGCATTCAGGCATTGGTAAGTTCCAAGTTGAATTTAAAAATGGGAACAATCACTATTCTTCATCAATACATGTCTCTATGGTCATTGCCGTAGCAACAAAGTTGACTATTGACTTAAGTCAAGTAAACACTGGTGAGCCTTAGAGATATGCCTCAGCTGAGCTCATAAAGAGAGGACTTTTCCAATGATTTACACGTTGCTGGGAAATAAACAACATAGCAAAAAAATATATTGCCATTGAGTTTGATCAAACAGTATGCAACATGATAGAGGATCTTTTTCACAGCAACAACTAATTTTAGAAATTAAATTAGATGGTACCATGCATAGATTGAAAGTTATATAGCACCATACTTTAAGAATGTTCATATAAGAGGATTACATCAACAGCTGATATTTTAGAAGGATTAGATGATGCTATACATAGCACAATACATGAAGATTGTTCCTATAGGCGTGCATTTAAGAAAAACAGAATAATTAATATAGAATACAGATGTAATGCAAAGAGACTCACACGGTATATTCAATTCAATATCACCAAATTGCATTCTCCTTTGTGTTCAGACCTGTGGTAATGCTGTCACACCTAAGGATCTAATGTCATTTCTCCCGATCGAGGATAACCAGAGTATCTCCACTTGCCACTGACTGTCATTGGTGGAGTGATTAAGCTCCACAAAATGAAAACCAATGGCGCTAATAGGGCCTTCCACCAAATTCTAATCATGTGCTGTGATAGGCCCCCCTCCCCACCCCGACCCCCAACATCACGTCACCCATACCTACACGACACGCACACAGGCACCACCTACATACTTACACGCACACACGCCGACATACATGCCTACACCCACACACATGCACACCCACATTCAAACATACACGCACACATCCATACAGACATACCCACAGACATACACGCACTCATTCCCATACACACAACACCCCTGCATGCATACACGCACTCACACACCCCCTCTACATACACACACGCACACCCCCATGCACCCACACAACACACAACATCCCCCCCACCCCCCTCCCCTCACGGACGATCGACTTACCTGGTCCGACGATCCTCCGGGAGGGGACAGGAGACATGGGGGCAGCTCCGCCGACACCACACCGCCAACAGAACACCGCCACGGCGAATCACAGGACGTGATTCGCTGGGTGGTGTTCTGTTGGCGTGGCGGTGGAGGTGGAGCAACCTCCACTTCCCCGCCTCCCACCAGTATGGCTGTTGGCGGCTTTCCGTCCGTAAAAGGACGGAGAGCTGCCAACGTCATAATAGGCCGAGCGGCAAACCACCACCACTGGCGGTCTTCCCCACGGCGGTCCCTCAGCGGTCTTTAAAAAAGACCGCCGAGGTCAAAATGACCCCCTATATCTGTTACTAACAGAATACCTATTCATCTCTCCTCCCATCTGACAAACTCCTGCACAAAACTGGCTTTAAGAGGTACATGTATTGGGAAGTAACCTGAAGGTTGTAAAATGCATCCAGTTCCTGGGCTTCATACAGGAAAAGCACCTGCTCCTAGAGTACCACAGAAACAATCTAGTCAACGAAGCTCAATCCCACCTTAGTCTGCTTTGAAATATTAAATAGTCATTCCATTCCAAGATTTTGAAGCAGGCAATTCTGGACTGAATACAGACCAGACTATGGTAATGTAACTCAAAGTCTGCCAGTCCACATATCACTTCTGTAGGTGTCTGAAAATAAGATTCTATATACCTTTGGCATCACACGAGATGTCAATAGAGGCTGTTAAAAGCTGAGGCTTTTTGCTGAGAAAATATATGCAAAACAATAGTGGCACTGATTTCTATAAAATCCATATTTTCCCTAGGGAAAGCTATTTATTTGCCAACTCTTCTTTTAGTGGTATCATCATTTTTTGTCTTGCTATGATGCTCACTGTTTGCACAGCCATAACAGGTCAGTACTGCAGTCAGAAAAGGGCTGTGGGTATTATGTGATCCTGCTGCTACACAATTTTCCAAATAATTATGTATTTAATGCACTTGCTATCAGAGCCACCAACTGTAGCCTCTTGTGGTGCCACATAGTGGCAGTAAACTTTTTTAAAGATTAACTTGTCACCTTGCAGTTACCCATTACTGCATTCAGATGTTAAACTGATACAAATCATAGGACATCAGTGCCCACCCACCTTTGATGTGCAGTTAAAAGATGAAACATCAAAACCACTGCCATGGAATATGCTGCATTAACCCTCATAATTTACCATTTATTGCCACGTAAGTCAGTCAACCCTGACACATAATTTGGTCCTCAATTGCTGAATAAATCCAGTGGCCCTGGCTGTAGGTAATCCTCATATTACACAGTGGGGGTTGGATTGCCATCTTGTACAGCTGAAAATTCACCATAATTATTTCACGGCAAGAGACAATGTGACAGTAACTTACAATTTTTCTCAACTTGTGATCTCTGTGATTGTACATACCCATTATCAGGTTAGCCATTGACACTGTAATTGAGAACTGCCTCTCCAGATATTTGGCCATGAATGTCATTATGCCAGCCACCATCGCACACAGATTCACCTGAGCCAAAATTACCAGCAGACAGACAGGATTCTTGAGGTTTTTCACTAAAACCTTGGGGAAGACTGAAGAAATTAAACAGAACAAGCTTTAGCATGTGATCTGTAAAAACATGTTTTTCAAATGTGTCCATAAGAAAATTATGACGATCATGCCAATGACATATTCAACGCAAAATATTACCTTTCTTTATTGCTAAGGTTGATGACCTGTGTGATTCTTCATGCAATGTCAACTGTCAAGCTAAATTGCACATTTGAATATGGCATTTCAATGAGGTAACTACTATCTGTTGCTGCCTTTGTAACATGGGGCCAGAGTCAAAAATAGCCTTCCTTCTGATCTGGTTCTGTGTATGTCCTCCATCCCGAGGTGTCTGGGTGGTTGATTAAGAAGATGGAACTGTTCAGGTAGGTGGGGTGTGAGTTGTGTACTGTGTTGAAAATGTGAGTTGGATTAAATTGAGTGTGTTTGTGTATCAGGAGCCACTATAGTTCCCTGAGGTGTGCTGTAGTGTGAGAGGTTGAACATAAGTTAGGCTACCGAGTTGGATGATTTGTAGCCTTCTAGTGAGCTAATTAGTAATCTCGGCATAGAGGGTGTTCTCACAGTCTAAGTTGCTGGTGAATATGGCATTAATTACAGTTTTTGTAGTGTTGCATAGGAGCCATTTGAAGATCTTCCTCAAGGGTGTGGAAGCAGGATGCAGTGACGGCATTGACTTGTGTGGTCATGTCCAGTTTGCTGTCAATGATTGTTCTGAGATTCCTGGCATAAGTTGTGGGTCCCAGTTCAGCTGGCCAGCAGTTGGACTCCCATGGAGAGGTGAGCTTGCTGAAGAACACTACATCTGTCTTGTTGATGCCTACATTCAGACAGTTGGCTTGCATTCAGTTAGCAACTTCAGATATGCAGGAAGTGAACTAGTTACTTGTGTTGGGGGTCTTGTCCGAGAGGGAGAGTATGAGTTGTGTATAGTCTGCATAGGAGAGGATGTTGTTGTTCTGCGCATGGATGACATAGCCTGGGGAGATTATGCATGCATGGAAGAAGATGGAGCTCAGCAATGAGTCTTGAGGCACTCTGCAGATGAGTTTGAGAGCTTCAGAGGAGTAAGGTACCAGGCTGACAACGAGTGTCCTTTCTGTTAAGAAGGAGCAGATCCAGCAGAGAGAGGATCCCTGGATGCCAAATTTGTGCAGAAACCTGATGAGAATGGGATGTGAGACTGTGTCAAACGCTGCAGAGAGCTCCGGGAGAATGAGGGTTGGCGTGCCTGCACAGCATGAATCATGCAAATGTCTACTGTGGTGGCTATGAGAGCTGTTTCTGTACTGTGGTTCGGCCTAAAGACTGTGTGGCATCAAGGAGCTGGTAGTTGCTGAGGGTATGATCAATAAGAGTTCTTTGCTAAAGGCGTGGTGGGGACAAGTGTCAGATGGCGCCCCCGAGAAGATGGTCTTCATGGTAGCAGCAATTTCAATGGTAGAAACAACAGATCATAAGGTCAGGCTCTATTTACCAGCTGTGATAGGAAGCCTAAGTGCGATGGTGAGGGGGCCCAGTTGAGGATTACATTTGCTGTATATGGAGGTGATATTGTTAAAGAGGAAGAATTCTGAAAGGTCTTATGGAGGGGTGATGCTGCTGAAGGTGACAGGAGATCCAGTGAAATCTTTGATTACAAAGATTTTCTTGCTGAAGCTAGTACAGAAGTTGATGTGATCTGCAAGAGCTGTGTGCTGGAGGTTCCATATCTGCTGATGGTAATGTCTTAGGGCTGATATGAAGTTGTCTTTATCTGTGGTGTCTTTACTTGTTCTCCATTTGCTTTACAGTTGCTTGCAGTGGCGCTTCATTAGCTTGACTTCCTCTGTGTACCAGCTGGCTTGTGGCCAGGCACTTGCCATTGGATTGCTCTGGATGTGAGCCACAGTGTTGAAGCATGTGGTGATCCAACTGTTGGGGTTTTTGATGGCTTTTAAAAAGTCACTTGGGTGGGTGCTCAGAGATGACAGAAGCCCATTCCTCTTCTGAGATGCTTTTCCAGCTGCAGCAGGGTGCAATGGTGGCGGAAGGTCTGTGATGGAGCAGGATGGGTATGTTGAAACTGATGAGGGTGTGATCTGTCCCGTTCAGAGCTGCTGACTTGTTGACTGTGATTTTGCTGATTGAGGAGAAAATTGGTTCCAGTAGGTATCCAGCGGTGTGTGGATGGGTCGGTATTGTGCTGAGTGAGGCTAAGGTTTCTGTGCTGTTTTAGAAGGGCTGTTGATCTTTAGTCGCTGTGGTGAAAATGAAGGTCTCTGAGGAGGATGAAGGCTCTTTCGTTGATGGGAGCAGTGTAACAAAGTCAGTGATGCTGCTAAGAAAATTGGTATGGGGTCCTGGCAGCCTGTATACAAGGATCATGTCTAGGGAGAAATTGACTGTAATGGATATCTTGAATGAATGTGAGGTATTCCATGTTCCTGGTGGAATGTCTCCGTGTAGGTAGTACAGCTAATGGTATCTTTACATATGATGGTGACTCAACCACAGGGCTAGTTCTGACTGTCCTGCTTACCAATCTTGTATCTGGCGTGAAAGGCTGCAGTGATATCAACGGCCAAGGTTGGGTTTACTCATGCTTCCTTGATAAAGTTGGGTCTGGAGCATGGTCTTGCAGTAGGTCATATATCTCTGTGGGATGTTTGATGAAGGAGTGGGTGTTGAGGAACATGGATGTGAGTTTGGTGTTTTGTTAGGGTAGTGTTTGATCTGTGTAAGCGGGTGGCTGGTTGGTGCGAGTGTGAGTGAGTCGGGCTGGGTGTAGGGTGTGGGAGAGTGCATGAGAGCTTTCAGGAGGTACATGTGAATGCGCTTTACATGGTGTGTGGTGTTGCTACAGTATAAGGGATTTGAAACAGTTTTAAATTTAAGCATAAGGAAATGAGAGCATATTACAAACACTAACAAATATTTTGCAGGTAGACTCACACCTTAGAAGCAAACATTAATTATTGCTTATAAAAGGTAGGAATAGTTACCTCTCCCAAGTGAGGAACACTTCCGTGTTAGGGAGGGATTTTTTCAATACACAGTAAATGGATACAAAACTGCAGACACTTCTACTCTTTCTGTATCTGCCTGCCCAGAATAAAAACACAGGTGAAAGGAAGAGAAATACCCTATAAAAACAAATTCCTCATTTCACACCATGAGAAACGGAAAGAATAAGGGGCCAGATGTAACAAAGTGTTTTGCGATCGCAAATGGCCCAAAGGACCATTTGCGATCACAAAAACTGCATTTTGGTATGTAACAAATCCAATTTGTGATTCCGTAACTTGTTACCGAATCACAAATTGAAATTATGACTACATACTGATTCGGTATTAGGAAGGGGTGTGTCAAGGGCGTCCCTTCCTAATACCGAATAGCCGAGGTTTATCTGATTGTTTTGTGACCGTGAATGCGGTCGCAAAACAATCGCAGTTACCACCAATTTCAAATTGGTGGTAAGCCATTTGCAAATTTGCAAAGGGGAAGGGGGCCCATTCCCCTTTGTGAATGCATGCAAAAACATTTTTTTAGACCAGGCAGTGGTCCCATGGACCACTGCCTACTCTTAAAAAATTAAAAGAAAACTTTTCATTTTTCATTTTTAAACGCATCCCGTTTTCCTTTAAGGAAAACGGGCTGCATTTAAAAAAAAAACCATTGCTTTATTGAAAAGCAATCACAGACATGGTGGTCTGTTGAGCCCAGCAAGCCACCATCCCTGTGATTGTAGCCATTCGTAATGCCTTTCAAATTTCGACCTACCTCATGAATATTAATGAGGTAGGTCCATTTGCGAGCTCTTGTGAATCGCAGGATGAAGCTCCTGGAGTTTCATACATTCCAATAGTGATTACCTAATTGCGATTTTTCAAAAAATCGCAATTAGGTAATCGCTGTTGGATAAAATGATACATGTGGCCCAAGGACTTTTGAGCTACAGAGCGCAGTCAGGGCCAAAATAATGTAATTGAGTTAATTATGCAGTGCTCTTCAAAACAACATTCCCAGCAGGGGAACTTAGATATGTGACCTCCCTGCCAGTATGACCCTGCAGTCAAGCTTCACACATATGTCCTGGCCCAGGGAGTTGCTTTGAAGTGCACCCTCAGAGGTCCAGGCAATCTATATACCTTAATGTAGTTCAAATTAAGGTAAACACACTTCCCAGCCTCTCACAGTGCTTCTAGAAAGAACAGTACTTTATTTATGCATATAAGACACTGATAGAAAACATACCAGGCTTAGATTATGTCCAGTAAGAGTAATAGTGAAAATATAGAATTCTGTAGATTTCTAGATATTTGCTTGGGACGTTAGGTAAATACCCAAAATGTCAGAAATGTATTCCAAGACTTCAAATAAAACTAGGGAGTAGGATTCCCTTCCGATTTTAAGCCCTGCTCTTTGATGCATTAAAGAGTTGAAGTTGATATACAAGTATAGAGGGGTGCTAACCAGCGACCCCGGGTGCAGCGATGACACTCTATGCGTGGCAGGCGCGCTACAAGAACACTGACACAGTATTGGTTACACAGGCGTAAAAGACCAAAATGGTCCCACCCTACTTTATTATATAGCCCTCACTCCGGACACCGTACCACGTCACGGAGCAGGGCAACAAAAGAGAGGAGACCCTGAGTGGCTCTCTACAACAAGGATTGGCCAGCTTATACATCTCCCACTTGCATATTAAGTCTTGTAAGCAATACACGCTTCTTCATGTGAGGCATGCTCCTGTACTGCTTACTTTAGATTTTAGGTTTCAGTGAAGCTTGTAATCTTCTTTGAAATTTATAAACCCTTTCTTTTTGCTTTCCCAGAACTTTTAGCAACTTGTCAAAAGATTTGTTTCCGCATAGCTCCAACTTGAAGAGTTAGGGGGTCATTCTGACCCTGGCGGTCGGTGATAAAGCGGCGGCCAACCCGCCAACAGGCTGGCGGTCCAAAAAATGTAATTCTGACCCTGGCGGGAACCGCCAACAGAGCCCGCCACTTTAACACTCCGACCGCCACGGCGGGACAGACAAACAGCGCGGCGGTCACCGCCAACAGGCAGGCGGCAGACAATGTAGCGCCTACCCTATCACAACTCACCAACCCGCCACCTTTTACGGGGCGGGAGCCCCGCCGATAAAAACACGGTGGAAACAGACTACGAACGGGAAAACGCTCACCTCTATACACTCCACGAGGACGGAGGACAGCATGGAGCCCGAATTGAACATCATACCTGCTCTCGTCTACCTGCTCATCTACCACGAGTACGAACTCCGGCGCAGACGACAACGGTGAGTACTGCACCTACGACACAGGGGAGGGGGGGAGGAGGAAGGGTTACGGGCACACACATACGCATTACACCCACCCCCCAACTATCTACACACCAATGCAGAGCACCAAGTCAAAGTGACCCGACCCAAACCCCCCGGAATAACGAAAAGATATGATTAAAGTGAGAAACAACATTTATGTAAAAAATAGGTTCATTGAAGTCATGGTAAAATAGGAAAATGAAACAAAAAAATCCAAGTGTAAACATTGCGTAACCGATAAATAGAGGCAAAAAGTCCCGCACAGTCACTGAAATTGCAAATGTCCGTGGGCCAAAGTGTATCAACACATGGGCAAAGCCCACACAGGAGACCTGAGTCCGTTGGAGAGAACACTGCAGGGGCATCAGATAATAAAACTACAGGCACCTCAGGGGGAAGGGAAGGGGGGGCACCACAGCCACATGAGTCCACGACGCCAGATCCAAGAAGGGGCCATCATGCCCACTGTTCAATCCTGGGGAGTGCAAAGCCACAGTCTCTCAAGTCTCTACAGTGGGTGGCTTGCCCACTGTCATATCCTGGGGAGTGCAAAGCCACAGTCTCTCAAGTCTCAGAAGTGGGTGGCTTGTCCACTGTCATATCCTGGGGAGTGCAAAGCCACAGTCCATCAAGTGGATAACAGTCTCCACAGGCAATGGAGGAGGCAGGGTGGCCCGAGTGCAGCGTGAACATTAGCACGACACAGAACCGGCACTGTCATTGGGCCAGCGGTGCTTGAGACGGCAGGGCCCAGCGGAGCAGTGCTTGACAGGAAGGGCCCAGCGGAGCGGTGCTTGACAGGAGGGGCCCAGCGGAGCGGTGCTTGACAGGAAGGGCCCAGCGGAGCGGTGCTTGAGACGGCGGGGCCCAGCGGAGCGGTGCTTGACAGGAGGGGCCCAGCGGAGCGGTGCTTGACAGGAGGGGCCCAGCGGAGCGGTGCTTGAGACGGCGGGGCCTAGCGGAGCAGTGCTTGACAGGAAGGGCCCAGCGGAGCGGTGCTTGACAGGAGGGGCCAGCGGAGCGGTGCTTGACAGGAAGGGCCCAGCGGAGCGGTGCTTAAGACGGCGGGGCCCAGCGGAGCGGTGCTTGACAGGAAGGGCCCAGCGGAGCGGTGCTTGAGACGGCTGGGCCCAGCGGAGCGGTGCTTGACAGGAAGGGCCCAGCTGAGCGGTGCTTGACAGGAAGGGCCCAGCGGAGCGGTGCTTGAGACGGCGGGGCCCAGCAGAGCGGTGCTTGACAGGAAGGGCCCAGCGGAGCGGTGCTTGAGACGGCGGGGCCCAGCGGAGCGGTGCTTGACAGGAAGGGCCCAGCGGAGCGGTGCTTGACAGGAAGGGCCCAGCGGAGCGGTGCTTGAGACGGCGGGGCCCAGCGGAGCGGTGCTTGACAGGAAGGGCCCAGCGGAGCAGTGCTTGACAGGAAGGGCCCAGCAGAGCGGTGCTTGAGACGGCGGGGCCCAGCGGAGCGGTGCTTGACAGGAAGGGCCCAGCGGAGTGGTGCTTGACAGGAAGGGCCCAGCGGAGCGGTGCTTGAGACGACGGGGCCCAGCGGAGCGGTGCTTGACAGGAAGGGCCCCTGTTCAGCGGTGCTCCTCCCGGCGATGCCCTGTTCAGCGGTGCCTTTCTGCACGGCGGGGCCCTGTTCAGCGGTGCCTTTCTGGACGGCGGGGCCCTGTTCAGCGGTGCCTGTCTGGACGGCGGGGCCCTGTTCAGCGGTGCCTTTCTGGACGGCAGGGCCCTGTTCAGCTGTACCTTTCTGGACGGCGGGGCCCTGTTCAGCGGTGCCTTTCTGGACGGCGGGGCCCTGTTCAGCGGTGCCTTTCTGGACGGCGGGGCCCTGTTCAGCGGTGCTTGTTCTGTAAGTCAAGGGAGTCAGACCTGGCCACGACTCCCTGCTCAGTCGCCCTCCGACCGTGCATTTGCTGGACCCTTCGGTGACGGTGTGCTGGGCCCTTGGGTGTCCTCCCTCACACCCGGGATGGGGCTTGTGGGGCCCTCCTGGTCCGCGCTCCTGCTGGCTGACTTCTCCGCCCTGCTGCCCTTGCCCTCCTTCGATCTGGCTCTCTGGCCCTTGCCTCCCCTGGATGTTGTGGCAGGTGAAGTGGCAGAACTTTGGTCCTTGGGGGCAGCTGTGTCAGTCGTCCCGTGGCGGCCCCTTACTTTACGGGTCCTCTTTCCAGGGGGGGGCTGGCTGTCCCCTTGCTGCTGACCGATGTATCACTGCTGGCAAAGGGGGGACTCCAAAAGCCATGCACTACGGTGACCCTTGAAGCCGGGCTGGTGGTGGCTGAGGCGCTCCTGGGACTCTTAGCAGATGGAGGGAGGGGGGGCAGGGGAGGGAAAGAGGTCAAGAGTGGAGAGGTAACGTTTTTTAGGACCAGGGTAAAGGGTAGGTGTAGTGGTTATGGGAGTGGAGGAAGAGGAGGTGGTTGTAGGAGAGTCAAGTGTGCTGTCCTTGGGTGAAGGTGCATGGGCTGGAGGCTGTCGTGAGGTGCTTGGCTGTTGGGTGGGTGGCTGCCTGCGTTTGTGTGTCTTGGAAGAGGGGGTGACAGACACAGTGGGAGAGGACACAGGGGACGTGTAAATGGCAGTGGGGGTGGTGACTGCACGTGTGCGGACTGGACTGGAGGGTGTGCTGGTGATGGAAGTACTGGCTGATGGTGGTGTGCATGCAGGTGTGAGTAGAGACGTCACAGGGAGGGAGGGGGGAGATGAGGAGGTGGGGGACACAGAGGTGGTAGTGGCTGTTGGCATGTCTGCTTCTGGGTGTTACTTGGGTGAATGTTTGTGTGATCTGTGGTGCTTATGTCTGGATGAGCTGCCCTCGGGTGTTGAGGTGTGTGCAGGCTGGTCTGATGGTGTGGATGGGATAGGCAGAGGAACAGGAGACAGAGACAGGCTGGAGGCAGTTAGAAGAGGGAGGCTGGAAACAGGGACAATGGCTGCGGTCAGTGCTGAGGCCAGAGCATTGAACGATCGTTGATGGGCAGCCTGACCCGAATGAATGCCCTCCAGGTATGCATTGCTACGATGCACCTCCCTCTCTACCCCCTGGATGGCTTTCAAAAGGGTAGACTGCCCAACAATGATGGTCTGTAGGAGGTCAATGACCTCCTCACTGAGGGCAGCAGGGGTAACAGGGGCAGGGCCTGAGGTGCCTGGGGCGAAGGAGACGCCCGCCTTCTTAGGCGAGCGGGCACGGAGCGAAGGCTGAGGGGCTGCTGGGAGGGCGGAGCTGGTGCGCGGGGTGGCGGCTGTACCTGTAGAGGCGGGGGGCACGGATGTTGCCGCCACCGCTAGGGAGCTCCCATCCGAGGACGTGTCGGTGTCGCTGGTGTCACCACGGCTACCCGTTGTGAAGCTCCCCTCGCCCTCCGTATCACTGGTGGCCTCGGTGTCTGTGCCATGGCCCACCGGGGCCTGGTGAGTTGCAGCTCCCTCGTGCTCCGGTGCCAATTCTCCTCCGCCTGATGATGCTAATGCACACATGCACAAGAAGATAAAGAAAAAGGGTGGGGGGAGACATAAAAACAGGTTGAGTGCATGCATTGTCAACACCGTTGGCGGAGAGGACAGACACAGGAGCCTCATGCACTAAGCCGCGCAATCGGGGTACACTACTCAGTACTTGTGACTAGGCCAACAGGTCTAGGGACAACAAACGCGCACATGGGTGATGCAGGACCATGGATAGCTGTACTTGTCACCCTAAGGAGGTGGGGGGCGGGGGCACAGGGACATGGCTAAAGCAGAGGACTACACTACAGAAAGCGCCCTGGCCTAATGTCACCCACAGCCCTCTTCCCCCACCCAGGCACCTCCACTGCGCGTAAAGATAGCTGAATGTGCTGGTACTCACCCCCTTGTGTCTGCTGTGATGTCCTCACGCGCCCATCCAAATCGGGGTAGGCCACCGCCAGGATCCGGGACATCAGGGGGGTCAGGGTACGACTGGCACCCCTCCTAGGTTGGGAGGCCATCCCCAGCAGTGACTCGGCGGTCTTCCTGGTCCCGCGGCGGATGTCCTCCCACCTCTTGCGGCAGTGGGTGCCCCGTCTGTTGTGGACCCCCAGGGCCCGGACTTCCTTGGCGATGGCACGCCAAATGTCGACTTTCTGATGGGCGCTGACCTATTTGACATGTACAGGGTGGAAATTGAAATATCATCAATTTTCCGCATGATAGATGCGATTGGCCCCCCCTCCCCAACCTTGCCATGTGGCACATGCTCTCATCTGTCATGCCTTGCACTTGTCATTGTCTCCCCACCCCACCATCTTACATCCACCATACACAACCCAGGCATAGCCCATTCAACGTGCACACAGTGTACTTACCTGTTGGTCTGGAGGACCGTAGAGTCGCGCATACTGGGGCAGGACCCCATCCACAAGTTTCTCCAACTCTTCTGTAGTGAAGGCAGGGGCCCTTTCCCCAGTCGCAGCAGCCATTGTATCTCCCAGACTGAGGTCACAGCAGCACTTGCAGTATAGGTCCTCTCCTGTGGATGATCAGGTCTCGAGTGATTAACCAGATAGAAAATGGCGGTCACGCCCGCGGCGGTGCGTACCGCGGCGGTGCGTTCCGCGACCGCCGGCGCACCTAGTCATTGGCTCGTGAAACCCATAGGGTTCGATGTTAACCAATGCGGCTTGGCGCCGTGGTCTTCGACCGCCTACCGCCACGGTGTGTCACGCCAGCGCATTGACCTCACATCCCACTGTCACACTTCTCAGGTCAGGCAACCGCCATTTCAAGGGCCCACATGGCCTGATTTCTACTGCGTCACACAGGCCTAGGCCTTGCATTGCCACTCATACAAGCCATTCAATGCATTGAGAATTGTGTACTGTGCAAGCTGTAGTTACGTACCTGTGAGTTGCTTGACTCTGTGCTCCATGTTGTCCTTCCTAGACACTGTCCGCTGGGACTTGCGAGGAGAAGGATGAATCCTCCTGTGTACCGACCGCTGGTGGACCTGTTGACAATGGAGGAACGTCATATAATACTTCGCTACTGACTTGACCGAGCCACTATACATGAACTGTGTGCCCAGCTGGAGCCAGCACTGATGTCCCCCATCCGCCAACCCACAGGAATTCCCCCTCTGGTGCAGGTTCTGTCAGTCCTCCATTTTTTGGCAAGTGGGTCTTTTCAGACAACAGTGGCCATGTCATCAGGGATGTCTCAGCCTATGTTTTCTAAGATTTTGTCCAGAGTGTTGTCTGCCCTGACGAAATACATGCGGAGCTACATTATTTTCCCTGAGGAGGGTGATTTGGCCACTGTGAAGGCTGACTTCTATGCCCTTGGACATATCCCCAACATCATTGGTGCCATTGATGGGACCCATGTGGCCTTAGTACCCCCAAAAGACGATGAGCAGGTGTACAGAAACAGGAAAAGTTACCATTCGATGAATGTCCAGGTGGTCTGTTTGGCTGACCAGTACATCTCCCATGTAAATGCCAAGTTCCCTGGGTCAGTGCATGACGCGTATGTTATGCGAAATTGCAGCATCCCTTATGTTATGGAACAGCTACAGAGACACTGTGTGTGGCTAATAGGTGACTCTGGTTACCCCAACCTGCCTTGGCTACTGACCCCAGTGAGGAATCCCCAGACCAGGGCAGAGGAACGGTACAATGAGGCCCATGGGCGATCTAGGAGGATCATAGAAAGGACCTTCGGCCTCCTGAAGGCCAGGTTTAGGTGCCTGCATATGACAGGGGGATCCCTAATGTACTCACCCAAGAAGGTGTGCCAGATCATCGTGGCCTGCTGTATGCTTCACAATCTTGCATTGCGACGCCAGGTGCCTTTTCTGCAGGAGGATGGTCCAGATGGTGGTGTTGTAGCAGCTGTGGAACCTGTGGAGAGTGAAGAGGAGGAAGACGAAGGGGACGACACGGACAACAGGGACACAGTCATTCAACAGTATTTTCAGTAGCACCCAGGTAAGAATCCCCCACGCCATTTTACATTTACTTCTGGCCTCCTGCTTCTCTACTTTCTGTGTTTCCCCCCAGTTCATTTCAACTGAATTGTGACTTTCCCTTGGCTTTTCAGAGCTGTATGACCCACTGCGTGACTTCTGGTTTGTTCGGCCATGGAGTAAAGCACATTGACATTGGTATGTTGTCATCACAATGTAACTGAACAATTTTGAACCGTTATGTGTAATACATTTGTTAAGAATACAAGCAGACTCCTGAGTGTTTTAAGTGCAATTAGTGATTTATTTAAAGTGCTACATATAGGTCCATGATAGTAAAACGGTGATGGGTGGGGGTGGAGTGATGTCCATGGCAGAGTCCAGTTCTCGGTCGCACAGGTGCATTGTCCATTGGACAGGGTGACGATGTGGGACAGTGGAATGACATCCGGGGGGATCTTAGGCTGGCGGGGGTCTTGGCATCCTACTCTGTCTTCCTTTGTGATCTCAGGCTCCTCTTGCAGGGTGGTTGATCTTCAGCAGGAGGTGGGGTTCTGGTGGCCCGTCGTTGTGTGGGGGCCTCCTGTCCACTAGCGCCGGCGGAGGTGGTAGGCTGTTCCTGGTCCGGGCTGGTGACAGGGGCCCTTTGGGGTGCCACATGGTCCCGCAATGTGGTGACTATTAGGTTCAGGGCCTGGACGATGTTCCTGAGCTCCTCTCTGTACCCCATGTACCGTTCCTCCTGCTGTGCCTGGATCTCCTGGAACCTGGCCAGTACCGTCGCCATCATCTCCTGGGAGCGGTGGTATGCTCCCATGATGGTGGTGAGGGCCTCTTGAAGAGTCGGTTCCCTGGACCTGTCCTCCCCCCCCTGTCGCACTGCAGCCCTCCCAGTTGCCCTGTTTCCCCGGGCCTCTGTCCCCTGGACGGTGTGCCCACTACCACTGCCCCCAGGTCCCTGTTGTTGTTGGGGTGTTGGGTCAGCCTGGGTGCCCTGTAGTGGCGGACACACCGCTGATTGACCTGTCCTGGAGACAGAGGCATGGGCCCGCTGGGTGGGAGCTGTGCTGATATTCCCAGAGGGGGTTGGGTCTGCTGAGGCCTGTGTCTGTGTGTGGGGAACCGACTGTCCAGAGGTCCCCGATGGTCCGGGCTGGTCGTCAGGTTCCAGGTCGACAGAGCTGCTGTCCTCACTGTGGGCCTGTTCTGGGGGTGGGATGGACATATCTGGACCCTCCTGGCCGGTGTGTTGGCGTTCGGGCCCTGCAGGGGTGAAAGAATATGGTTATTGCTTCTGTGTGTTCCATGGCGTGCGATTTGTGGGTGCCCTTGTCCCCCAGTGCTGGCATTCCCTTGTGGCAGGAGTTCTGAGGGTGGTTTGTGGGGGGGATGGGTATGTGCAGTGGTCATGCATAGGTGATGGGTGTCCATGGTTTGTGTTGGCATTCAGGGTTTGGTTTTGGGTTGGGTGGGTTGTGCTGGTGAGACATTGGCAGGGAGGATGTGTGCTGGGGGGTTGGGGGTGAGGGTGGGGGTGTGGGTTGGCATGCTGGTGGTTGCGGGGGGGGAGTAGTTGAGACTAGACTTACCAGAGTCCATTCCTCCGCCTACTCCAGCGAGGCCCGCAGGATGCAGGATGTTAAGGACCTCTTGCTCCCATGCTGTGAATTCGGGAGGGGTGGGTGGTGGTCCGCCGCCAGTCCTCTGCACAGCGATGTTGTGTCTGGAGACCATCGACCATACCTTCCCCCGTAGGTCGTTCCAGCGCTTTCTGATGTCTTCCCGGTTTCTGGGATGCTGTCCCACAGCGTTGACCCTGTCGACGATCCTCTGCCATAGCTCCGCCTTCCTGGCTATTGTGGTGTGTTGCACCTGTGTGCCGAAGAGCTGGGGCTCTACCCTTATGATTTCCTCCACCATGACCCGGAGTTCTTGGTCCGAAAACCTGAGGTGTCTTTGGGGTGCCATGGGGTGGTGTGGATGAGGTGTGGGGTGGTGTTTGTGGTGATGTGAGTGGTGGTGTGTGGTGATGTGTGCGTAGATGTGGTGTGGTTGATGATGTTGGGTTCCTGTGTGTGTTGGGGTTTTCGATTGCTGTTCTCTCTCTCTCTCTCTCTCTCTCTCTCTCTCGCCTTCTCTCCGATTTCCAACTAGTGGGGGTTTGTGGGTGATGTGGGTGTGTGTTTTATAGTTGCTTGGATGTGTGGGAGTGGTGTTTGTATGTGTATCAGGTGTGTGTATTTCAAATTGTCCAATGTGGCTGGGTTTTGGAGCTGGGTGTGTATTTTGACCGCGGCGGTGTGTACCGCCAATGGAATACCGCGGTTGAATGACCGCCGTGTGGATTCGTGGGTCGTAATGGCATGGGCGTGTTTGTGTTGGCGTGGCGGTGGAGGTTTGGTCATCTCCAGTTTATCGCTGCCCGCTGATGAGGCGGCCTTCCGTGGATGTCGGGTTTTTGGCGGCTTGGCAGTTGTGGGTCAGAATGACCGTGGCGGGTTACCGCGGCCGCGGCGGTAGAATGGCGGTCTTCTGACCGGCGGTAAGAGCCTTTTACCGCCGAGGTCAGAATGACCCCCTTAATTTCCAACAGACTGTTAAATGTATGTACATTATTGCGATTGTTGGATCAGTTAGAGATTATACTTGCGAGGAACTGGACAACAATGTTTATAAATACACAGTATTTCAACTTTGTAGGTGTTTCTCCCATTTTATCAGACCAGGAGCCTGACAATGTCCTAGCCTCCTAACAACTACAGAAAAATATTAGGCTGTCTCAACATGCCTTCTCAGTTACGGAATGTTTTCAAGTTAAAACGACACGAGATCTAGAAAGCAAATTTGCCATTCTGCACTCATTAGTTGCTATTCATTCAACTGCTGACAGTAGCTAAAGCTTTCTTAGTAAAGCAGTTGTCACAATGCCGTTAGCTTAAGGAACGTAATTGTACCCTATAGATTTCTCTGCTTTAAGTGATTGTGCCTGCATTGTGCCTTAAATGGCTGCCCAAGACTGGAAGAAGTAGGAGCGAATGAACCAGAAAATGCAAAAATAAATTGTTGTCGCAAGAATTAACATTGGCTACTTGAAAGAATATTTAGAAGTAGATATTTTAGGCAGTAGGTCTATTGTTTTTTTTTTAATTCTAAAAGTATGGTGAACCACATACTTACATTTTAGCTGCATTAAACGGTAGTGTTCTCCTCTTTGATTTTTTTTCTTTTGATTTGAGCTGAGACCAATACAGGAACTGAGATGTTTATTACAAACAACTTGTAATGGTCCCCATTCCGAAAACTAAACTTAAAACCACAAAAACTTACTTTTTGAGTCACAGGCCCATACTATTGGGCTTTGTGGCACAGGGCAGCTCAGCAAGTCACCTTGCTGCACTGTCCTGCCTCACAGGAAAAGGGCAGGAACCTGCTGTATTAATCCATTCCAGCACACTCCTGTTCTTTCCCACTGTGCTGATGCACAATGGGTGGCCTAGCACCAACGCAGGCACCCTTGCATTATGGTACAAGTGTTTCTGCATTGCATACAGTATTGCTTTTGTGCAGGAAGGGACACCTTCATGCATAAAAACGATCCTGAGAAGCTTTTCCTCTTTCTATGTGCAACACGCATAGAACTAGTCAAAAACAAGGAGAAATAAAGATAGTTCTCCTTGTTACACCTCTCCAGGGGAGGCATCTTTTTGGCGGTTTTGCAGGTTTACAAGTTCTTGTAAATCTGGGAATGCATCAAAATCCATGGATTTTGCATGGGAACACCCAAGAAACACCCATGGAAATGTCTCCCTGGTGCAGAGTAACATAACGGAGCAATATCCACTGCGCTGCATTACTCGAGATTTATAAAGCCACACATGGCCACCCTAGGTCGCCATGCGTAGCTTCATAAATCTCACTTAAGGTTTGCATCTCTCTTGCACCAAGTTGCGTGGTGCAAGAGCGACTCAAACTAGGACATAAACATGGCACACAGTGTCGAAATCCTGATTTTAAAAAAATCACAATCTGGATATGAGGAATTTTCTGACCCTAAGTTCCACTTAGGAGTAGTCATGAACAAAAAAACTCATAGTAAGTAATTTTATATTGAGTTATCAAACTCCAGGAGGGTAATGCATAGGCTTCCCCCTCACTCACATTCCCCATCTTACTTGATACAGTGTGTCCCCACACAGACACACCAGCATTTAACACAATAAATGGATTACCTTTTGCATTGCCGGGGATAGTTCTTTGAAATAGTTACAACAGAAACAGTATATTTTGCAGTGCCCAATATAGTTATTCCAGAATGTCTGTGGTGGTATAGACTATGGACATAATAGAAGGGTTATGTTTGGAATGTGATTGATGGGTCTATTATGCATGCGGTGATGCCGGTGGTAGTGGTCAGTGGGAGATTCACTGTTTCGAATGAGAGGGGAAGAAGAGTTAGGAATAGTATGCAGATCCCTGTTGGGCTTACACTTTCCTCTGAAGGCCTAACCTCCCCCAACCCAGCATTTCAAAAAAATGCAAAACGCAGTAGTTTAACTCAGCCCACAAAGATTTACCCATGCTATTTCTGACAAGGGGCCGGTGGAAGTAAAATCTTTGTCTGCAAAGTTAGGCTCATCGAACCTGGGATTTATGACTTAACCCGACCACATCTGACAAAACTGGTCTGCTTTAAAGATGCATGATGGTCTACCAATCACAGGCAGGATATCCTGTGGGGGTAAAATAGCCATAAAGATGTGTAGATGATGAAGTGGTTTATGAGGTATGGGAAAACTGAGCAACAGTTTAGGGGTTTGAGCTAAAAAATGCTGAATAGAAGGGAAACAGCCTTAACAACGCGGCTCAAGTCACGTTGTGGCTTTACAACGCGGCCTGAACCATGAATGCGTTTTTACAACGTGTTCCTTTACCACTCAAGTCATTACAATGACTTGCCTTAGGGAAAGTGTTGTTGGACTGATGTTGGACTTTAAGTCCAACTCTTTCCCTACTGTGACGCTCACTGGAGTTGGAATAGTAAACTATACTATTCCAAAGTCCAGCGCTTTCCCCAAGGCAAGTCGTTGTAATGACTTGCGTGGTAAAAGAATGCGTTGCAGAGACACATTTGTGGTTTTGTCCGCGTTCTTAAGGCAGGCGTGCTAAAGACCTGCGATGTTCTGACACACAACCTGAATAGAAGGCTTGCCCAATGGATCCTTGGCAGTGAAGTAGAAGCCAATGATTACAAGAGTGGACTGTGGACTAGGGTGGCAGCCATGCCGTCCAGCCCACACTCTGACCCTACTAGGTACTTAAGGTAGTAAGAAAGGTTTAACTTTGATGCAAAGAGCTACACAAGCTGCACTTTAAACAAATTTAAAAATAAAAACTTCACCACTTTTATAAGCTTCTGAACTTTTAAAATAGAGTTAACGAAGTTGTAAGTCAAATCCCTCCAAGTGGGTACTGGGGATTTGGCGAAATCCCACTGTGTCATAATTTTGTGACCTGACACATGTTCCCATTGGCGTTTAGGCCCTCATTAGAACTTCGGCAGTCTTTTGAAAAGACCGTTGAAGCCGCGGGCGCCAACATACCGCCAGTGCTTGCGGTATGTTTGGGGCCCTATAATGACATTTCCGCTGGGCCAGCAGACGGAAACAGCGTTTCCACTCGCTGGCCTAGCGGAATAGTCACCACAACATTGAAGCTGGCTCGCAATGTTGAGGTGCGTCGGGTGCAGCGCATTCCACTGCTCGTAATTCGGGCAGTGGAATGCGCAATGGGGTTGTGCATGGGGGCCCCTGCAGTGCCCATGTCTTACCGCCATGGACAGGCTAGTGGATGGGGACTCGTAATCCCCAGGGCTGTGCTGCTTGCAGCGCTGCCCTGGTGGATTACAACTGCCGGGACCACCAGGCTTCATGCTGGCGGCAGCCTGGCGGTATTACCGTCATGGATCCGCCACGGTCATAATGTGGCGGTAAGTACCAGTCAGCATGACCCCCAAATGTACTATTTGTTGACTTAGCTTTAGTGCAAAAAAAATAATGAAATAGAGAAAACTGGATGTCGAGAAGCAAAATCGAAATATGGCAAAGGGTGTGGTGGACTGCATTTCTGCACATGTAATACGATTTTCCATGTATGAAAAAAAAAGAAAAAACAGTAAATAGTGCTGCTGTACGTGACTCCAGCAGATTGTTTGTGTTGTTTACTGCTGGGGAGGTTTGTTTATCCCCAAAATGGAAAAATCTAAAAAAACAAAATATAGGTAGAAAATAAACCACAGATGTGTAAATGTAAGCACTTCCTTTTGTGCCCAGTGTCACATTGGTTATGGAAATCACATCTCTCCTGCTTTCTTTCGTTATCTCTCCTCGTGAGACTTTGCCTTAAATTAACAAGGTCTTTTTATTGTAGGTGTATGTTATGCTGGGGCCATATAAACTCTGACTTGCTTGTGGTTTCCTTTCCATTTGCTTACTGCATTGCTTGTTTCAAGTGATTTGGTTGCTTAGTATGCTCTTTGAAAGTAAAACATGGCATAATAAATGTTTGCAGAAAGTGGAGAGTTGAGATAACTTATTTTTGGCCTTGTTGGAATTAGATCTGGCTGCCTAGTTTATCTGTTTACCATACAAACAGCATGGGCCCACCGAGTGATGGGAAAGAACGATGATAATGCATAGTTAATATCCTTTGCCCAACTCTCCAGAAAAGTAGATATGGAATGACAAACATAATTAAGTACTTAGCAGTTGTATCATAAATTATATGAATGATGGAAAAGTCAGAAAATACCTGAATTGTCTATGTGGAGTTTTGCAAGAGGGGGGTGCATATTTTTGGCTGCTGAGAGACAACTGGGATTATCCACAACATTGTACTCCTTTGGATAGTTTTGGTTCAGGGAGATATATGTGTCTTCAGTTGTGGAGAAAAAGCCTGTATGGTTCTGGGTGTATTACTCCATACAGTTGATTGTAGTTAGGTCATCTGACCTCTTGACTTTAAGAGTGCGATGTTCCTCATCTGTTCTAGGCTAATGCTCTGATGCGAATAGACCATCTGACGCCTGTGGTAAAAAAAAACAAAGCGGTAATTCTTCCATCTGTGTTCTTGCTCTTGCACCAAGTGCACCCTAGCACCTCCATGATACCAGTACTTTTCTAGAGTTCTATCCCATCCAGTGAGCTTTCCCCAGATGGCTGAGCTCAGTTATCTTTGAATCATGACTAGCAGACTGTTGAAGTGTATGAATCCTTCTTCAGGACAAGGGGTGGATTCCTCCACTCGTTATTGTCTTGGCTAATTGGAAACAAATGGGGAGTCCATGTTTGTGGCAGTAGTCCCAGCTCCTCCAGCCTGCCAAAAGGAAGGGGTACAATGAGAGGTTGGTCCTTGGGAAGAAAGGCAGCTTTCTAGATGCCAAAGGTAAAGCAGAATACATAAGGCAGTGTTCCAACAAATCACTTCTTTGTGGTTCTAGGTTGAACATTTTAATCAACCAGGTTATTCCTTTTTCTATATCACTCATTATTGAAGTTATGTTTGCTTCTAAGTGTGCTTGCTTTTCATAGATGTACTGAGGCAGAGAGATGTAGAGTCTTTCACATGATTTGAGAAGGTGGGACCCAGTCCCAGTTCTCCAGATTTGCATGGTGGGAATGTAAAGATTACCTCTCATTTTCTGGAATGGGAGACACCTCTAGCATATCAAAATAGAAGCAGCCTAAGATGAGCAATAGGGCCAAAGGATGAACTGGAAAGAGAAGCATTCTACACTCACCAGTTGGTTGGAATTGGTTAGTGCACACTACATGCACATGTCTATCTCTCCTCTGAAGCAGCAGCACACATTAAGATGTGACAGCAAGCAGATAGCGCCTAATTTGTAAAACAAGAAGTGCTGGTACCCCAAGTTTTTCTCAGAAACCCACAGCCAGCGTCTTTGTATGTCAGAGTGCCGAATATTAAGCCTGCGTAGTTTTAGGTGTGGGCGAAACTTATGGAATTCGACTCTGTGGAATTTTGTGGCATTACATAAAAACTCTGCGAAATTCCTTGGAGTTCTGCCAACAGGCATATATAGGTATGTTGCACTGCTTGTGCTGTGATTTAGTGTAGAGCACGCATTCCACACTGACAAATCAGCACAAATGGCACCACACAATGTGCCTGAGTGTGCAGCTGTTCGAGCTGATTTTGGTGCCGCTTTTGTAGAGTTTTTACTCGAGCCACAGCCTTTTTACTGCAAATGGTCATTAATGCCTGTGTTAGAAAAATCTCACCAGATATCCTCCTACCGCCTGGAAATGTATCAAGGGGATGCCAAATCTCACTCACTCTCACTAACTTACTGTCCTGGAGCCATGCATGAGAAAAAATTCTGCCATGTGGTGATTGGCGGAATTTGGCTGGTACTCCACATTACAAGATTAACGTGGATTTGCCAAAAATCTGCCAATTCCGCCGGTGGAACTGAATATTTTGTTCACATATTTTGTTGTCAATTGCAGTGATATTCCAGTGCATGTAGTCGCAAACCGTTGTGTCAACCACACACTCCGTGCCTGTTTACTGATACATCTTGTCACCTCTTACTTGTCCATGAGAAGAGATCTTGGAAGAAGGGGCGTGTAAGGGATGGAGGGTGCTACATACAACATAAACATGTATACTAACAATTATGAATGGGGGATACCCTCCATTTCTGAAGACAAACAAGCAACATTGTCAAGTTATCCTTTAGCCTTCCTTGCAGTCAAACTGAAACATCCATAAAAGCCCTCTACTCTCTCTAAGTGAAGTCTCATGGTCAGTGTACTGTGTGACCCAGGTGTCTTCAACCACCCTTAGACAACCTAACAAATGAAAGACTAAGATAGATATAATAAACCTTTTTTAAGATTCTCCTAATTTTTAAATATGTAGCAAAGGCACCACACTCTAACCTTCATTGTCTGTGGTGCACAAACTTTAGCCAAACCAATACATACTCTCAACAGAACAATGAAATACTTGGCTCTAACAAAGCAAAGACAAGTTAATCAGAGACCAAAATAAAAAATTAAGATTACATTTGACAATAGCTTCCGGCAACAGACAACACTGCCATCTTACCCTACACTAATCACCTCCAAAACATTACCCACGACCATACGAATGAAAGCCATAACAACAAGAAACTGATTGACATCAGGATGATGGGTGTGTGGCGTTCAAAATGTATTTGATTTTGGGGGGGGGGTGATGTTGCAACCATTTCAAAGATCTATGGAAAAGTTTGCAATATTGCAAAGGAGGACACGTTTTGTCATTGTCACATTTGCAAATCACTCTGCAAGAAACAAGGAGCACAAACCTTTGCATCATGACACATCTATGGATTAAAATGCATGCGCCACATCAGCACAACTTAAAAATCACTCCAGTGGCTGCCTATCGAGGTAAGGATTGCTTTCAAAAACCCATGGTCTGACACAGCCAGTATTACCTTTCCAAACTATTCACCCCATACTGACCAAACAGATGTCTAAGGTGCCTCCCTCAAACCTCTTTTACAATGTCATTTACAATTAACCCTTTTTGGAGACAATGTCTGCACCATCAAGGATATCCCCTTTGGAGCTCTCGCCCACTGCATCTATGCAATGTCCACAATATCAGCTCTGTCCGAAAGAAACAGGACTACACACTTCTTCCTCCAAGAGTTTCATCCTGAAATGATCACAGTTTCATTTATCATCCACCCCCCTTTAATCCGCGCTCCCTACACGTATCAGTGCTCTGTAGCAACATTTGCAATATAAAAACAATTTTGAAAGACTGAAATGGCAGTTATCCTAAGTAAACATCAAAAAATGGTTCTGCATCAGTTATAATTTGCAAACAATTACAGTCTTCCCCTATGCAATGCTGTTTGGCACAGTAAATGGGAAACTTACAGGGAAAAAATAAACATATTTACCTATGTGCACACATACGCCCTGCAAAGAGTAAACGTACATAGAAAATGCACAAACTCGTGTTACAATTTACCGGGCTTCTGGTAACGCCTCATCTTGATTGTACCATCATATGTCACAGAAGTGACATGGTAATAAAATCAACAATACATAAATTGTGTGTTTTAATGGTACTAATAAAAAAGTGTCTAAATTGTGTTATTGAAGGTATATTAGGGAATTAGAAGTTTATATCCATATGTGTCCTAATGTGTGATTTTAACATAAGGAATTATATAACAAATCCATATTTAAATTCATGTGGCTCTGATAATCGTACTATGATGTAATCGCATATAATCTGTTTCATTTATTGGTTATATACTCATTTAAAATTGTAAGATGCACTTATAATCATTTATTCAAAATGTGCACTAATGTCCTGCTAATTTAGCATAACTGAAGGCCTGAAATATAAATTTTTTAGTGCTAACCTTCAACATGGAGATTTTGATTCCATTGTAATATTCTATCTCTGAAGGTGCATTTGTGTGAGTCTACAGTTAAGGAAGGCACGTTGTGTGTGAAAACTAGTAGGGTATGGGAGGACACAATTGGCAAGGACGAAAAGAGAATTAACAAACTGATGAGAAAGAACTCCTGTTTGTGCACTCAGCATAAGAAAACATTAAGGCCCTCATTATGACACTGGTGGTAAATCCTGCTTAACGCCACTCTGACGGCCTCCAACTTAACGCTGTGGGTGCGAATATCCGTTCACCATATTATGACACACACACCAATCCAACAGAATTCAGCCACATACACAAATCCGCCTGACCAAAGGTCAGTGATAAAGTAGGGGTCCCAAAACCCATACAGTTACGCCAACAAAACAACGCCCACCACATTATGACCCACGAATCACCACAGCAGCCATTCAATGGCGGTAAACCATTGGTGGTACATACCACCACGCTCAGAATGGACACCCCCATACAAAACAACACTACATTGGCCAATACGAAAAATACGCACCTGACAACCATACACACACCACACCCACTCACTCACACACAGCACTATAAAAAACACACAACCCACATTACCCACAACCCTTTACAAACAAAAATTACTGCCAGGAGGCTGAAAGGAAGAGAACAAAGACAACTAGAAACACACACCACACACAGCCATACACCCCTCACGCACTCCACATAACACACCCCACCACATTACTCAACACACCCTCACCTGCACACATCAAACAAAACCCATGGCACCACAAAGGCACCCCCATTTCACTGAGGAGGAGTTAAGGGTCATGGTGGAAGAAATTGTCAGAGTAGAGCCACAGCTCTTTAGAGCACAGGTACAGCAGATATCTACAGCAAGGGAGATAGAGCTATGGCGGAGAATCGTGGACAGGGTCAACGCTGTGGGACAGCACCCAAGAACAAGGGACGACATCAGGAAGAGGTGGAACGGCCTACAGGGGAAGGTAAGTTCCATAGCAGCAAGGCACCAGCTCGCCATATAGAGGACTGGCGGTGGACCCCCACCTCAGGGGACAGAGGCACAGGCCAACAGGGACACTGGGAAGCCTGCTGTGCGCCAGAGGGAGGACAGGAGCAGGGAACCGACTCTCCAGGAGGCACTCTCCGAGATCCTCGGAGCCTATCAACATTCCCAGGACACGATGGGCCAGATCCTTGACAACGTGCAGGAGAACAGGTGACTGCAGGAGGGACAGTATCAGGGGATCAGGGAGGACTTGCAGGCCTTTAACAACACCCTGATCTCCATAGCAGGGGTGCTGGCAGATATGGCCAACATCATGAGGGAGGCAACAGCACATCAGCAGGCCCTTCCCACTAGCCAGTCAACTGAACAGCCCTCCACTCTGCTGCCGCTAGTGGCTAGGAGGCCCCGCCACAGTACCTACAGGCCACCAGCACCCCTCCCCCTACAGAAGGTGAACCACACCGCAAACATTCCCTGCGACCCAGACAGAAGCCAGAGACACATGCCAAGACCACCGCCAGGAAATGAGACTCTCCTGATTGTACCCCTTGTGTCCCACTCAGTCACCTTGTCCACCTTGAACTGCCATTGGTCCCCTCCCTATGTCCCCATGGACACTGCACCTGCGCTACAGACTGGAACAATATCCTGGACTTTCCTCCATCATCACTCCATTCAATTTCACTTTCCCCTCAATTTCTTTCCACTACAATAAACACCCTTGGATAAAACTCGACTACTAGTATTTCATGTATTACACATTTGTATTGATTGAAACAACTACATCCATTGCAAATGAACTGTACGTAGTGAGAGCATTGAATGAATGGCCTGTTGCTGGCTGTTGTTATCACATCACAACATTGTTATCATATCACCAACATCTGTAAAATGATAATCCATAGGTGACAGTAAGAAGTGGAAACAAGTGGGTAATGCCAGCATGCCAATGCCACACAGAATACAACAATAGTCATAGAAATGTGAAGTTGCACTGTCTCACCTGTTTGTCTTTGGAAGTACTGACGGATCACTAATGTTCTGTTGTCCACTTCCTCATCCTCTGCCTCCTCATCCTCACTGTCCTCAGGGTCCACTGCTGCCACAGAGGCATCTCCAGTCTCCTCTTCCTGAAGAAAATTTACATGGCGTCTCAGGGCCAGGTTGTGCAACATGCAGCATGCCACTACTATTTGGCAGACCTTCTCAGGTGAGTAGCACAGGGATCCACCTGTCAGATGAAGGCACCTGAACCTGGCCTTCAGGAGGCCGAAGGTTCTCTCAATTATCCTTCTTGTTCGTCCATGTGCCTCATTATAAAGTTCTTCAGCCCTTGTCCTAGCATTCCTCACAGGGGTCAGCAGCCATGATAGGTTTGCGTAGCCAGAGTCTCCTGCAAGTATTTACAACGTTTAGCCACACACTATCCTATTTGGATAACAGCAGAGGCATACACCAACATGCACTGGGTGGGGACCAAGGCTCACATATAAGCCACACCCTGTGCCTTTGTGGTTGAGCCATCACATTTGGGATGCTGCCATTCCTCAGGACCAACCCTGGATATTTAGCATTGACGTGGGAGATGTACTGGTTCAACAGGCACACCATCTGCACATTCATGGAGTGGAAACTCTTACAATTCCTGAACACCTGTTCATTCTGCTGGCGGGGGGGAGAAACGCAATATGTGTACCGTCAATCACCACAATAATATTGGGGATATGTCCCATTGCATAAAATCCAGCCTTCACATTGGCCAAATCTTCCACCTGGGGGAAAGCAATGTAGCTGCACATGTGTTTTACGAGGGAGGACAAGACTCTTGCTGGCACGATTGAGAACATTGGCTGTGACATTCCTGCTGCCAAGCACACTGTCACTTGGAAAGAACTGGTTTCCAAGAAATGGAGCACTGATAGAACCTGCCACAAGAGGGGGGATCCCAGTGAGATGACGTATAGCTGAGATCAGGTCAGGCTCCAACTGAGCACACAGCTCTGTGATTGTGGCCCTGTCCAGTCTATAGGTGAGTATTATGTGCCTGTCATCCACTGTAGCTAAGTCCACCAGGGGTCTGTACACAGGGGTATGTCTCCATCTCCTATTCATTTGCAGCAGTAGAAATCTAAGGGACACAAGAGTGAGTAGGCTGTCAAAATTTGAACAACCATACCACAACAGCAGTCCACATCGTGCAATCATGTTTTGGGACAATGTAAATTAAAAGTATGTGCCTATTTATCCTGTGACACAGAAATTATTGATAGGCCTGTTCACCCCCTCTGAAATGGCAACCGCCTGTCCTGTGTGGAGGGACAGGTGGAAATGAGGTAATTCTGTCGACATTGTGCGCCGTGGCAGTAGGCGGTCGTGAACCGCCATGCAATTCCTCATTGGTTTATATTGGGCCCTACGGGGTACAGTGGCCAATGGGGTTCTACGCCAGCGGTGACGGTGTACACCGCCGTGGGTGTGACCGCCATTTGCTATCTCAATCCTCACTTGTTCCCTGACCTTCCACAGGAGAAGACCTACACTGCATGTGCTGCTGTGACCTCTGTCTTGAACCTACTATGGCCCGTATGACCAGGGAAAGGGCCCCAGCCTTCACTTCAGAGGAGTTGGAGTGATTGGTGGATGGGGTCCTACCCCAGTACGGACTGTGGCATGGGCCTCCTCACCAACAGGTGAGTAAACTGTGGGCGCAATGCATGTGGCATGAATGCATGGAGATGTGTGTGAAGTCATCATATAAGGGTGGATAGATTGTCTTTTGACGGTGTACATGTTGAGAGCTGGCCTATGTGTGTTGCAATGGTGATGGGATCGGGTATGGTGGGCCATGTGTGTGACAGGCTGGACTGTTTGTTTAATGGAGTTCCCCTGTATATATTACCTCTGCAGGTCAACGCCCATCAAAAGGAGGGATTATGGCCTGCCATCGCCAAGGAAGTGCGGACCCTGGGGGTCTATGGAAAGTGGAGCACCCGCTGTCAGAAATGGTGGGAGGACCTGAGATGCTGGGTACGGAAGACCGCGGAGGCCCAGCTGGGAATGGCCCCCCAATGAGGAAGGGGTTCCCATCAGACCGTGACCCCCCTGATGGCCTGCATGCTGGCGGTGGCCTACCCTGAGCTGGATGGACGCTGGAGGGAATCACAGTAGCCACAAGGGGGTGAGTACAGTGGGTATCACTACAACTTATAGCTGGTGGGGTGGTATCCAGGAGGTGGTTGAGTGTTAGTGGGTGCCCCTAAGGCCAGGCCAGACATAGCAGCGTAGGCCCTCAGAAGGGTAATAGTTGCATGACAAATACAGGTATCCTAGCTTGTTAGTTTTCACTTCTAGGCAGGGCTGAGTGGGTGCCAGGTGTGCTGGAGATGGTGGTGTGTGCTCCTCCTCATGCCTTGGTAACTAGCCATTTCACTGGTAGTGCAGTGCATAGTGTGTAGGCCTGTTCCCTTTGCGTGAGGGTGCTGTGTACGCCAACAGTGGTGTTGTTGCAGTCATTGACCTAGTGTATTCTTTGTCTCACTCCCCCCTTTCTTGTTTTGTCATCCTGTCCTTGTGTGCATTAGCATAATCTAGTGGAGGAGCAGAGGCACCGATGACAGAGGGAGCTGCATCACACAGAACCCTGGGGGCAGAGTCCTCTGACGCTGAGGGAACCAGTGGGACGGAGGGCGAGGGGAGCACCACAGCGGACACTGGAGGGGAGAACACAGACTCTGATACCTCCTCTGATGGGAGCTCCCTGGTGGTGGTGGACACCTCTGTGACCACCCCCAGCTGCAGGTACAGGCCTCCACTGTCTCCCCATCCTTCTCCTCCTCCACCTCCCTCCCAGTTACGTCCATACTCACACCTGCATGCACTACATCTACATCCACTATCAGCATCACCACACCAGAAAGAACACACACCACACTGACAGACACCTCCACAACATCCATGCACGTGTCCCCTGTGTCCTCTCCCACCATGTCTGTACCACCCTTCCTGCTGGACACAAACGCAAGCTCTCAGACACCCAACAGCCATCCGCCTCACATCAGCATATAGCCCGTGCACCTGCACCCAAATCCTGCAGACATACACCTCCATCAACCACTCCCTCATCCTCCACTCCCATTACTCCTCCCTCTTCCTGCCCCAACGTCCCTAAAAAGCTTTTCCTTGCCCAACTTGACCTCTTCCCTACCTCTCCCCCCTGTCCTGCACGTATGAACAGGGTTTCAAGGACACAGCCCAGCACCTCAGCCAAACAGTCCATGGGGACAGTGGTAGCACCATCTACTCGTGCTGGTAAGGATACCAGACCTAAGACACTGAAGGGGAAGGAGCCAGCACCACCAGGGATGAAAGGGAAGAGTGCTGCACCGGCTGTGAGGAAGGGGATGGGGCCTGCACCAGCTGTGAGGAAGGGGAAGGAGCCAGCACCAGCTGTGAGGAAGGGGAAGGAGCCTGCACCAGCTGTGAGGAAGGGGAAGGAGCCTGCACCACCAGGCAGAGAGGGAGAGAGCCCATCCACCCCTGCCAGGAAGGGTAATGGATCCCCGACCCATGAACAGGAAGAGACAAGGCACTCCACACCAGAGGAAGCTGTCATGGAAACACCGCCACCACCATCAGATGTCACAGGGCCCCCACCACCAGCTGTGGATGTGCAGCCATCAGTGAGTGTAGGGGCTGCCCAGGAGCCTCCTCAAACAACCACCACCATGCAGCCATCAGTGAGTGCAGGGGCTGCCCAGGAGCCTCCTCCAACCACCATCACAGTGTAGCTATCTCCACCGGCGGACGCCATGTAGTCCACCTTCCAGGGGCTACTGTGTGGGTTGCCCCCTCCAGAACCAGCGGGCTATTCACCCACTCAAGAGACTGTGGCCTTGCACTCCCCAGGTCAAAGCAATGGGCATGTTGCCCCCTCCAGAACCAGCAAGCAAGTCACCCACTCGACAGACTATGGCCTTGCACTCGCCAGGACAAAACAATGGGCATGTTGCCCCCTCCAGAACCAGTGGGCCTGTTCCCACATCCGGCTCCCCCTGAGGTGCCTGCCTATTTGCAAACTGATGCCCTGCAGTGTACTATCCGGATGTGGTCAGGACTCGAGTTGGGCCTTAGACTGTGTCCTGTGGCCATGTGGGCCCTTTGAACGTTGGCCTGGGCAGTGTCCCTTTGTGTACATGTGTAAATATCTGTTTCATTGAGAAATGTAATTATTAATTTTGAATTTGATCTGATTTCAATCACTTTAGTCAATTCCTGTTGTCCTTGCATTATTCTGCTGTTTTTCAGGGACAAATTGATTTTCGTGTGCAGCTGGTTGTGTGTATGGTGTGTGTGTGTGTCGGGTGTGTGTATGGTGCGTGTGTGTCACTCATTTTCCTCCCACCCTCCCTTGTGTGCTAGGCAGCTATACTCACCGTTGTGGTCTTCGCAAGCGTTGGTGTTCCAGGTGGAACATAACGTAGAAAATCATCGGGAAGATATGCAGTTCGGGTTTCATGGCGGCGTGGTTCTTCCCTGTGTCTACAATGGTGAGTCCTTTCACTTCTGAGCTCTGTTTCCGCCAGGCTTTTGATGGCTTTGGTACTGCGCCGGAAAAGGTGGCAGTTTTCTGTGTCTTAATATGGTGGGTGGTACTTTGTCTTCCGCCTGGCTGTTGGTGGCTACCGCCGTGGTGGCTGTTGTTTCCGCTGTGGCGGTTGGTGTGGTACATTGGCTGTCTATGGGAGTTATCACTGCCATGGTAATAATTTGGTGGTATTACCGCCACTTTATCACCCACCGCCAGGGTCGTAATGAGGGCCACAATGTCATCCTGATGTCCAAATCATAGGATGCAAGGTTTGAAATGATTTGCCATAGCCAATAGCCAATAGTGCAAAATGATGGAAAACTACTGGTGTGGATGACATAGACTCCTCAAAGGTTCTGTGGGTTTTAATTAGAATCCACCTAGTTAGAGGAGAGCAAATTCCCTTTGGCCTTTTGGAAGAACTGATCTCTTATAGACTTGGAGGGGTACAGATCTCCCTATTTTGATTTTTTTGTTGTCTTCATGCTATCTGGTATGCTGACACGTTCCGATATTCTTAATAATGTCTAGATTTCCAGAGAATCAACTAAGATTTCCTATGGCTTAGTTTATGGCATTGTGGTAATTTGGGGTTTCCAATGATTAAGCAAGAGGATCATGACTTGTATATTGATCACCAAATCATATTCCTCATCTTTTGTATTGCTTCTACCGAAATCCTTGCATCCCTTATGCTTACTAGATTCCTTTTTGTTTGACTCTTCACTTCACCTTTGGTGATTCTGTAGTTATACAGCATGTTCATGAGATTCATTTATATCAATTTGGCTCTAAATTTGTATTAAACCTTTGAACTTTATTCTCCACCTCCTGGATTTAATTTGTAACCAAATAGGTTAGATTGTTAATTGATTTGAAGTACTAACTTTAACCCCCTTTACTCCTTGGGACTCCTAAAAAGGTATATCAGAAGAAAAGAAGCAAAGGTCGGGAAAGGCCCTGGGGCTAGATGGCCTTTCTGCAGAATTTGACAAGACTTATATAGCCCAGTAAGTACGGGTTTTAAAATCAGTTTATCAGGAATTTAAATCCAATAGTCAACCCCCCCAACCATGATAGAAGCCATGATCATTGCTCTGCCCAAACCAGGGAAGCAGCCCAATAGGTGTGAATCATACAGGTCACCATCCTTAACTGTGACATTAAAATACTAGCACATGTATAGGCAAACCGGTTGGCACCTCTCATAACATTCTTGGTTCGACCTGATCAATTGGGATTTATCCTAGGCAGAGTTACGTCCTACAACTTATGCACCCTGTGTGATACTGCATGACATTGACTCGGACCTTGCTGCAGTAGAGGTCTTTTTAGATGCTACTAACGCATTTGATCCATTAGAATAGGACTTCCTAATGATGATTCTTTGCCGTATGGGCTTCCCCAATTCTTCTTGAATGGATAGCTCTGCTATGTAATTGCCTGGTAGGAGGAGTCAAAGCAAATGGCTTAATTTTAACCCCGATACACATCTCTAGAGGCACGCGATAGGGCTTCCCACTGTCACCACTATTATCTGCTTTAGAGGTGGAGCCCTTGGCTACCAAACTGAGACAATGCCATCGGGCATATGCCCTCCGCCATCCATCCAGACACATACTAATCTCTCTGTATGCAGATGATATCACTCTGTACCTACGAGACGCACAGACCAGCCTAAATGGAGTACTTATGGAATTTGTCCACTTTTGCAACCTTTCAGGAGTGCAGATCAACTGGGAAACATGCCAATTGTTCCCCCTCACAGCAAACATACAATTATTCACTCCTGATTTTCCATTGAAATAGTTTCAATCTGATCTCTGCTATTTGGGGGTAGTCATTTTGAGGGACAAAAAGGAGGTATTTAGAGCAAATTATGGGGTGGTACTAAACACCGTCACAGGTAACATTAATCGCTGGATGTCCCTACCCCTGTCACTGGCTGGTCACATCTCACCAACGAAAATGGTCATCTTACCTAAATTTTTATATCTCTTTCTAAACATCCCTACTCCATTAAAACAGAGGTTCTTTTAGGTACTCAGACCCAATTAATATGGCTAGCATTGGGGGGTAAGCAACTTCGTTTCAACTGGGACATCTTCACACTCCTATTTTCCAAAGGGGGATTTGAAGCCCCAGACCTGGAGTTTTATTATTTATGTGCACAGGCTCACCATGCAATACAATGGTATGGCCCTACACCGTTACTGCCACACCTAGCCTTTCAACATGGCTACATGGCTCCTGTCCCCCGTCTGCATACCTGGGATCCTTGGTGGCTTCCACCACACTTGCAGACTCCACTGTAGCGGTCACCTCACAATCATGGCACGATCTGGGCCACAAACTTAATCCATTGCTCCCTGTCATGCATGAGGCCTCCTGCAGACAAGCTCTACAGACTCGAGGTATGACTCACTGAGGTGATCACTATAGGTAGAGAAAATTTAAAACCCAAGAAATATTTTCTGAGGGGGGACTCCCACGCCACTAGATATGTTTTTTTATATAAGATTGAAACATAATACAAGTTACACCTGATTTCCCACTCGAGCCCCCCTCCTTTGAGACACTACATGTTCTGCTTCAAATGGAGACACCCAGCCATCTGGTTTCCCAACTGTATCAAGCAGCTCAACTTCAGGCTACAGGTGCTGCGCTTAGCGCGAGGGGGCAGTGGGACGCAGATTTGAAAATGGAATTTACAGATGCACAATGGCTTTACTGCTGCATCCAAACTTGTAAGATAGTCTCTAGCAGCAGACTCCATATACTACGCTATACATTTCGACATCATATCTACTACATTCCAGTCAAGCTACATCATTACTGACTTAATCGCAATGATCACTGCAATAGGTGCGGCATGATAAGAGCAGATTTCATACACCTCACATGGTCCTGTGGCCCAATACAGTCCTATTGGGCGGACATTTCAAAGTTCCTTGAACTCATGGTGGGCCATCTTTTGCCTTTTTTTTGCCATATTAGGTCACACTGAACAGATGGAATCACTTCACAGATGATATGTTGCATTGGCCCCACTTCTGGCCAAATGCAGAGTTGCCTGAAGCTGAGAGAGAGTGCTTAAATTCAAAAAATTGTTAGATTAACTCATTTATTGCAAAACACAATTATCTGTAGATGCTGGCTTGCTTCTCCCGCCTCTAGACCACATGATATCTGGGACTCACTGACAATCTATTTATTACAAAAGGAACCAACAGTTTTGGAGGGTCGACCCTAAAGAGGGACACAAGTGATAGCTAAGGTAACACCACTGGACAGCATATTGCTCTATAGGTACCTCAACAAAGTACTAGAACCTATATATTTTCCATCAATGAATCGTAATTACTCAGGATATTTGTATTGCCAGCTACATTATGTCTATTGTACATGGTCCTGGAGCTGTGACTCTACCAGACTCTAATGTTCATGATGATGCACCACACTGGAGTGGTTGGATCTGTACATTGGGGGGGTACGCTGGCATGGATATACTGTGACAAGACGCCGGCTCAATACTTCTCTGTGTTATACCACTGTATGATGATGCACTCAAGCCTTTACTGTTGATGTTACTTACTGAAAACTTAAAAAATAAATAATTTAAGAAAAGAAGCAAGAATATGGGTCCAAAGCATCTTCACTTCAATTACACACATTATCGCCATACAATTAATATTATCAGAACATTTTCACAAAAGCAAAGGAGAACTGAACAGTAATGCACGTTTTGCTAAAGGAAAACTTCCGAACCTGTGCATACAAACACTGGCAAAAAGAAACCTTTTTATGTAATCGTATCCTTTCTATATCCTTTGTTATATATGTACTTACGCTTGATAAAGCCAATCAATGAAAGATGTTGATACGTTTTAGGGCTAGGTTTGCATTCACTAAACAGATCAGTCCCTGGTTTGTCCTCTGTTTCCTTCTCGGCCTCCTGAAAAATACAAATGCATCAATCAGTAGTGACAGAGAGACGGCAGAATGTTCTTGAAGTAATTACAAAGGTTCATGTACGAATCCTTACTGAAGTGCAGGGTGACAGAGAATTACAGGTATAAATGGAACAAAAAATGTCCCAGTGATGTAATCTTTTATGCCTGGTGTACACTATTGTCTTCTAGCATTACACACCTATATTCTTGTTGGTTATATTCAGAGCCACTTGAATTATGAAGCAGGGGAGGACCTAATAATGGGCAGGGGCAACTAAAATATACATCAAGAAAAGGCAATTTACACAACATAATGCAGTACATTTTGTGATAGTATTACTTCATCATTTTGTTATTTTTGTTCATGGTAACACTGTCCAAGCAAAGATCTCATCTCAAAAGTACCTGTTTAAAAACTAAATGCAGGAAAAGGCAACTGAAAGGTGACTAGTCAACTTTTGCGAAGGGCCTTCCAATGTGTTGGAAATCATGTCCCTTTGTTTTCAGTAACTTTTGATTTATAAGACCCACAAAGAGCATTTTTCTTAACATATGAAGATTGTGCAGTAGATGATGGATTATGTGTAAAATGCGGCAAATCCATATTTATGCAGAAAATGAGTGGTTGAAGAATCGCATCATTCCAGTAGCTCTGTATATATATATGTTTTGGGTTTCTGTTTTCAGCTGATAAATGTGGGTAAAATCTCTTGTAAGGTCTAGGCAAGAGACAGCTTTGACTGCTTCTCCAGAGATTCTGTAATCAATAAAAAATATAGTACACAAACTACACTGAGATGAGCTTTGGATCAGCAGGACTTAGCCATTGGTCTGTTTGAGCGTCACTCAGAATATGGGTCACAACGTAGGGCTACCCAAACTGAGGGGGTAATAGGTCAGCCCACTTCAGCCATTGCTATGTTGAAGTATCAGCCACATTTCAAATTTTTTTTTTTTTAAACAAGCGTGGGCTCCCGCACTCGTCATTAAATGAGCCCCAGATGGGCCAGGTCCTAGGCCACTTTTTTGTTTTTGATAGGCTTCCTTTGTGGTCCCAGATAGCCGGTAAAAGGCTTGTTTAAAAATACAAAAAATCACAGTTCAGCTGACCATCTATGTATACTGTTGTTTGGCTGGCTATGTGTGTACTGCTATTTGGCTGGTAGTTGTGTGGGCTTGCACTTGCCTGAGGGTATGTGTGGACTACTGCATGGCTGGCAATGTGTGTAGACTGGCACTGCCTGGCAATGTATGTGTGGACTGGTGCTTGCCTGACAGTGTGTGTGAACTGGTGCTTGCCTGCTGGTATGTATGGACTGGCGCTTGACTGGCGGTGTGTGTGTACTGGTGCTTGGCTGGCAGTGTGTGGGAACTGACTCTTGGCTCGCAGTGTGTTTGAACTGGGGATTTTGCTGGCAGTTTGTGTCAACTGGCTTCTAGCTAACAGTGTATGTTGGCTGGCTTCTGGCTGGCGATGTGTGTGGCTGGCATTTTGGTGGTGATGGGCAGACATAGAGTTTTATAATTTTAACTGTGTTATTTCTTGTAATAATTTGCATTCGTGAATCAAGGTGTGAGGTTTGCAAAGGATTCTGGGTAATACTACTTAGTGAGAGCCATGCAAGTCACACCATCCTGGATTCCTCTAGGTGTCTAGTTTTCAAACATGTATAGGTTTGCAAGGTTTCCCTAGGTGTCAGCCAAGCCAGTGTCTAAAATCCACAGTGAGGTGCATTGCAAAAAAGGGTCAGCTTTCAGTGGAAAATTTTGATTTGTCCACATAGCATTTTAAGCAGTTTCCTGTCACCTGCAAAAAGCCTATCCACACAAGTGAGCTACAATTTGTATCAGAAGACTTGGGGCAATGCTGGATGGAAGGAAGTTTGTGGATACCCATAGGTTCTAGGAGTTTCCACCACAGAAATAGAAGAAAATGTGTTTTTAGTCAAACTGTGAGGTTTGCAAAGGATTCTGGGTAATTCAACCTAGTGAGAGACACGCAACTCTCCTCATCCAGCCTTTCTCTAGCTGTCTAGTTTTAAAAAATGTATAGGTTTGCTAGGTTTTCCTAGGTGCCTGCTCAATCAGGGACCAAAATCCACAGCTAGGCACATTTAAAAAAACGTTTCAGTTTTCAGTGGAAAAAGTGATGTGTCCACATTGCCTATTGGGTCATTTACTGTTGCAGGCATTAAGCCAACCCACACAAATGAGGTACCATTTTTATCAGAAGACTTGGGGCAATGCTAGGTGGAAGGATGTTTGTGGCTCCTTACAGATTCCAGAACTTTGCATCACAGAAATGTGAGGAAAATGTGTTTTTTAGTCAAAGATTTAGGTTTGCAATGAATTCTGGGTGATACAATCTAGTGAGAGCCATGCAAGGTACCCCATCATGGATTCCTCTAGGTGTCTAGATTTAAAAAATGTATAGGTTTGCTATATTTACCTAGGTGCTGACTGAGCCAGGGTCCAAAATCCACAGCTAGGAGTATTCCAAAAAAAGGGTCAGTTTTCAGTGGAAACATGTGATGTGTCCATATTGCATTTTGGGCCTTTTCCTGTCCAGGGCACTAAACCTGCCCACACAGGTGAGGTACCATTTTTATCAAAAGACTTGGGAGAATGTTGGGTGGAAGGTCTTTTGTAGCTCCCTGCAGATTCCAGAACTTCCCATCACAGAAATGTGAGGAAAATGCGTTTTTTTCTTCAAAGTTTTAGATTCACAATGGATTCTGGGTGTTACAACTTAGTGAGAGCCATGCAAGTAACCCCATCCTGGATTCCTCTAGGTGTCTAGTTTTCATTTTTTTTTTATGTTTGATAGGTTTCCCTAGGTGTCGGCTGAACCAGGATCCAAAATCCACAGCTAGGTGCAGAGCAAAAAAAGGATCAGTTTTCAGTGGAAATATGTGATGTGTCTACATTGCGTTTTGGGCCATTTCCTGTTGCGGGTACAAAGCCTACCCAAACAAATGAGGTACCATTTTTATCAGAAGACTTGGGAGAATGCTAGGTGGAAAGAAGTGTGTGGCTTCTTGCAGATTCCAGAACCTTACATCACAGTAATGGGAGGATAAAAGTGTTTTTGTCAAAGTTTGAGGTTTGTAAAGGATTCTAAGTAATATAACCTAGCGAGAGCAATGCAAGTCACCCCATCCTGGATTCCTCTACGTGTCTTCTTTTAAAAAATGTACAGGTGTGCTACGTTTCCCTAAGTACCGGCTGAGCCAGATCCCAAATTCCACAGCTAGGCATATTGCAAAACAAAAAGTTAAGTTTTCAGTGTTAAAATGTGATGTGTCCACTTTGTGTTTTGGGACGTTTCATGTTGCGGGCACTAAGCCTGACTGCACAGGTGAGGTACCATTTTTATAACGAAACTTGGGGGAATGTTGGGTGGAAGAACCTTTGTAGTTCCCTGCAGATTCCAGAACTTTCCATCACAGAAATGTGAGGAAAATGTGTTTTTTAGTCAAAGTTTTATGTTTACAATGGATTCTGGGTAATACAACCCATTGAGAGCCATGGAAGGTACCCCATCCTGGATTCCTCTGGGTGTCTAGTTTAAAATAAAAGGATAGGTTTACTAGTTTCCCTAGGTGCTGACTGAACCAGGGCCCAAAATCTACAGCTAGGCACATTGCAAAAAAGGGACAGTTTTGAGTGGGAAAATGTAGTGTGTCCATGTTGTGTTTTAGACCATTTCCTGTTGTGGGCACTAACCCTACCCTCACAAGTGAGGTACCATTTTTATAAGAACACTTGGGGGAATGCTGGATGGAAAGAAGTTTGTGGCTACGCATAGATTCCAGATCTTTCCATTACAGAACTATGATGAAAATTTGTTTTTTAGTCAAAGTTCTAGGTAATCGAACCTAGTGGGAGCCATGCAAGTCACCCCATCCTGGATTCCTCTAGGTGTCTAGTTTTGAAAAATGTATAGGTTTGCTACGTTTTACTAGTTGAAGGTGGAGCGAGAGTCTATAGCTAGGTGCATTGCAAAAAAAGGGTCCCTTTTCAGTGGAAAAATGTGATGTGTCCACGTTGCATTTTGAGCTGTTTCTTGTCACAGGCAATAAGCCTACCCACAAAAGTGAGTTACCATTTTTATCAAAAGACTTGGGGGAATGCTGTGTGAAAGAAAGTTTGTGGCTGCCTGCAGATTCCAGAACTTTCCGTCACAGAAATGGGAGGAAAATGTTTTTTTACTTAGTCAAAGTTTGAGGTTTGCAAAGGATTCTGGGTAACATAACCTAGTGACAGCCAAGTAAGTAACCCCATCCTGGACCTCTAGGTGTCTAGCTTTCATAAATGTAGAGGTTTACTAGGTTTCCCTAGGTGCCGGCTGAGCCAGGGTCCAAACCCACTGCTAGGCGCATTGCAAAAAAAAGTGTCAGGTTTCAGTGGAAAAATGTGATGTTCCCACATTGAGCTTTGTGCCATTTTGTGTCTCTGACACTAAGCCTAACCACACAAGTGAGGTACCATTTTTATCATAAGACTTAGGAAAACACTGGGTGGAAGGATGTTTTTTGCTTCCCACAGATTCCAGAACTTTCCATCACAGAAATGTAAGCAAAATGTGTTTTTTATAGTCAAAAGTTGAGGTTTGCAAAGGATTCTGGGTAACACAACATAATGATAGCCACACAAGTCACCCCAATTGGGCTTTCGCTAGGTTTCTAGTCTTTAAAAAATGTTTTACTTTGCTTGCTTTCGCTAGGGGCTGGCTCAGCTAATGCTGAAAATCCACAACTTGGCACATTGCAAAAAGTTTTCAGTGGAAAAATGTGATGTGTCCCTCTTGTGTTTTGGGAGATTTCCTGTCATGGGCATTAGGCTTACCCACACAAACGAGGCACCATTTTTATCAAGAGACTTAGGCGAACACAGAATAGTATAGCAAGTGTTATTACCAATAGTATTCCTCTGCATTTCAGCCTTCCAAATGTAAGACAGTGTGTAAGAAAGAAGTCATTTAGAGAAATGCCCTTTAATTCCCATGTCAGTATGGGTACCCACAAATTAAGAGATGTGAAAATAATCACTGCTTCTAAACTCCATACCTTGTGCCCATTTTAGAAATACGTAGGGTTCCTTGATATCTATTGTTCACCAGTTATATTTTTCCATAACAATTGCTGTATTCCCGGAACACAATTAAAATCCGTTGCAAGGCTCAGCTCAGTTTGTGTCTCAGGGTACCTTGAGTTCTTGGAAAGACCATCAGTGCTATATATCTCAGCAAACAGAAGGAGATGTAATGGTATTTTGATTTTGTAAATCGGCCATCGTGGAGAAAAGTTACAAATGAAAACATTGTCACAAACGGCTGTTTTTCCCTACTAATTTCCAATATTCTTTTTATCTCCACACCTATTGTCTTTGGGAAAACCTTGAAGATTCTACACAAAAAAACCCTGCCAAATTCAAAGTTTTGTCTAGTTTTAAGAAATGTATAGATTTCCAGGATCCACAACAGGTTTCACACCCAATTCTACCACAAAGTGAAAGTAGGTTGAAAGTGCAACAAATAGGAAAAATGGACTATCTCCCAGTAGAATGCCAAAACTGTGGTAAAAAAGTGGTTTTCTGAATCATGTCTGCCTGTTCCTGATAGCTGGGAGGATAGTGATTGTATTACCACAAACCTTTCATTGTTGTCATTTGCAGCAAAAAAACAGACACTTTCTTTAGCAGCACTTTTTTCCCATGTATTCCCAAAAATATTACATTTAGCTATATTTTGCCTAATTTCTTAGTCCCCTCCACGGAAATCCACAAACCCTGGTTACCTTTAGAATCCTCAGGATGCTGGAAAAAAGGACGTAAATTTGGTGTGGATGGCTTATATGGACAAAAAGTTATGGAGGCCTAAGCACAAACTGCTCCATATAGCCAAAAATGGCTTAGCACTGGGGGAAAAGGCTTAGCAGTGAAGGGGTTAAACACTCTTGTTGCACAGAACTTGTGTTCCCAGCAATGCAGCAGATGTTGAAGAATCCCTCACAGTAAGGGAGGTCGTGGTCTGACAGCTGGATGGGGTTTCAGTCCCCACTTGAATCACAGCAAATATTCTTAAAATCTGAGAGGAAGGAGTAATTCCCAAAGGATGGGCCTAGAGAATGGTTCGCTGACTGCTAACCTTCGACTTCCAATTATCTTACAGGATATGAAAGTCTTCTTATGGTGGCCCGGGTTATGGCAGTGCACAGTTTGCTTACAGGCTATTGGATAAAGTGGGCCATTTGTCCCCTTAGCTTTATTCTGGCATTTGGAGAAAATCTTTCACTTTTTAGATGGTTGCAAATAGCGGGATTGTTCCCAGTCTCTGTCAGAGGATTGTGAATGTCCATAAATATTCTGTTTTCAACAACTTCAGGTGCACTGCATTTTGAGGTTGTTGGTCTCTGTTCCCTCTACACTATTTATCAGCGGCTCAGAATGCAGTACCAGAGAGTGATGTCACAATATCTCCTATTATTATCCCAGGAAAGTTGAGTCTTTGGGACAAGAACCAGCATTGAAACACAAGGAACAACAAACATAACATATAGCAGTTTATAAAGGGAGAGAAGACTTTGCACCGAGCATGAGGGAATAGAGAAGACAAGAAAAGAATCTCAACATTAGAAAATCCATAGGCTTCATGTCCAATGCAACAGACTCACAGTTGAATTGTTTGATAAATATTGTAATGAGACAAAGCATCTGAACCCATCCGGTCCAACTCTCTTGTAAAGTCTTGTATTTTAGGAGTAGGAATGGCTTGAACCAAGGACCTAAAATGGTTCAAGACAACATTTATACATGACTGGCCAAAGATTTAGAAGAATGTGATTCTGGGCCATCAACAATGAACTACAAATACAGCTCTTTACATCAATGTACCATGAGAAAGGAGTCCTCAAGTCTACTTATAAGGATCCCAAGAGCACAATGTAAAGTTTTGATGGAAAGCAAAGTGACACTAATGGTTGCCTAGAGTCACAAGCGGCCTCACTGGAGGATAATTTACATGTTATTATAATCTTGTAAATTTGTCTCCCCACCTTGGAGTTCCAAAGGATCAATCCGTCCTCCACCTTGAACTCTTTGGCTGCGATCAGGATGGCTGTAGTCTTTTAGATATTTTTGGGGGAATAGCACCTGCATTAATGAGTGATTACTTCTGGCAAGAAAACGCCTTTGTCCTTATTACTTTTTAATGAATGTGGGTAAATAAAACATTACACATGCTGGTTTTGAAACAATTATCAAGAACATTGGATAGGGTGCAGTCGGAAAGATGTGGTCACCTATGGAGTATCTGTCAATAGGTATGCTCTTGGTTGATATTCAACATCTCTTAGTATGGAAGCATGAGCACGATATGAAGGGAAACACCAAGGAAAGTCCTACCTCTTTTGTCTTCCCTTCTACTGCTTCCATTGACATTAGGTCTTATCGTTTTGTTTTTTAAAAACTTTTATTTCTAAAGTACAGAGCAGGCCACAAAGGTGTGAAAGAGCTTCACAGGAAACAAATAATAAGGATCTTGGTAGGGAGTGGGAACAGTAACACTATCCAGAGATATGTCAGAGACCAGGCTATATTACTAGGAGTAGATTCAAAAGGTGGGGTTTAGGGCCTTTGAAATTGACAGCAGACGGTGTCCTTTATTGATTCTGTTAGCGTTGATTCCAGCTTAAGACATGGATGAGAAACCCCGAAAAAGTAAACAGTGCTCTTTGAGCCCTGTTTCTTTTCTAGTCTTGATGCAAACTTCATGAACCATCAGATCTAGAACAGTAAGGGGCTTCCTGATGGCAACCAAGGTTATCAACAGATTTGCGGTCCAAAATGTCCACTCACTCTGCTTGAGCTGCTAAGTAAGAGCTCAAAACCTGGTGCTCCAAGACTCTTTTCCGAGATGGGTAATTAAAGCTTACTATGTGTTACCATTCCCTTGCCTTTACAATGACTAAGTTCAATCAATAAAGAATGTATTTTTCTAAATGCTGTATGGTATGCTCATTATGATTCCAATATATTTGCAAAGAGAACAAGCATTTGCAGTGCAATAAGTCTCACATTTGTGAGAGTTAGAGCTATTGGTGTTGTAAATGACAAAGCTGTTTACCTATGTGTTTAGGTTTGGAGTGTAGTGGATGTATGAGCAGAGATGCAGCTGCAGCACTCTCTGGGGGACTAAGAATGGGAATTACAGCTGGGAACAGAGACACAGCTGCAGAACTGCCTAGAGGACTTAGAATCGAGGAGTTACCGATAGGAACAGAGAAGCAGCTGTAGCACTGTCTAGAGGACTAAGAATGAGGAATTACCACTGGGACCAGAGATGCAGCTGCAGCACTGTCTAGGGGAGTAAGAATGAGGAATTACCATTGGGACCAGAGAAGCAGCTGCAGCATTGTCTACAGCAGTGCTTTAAATGGGCCGGTACTGTCCGGTACTGAGTACCGGCACTTTTTTATTTTGAGAGGGGGAGTACCGGCACATCTCAAGAAAAACGTAATACTTTTAATTGGAGAGTACCGGCACTTCTCGGAAACAAGCAGGTACTCTGCACAGAGTACCGGCACTTTAATTTTTCCATTTCAAGCACTGGTCTACAGGACTAAAAATGAGAAATTACCACTGGGACCAGATAAGCAGTTAGCAGCACTGTCTTGAGGATTTAGGATGAGGAGTTACCACGGGGACCAGGGAAGCAGCTAGCAGCATTGCCCAGAGGATTTAGAATGACGAATTACCAATGGGACCAAACAAGCATCTTGCGGCATTGTGTAGAGGACTTAGAATGAGGAATTACCACAGGGACCAAAGAAGCAGCTGCAACACTGTCTAGAGGACTTATATGTGGAATTACCACTGGGATCAGAGAAGCAGCTGAAGCATTGCCTACAGGAATTATCACTTGGATTAGAGAAGCTGCTAGCAGCACTGTCTAGAAGACTTAGAATGAGGAATTACCACTGGGACCAGAGATGCAGCTAGCAGCACTGCCTAGAGTACTTAGGCCCATATTTATACTTTTTGACGCAAAACTGCGCCAAAAAATATTAGCGCCGGCTAACGCCATTCTGAAGCGCCATGCGGGCGCCGTATTTATTGAATGACGTTAGCCGGTGTTAGCCGCCGGCGCTGTCTGGTGTGCGTTAAAAAAAACGACGTACACCAGGCAGCGCCGGCGTAGGGGGAAAATGGCGTATGGGCGTCCACAAATGGTGCAAGTCAGGTTGAGGCAAAAAAATCGCCTCAACCCGATTTGCGCCATTTTTTTACGACGCTCATCCCCCATTGAAATGACTCCTGTCTTAGCAAAGACAGGAGTCATGCCCCCTTGCCCAATGGCCATGCCCAGGGGACTTCTGTCCCCTGGGCATGGTCATTGGGCATAGTGGCATGTAGGGGGGCACAAATCAGGCCCCCCTATGCCACAAAAAAAAATACCTACCTGGACTTACCTTAATGTCCCTGGGGTGGGTCCTTCCATCCTTGGGTGTCCTCCTGGGGTGGGCAAGGGTGGCAGGGGGGGTCCCTGGGGGCAGGGGAGGGCACCTCTGGGCTAATTCTGAGCCCACAGGTCCCTTAACGCCTGCCCTGACCCAGGCGCTAAAATCCGGCGCAAATGCGGGTTTTTTAGACCCGCCCGCTCCCGGGCTTCATTTTTGCCCGGGAGTATAAATCCGACGCAATAGCATCGGAGTCATTTTTTAAGACGGGAACGCCTACCTTGCATATCATTAACACAAGGAAGGTGTTCACGCAAAAAAATGACGCTAACTCCATGAACTTTGGCGCTAGACGCGTCTAACGCCAATGTATAAATATGGAGTTAGTTTTGCGTCGAATTTGCGTCGAAAAAAACGACGCAAATTCGGCGCAAACGGAGTATAAATATGCCCCTTAGAATGAGGAATTACTGACAGGGCCAGAGAAACAGTTTGCAACATTGTCTACAGGACTTAGAATGAAGAATTACTGACAGGACCAGAGAAGCAGCTAGCATCACTTCCTAGAAAACTAAGAATGAGGAGTTACCACTAGGATCAGAGAAGCAGTTAGCAGTATTCCTAGAGAACTAAGAATGAAGAATTACCTCTGGGATCAGAGGACTTAGAATGAGGAATTACTGACTGGACCAGAGAAACAGCTAACATCACTTCCTAGAGGACAAAGAATGAGGAATTACCACTGGAGTCAGGAAATCAGCTGCAGCACGGTCTAGAGGACTTAGAATGAGGAATTATGACTGGGATCAGAGAAGCAGCTGCAACATTGTCTATAGGATTAAGAATGAGGAATTACCATTGGGACCAGAGAAGCAGCTAGCATACCTAGTAGTGCATACAGATGCCCATGCACATACCTTGGATGTACAGGGCATGCTGCCTATGCGCTTGTCGACCTGTTTGCTTATTGTGTCTGGAGAATGCCGTGGATTGTACAAAAAGCTGAAGTGCTCTTCAAATAAGCAGTGGACAAATGAGCCTGGCTGATGGGGGCTGCCCCAAAATCCACTCTCTATTTAATGTATTCACAGTAGGAGATCTATGGCTATCTGGGCTCGACTGGTCATTTATTCTATCGATTCTTCTCGGAGTTTATGGCAGAAGACAAAGAAAGAGAGGGAGAGAGAATTAAGAGGGAGAAGGAGAGGGAGAGAATGAATACAAAGAGGCAGAAAAATAATTTTTCTGCCAGGGCTGCTTTTGGTTCTCAGTCTGGAAATGTGACATCTAAGGAAAGAAAACGTTTGGGGAACCATAAAACCTGAATGTTCTAGTGAGATTACAGGGAGCACAAGTGGGAGATATCTGGTACAAACCAGCAGCATGTTGAGGGCAATCTCTTTTGCTGTGAAACAAACCCAATCATATATGTTACACTTTTACCATGTAGGCTAAGCTTCGAGCACAGAAGGTAAACTTTAAGCTCTTTGGATGCACTAAATATATGATTCATACCTCTTTTTGCATTTCTCGTGGAAAGAAGAAGTGGGGAAGAGCAGAAAGCCCCACTACACCGGCGACCACGAGAAACCCCATCCACCAGGCACCCACCCATCGAGGATCCTTGGGAGTGAGAACAACATCAGCTACAACAAAAATGAAATAATGCATTTATATATTTCACATATTGTACAGGAGAAGCTGCGAAACATACAGGTTACAGCTACTTTTCCTTCAGTCCACTACACCAACTAGAAGGACAATGTTGTTCAAAATCTGAACATCAGAAAATGTTTAGAAAAAGCTATTTTATATTTGTAATAGTATCATCAATCCAGACCACTACATTGACTACAAGAACAAAGGGCTTGATGAACAAAGCATTTTTCCAGTAACAAAGGCCTGATTCTGTGAACTGTGTCATTTGCAACTGTAAGAATCCTTTTTTAATGTACAAAATGCAAAATGCAATTCGGTAACTTGTTACTGAATCGCATTTTGCATTTGCGATTCGGTATTTGGAAGGGGTGTGTTTAGGGTGTCCCTCCAAATACTGAACCGGTATGGTATGTATAACATTCTTGTGACGGAATTCCGGTCGCAAAAGAGTAATATTTTACCACAAGTTTAAAACCACTGGAAACCCATTCGCAAAAGGGAAAGGGTCATCAAGGGACCCCTTCCACTTTGAAAATGTAAGTAATAATATTTTTGAAGAGTAGGCAGTGGTCCCACTCTTAAAAAATGAAACTGCAAAGTTATTTTTTTTTCTTTTTGAAGCATCCCGTTTTCATTTAGGAGATGGCCTGCATGTAAAAAGAAAGATTGCTTTACTAAAAAGCAATCACAGACATGGTGGACTGCTGTCCTCAGCAGGTCACCATCCCTTTGATGGCTGAGATTCCTAATGGGTCACAAATTGTGACCTATCTTATTAATACGAATGAGGTAGGTCTATTTGCGACCCCTGGGACTCACTAATTAAACTTAAAAGAGTTTCATAAATTAGGATTACTGACTTCCTAATTGCAATTCAGTATTTGGAAGTGGCATGTTTAGAGCGTCCCTTTCAAATACTGATCTGGTATGGTATGTATTACTGTTTTGTGACAAATTCCTGTTGCAAAACAGTAATACTTTACCACTAGTTTAAAACTGGTGGTAACCCATTCGCAAAGGGGAAGAGGTCATCTTGGGACCCCTTGCCATTTGAGAATGTAAATAATAATATTTTTAAGAGCAGGCAGTGGTTGCACGGACCACTGCTTACTCTTAAAAACAATTAAACTGCAAAGATTATTTTTTTCTTTTTAAACACATCCTGTTTTTCTTTAAGGAAAAAGAAATACATTATTTAAAAAAGATTGCTTTAATAAAAAGCAACCACAGACATGGAGGACTGCTGACCTAATGGGTCGCAAATTATGACCCATCTCATTAATATGCATGTGGTAGGTCTATGTGCGACTCCTAGGAATCGCTAATGAAACTCCGAAGTATTTTATACATTATGAATACTTATTTCTTAATTGCAATTCTCTCCAAAATTGGTATTCCTCATTGTAGCACATCTGGCCCAATGTTGTTAACAATCCGAACATGAGAAAATGTTTAGAAAAGGGATTTTATATTTACAATAGCATCTTCAATTGGGAGAAAATGGGACATGCTCTGAGCGCACAGAGGAGAGAGATCCAGGAGACTGGAACAGCATCTGAGAATCATTTTCTGAATGAAGTGGAGGACTTTTCAAAAGGCAACTCTTTAAAACTCAGAACAGGGGTGTCTGACTCTTGTGTTACAGGGCCATAGCTAAACCAGATTTACATGATATTTAGGTAAAAGTGATTTACACACAATGACACGTAGTGGAACTATTTTACATACTCAAAGCTCAGCCTGAAAAGCTAGCATCGATCAGGCCCTCCTGACCCCATCTTGGACACCAATGTCAGAGAAGTTGGGAACTAGGAGAAAATGAGCTGAAATGTGCAACTCTCAGAGTTTAGCCCTTCTAATGACTGTGCAGGTGCAAGGTATGTGCATGTGTCTGTGGATGTATTATTCAGCCAGGACACAAGTACTGGCTGAAGTATGCCTTAATCAATGGCTTCTGATCACTAGAAACTGAGCAGGGGCTTTAAACAGATCACCATGAGGATATCAGCAATGACTGCATATGGGTTTCTATTCATCTACTTCTGTGAAATAGAGATACAGATTGATAAAATGTCACAGGTCTTATGTGTTGCATGACTGCTACAGATCAGAGTATGCTATGTGCATACTGAGTGGTTGTCCAAAGCATAACTTGGAGAAAGTCAAGGTGCACCAAAAGGGTGTGCAGTAAAATCCCAACCCTTACTAAAGGTTGTACGTATGAATATCAGCACCAACAACATTGTGGTACAAGAATATAGAGGACAGAATATCATGAGAGAAGATAGTGAAATATAATAGCATTTAGGGAAGTATAGATTTACTAATCCTGACTCAACATCTACTTACCTTGAAGATGTATGTACTGCATAGGTACATATAATGGAGTTAGGTATAGAAAATCTAGTCTTACTTACCTGTCAATATTTCTTTTGATATTTTGATCTCAATATTCTGTGCCACCAATATTGTGTCGTGAGTTTGCACACCTTTAATGAATGACAACACCATTGCATCATGTAGATGTACATGAAACGTTTTCCTTTGTTAACTGATATGTTACAGAGTCTCCCCATATTTAACTTACAAAAGAAACCATTGATTTTCTGTTTCTTTGTTAATTTTGGTGGTTTGAAAGATTTTTTTCATTTATGTATATTTGGGATATTTGAAATGGTTGGCTACTACACTGGTAGAACATCTGCAACCCTATTTAGCAAAGTAACCTATAAATAAGTATACTTAAAACAATATTGAGTTACTAAAATTGGGCTTCTCTCCTCCAGCCCTGTGGTGTGAAGTAAAAAATATACTCTGTATGAGAGCAAACAAGTCATAGTTCCAGTGAATTTTATAAATGCAGGTGAGTCAGTTACTGACGCAGGATTTAGAATTAAGAACCAACCCAAGAGCAAACTTGTCAGATCTAATGAACACCCTCTCCATCCAAACTCTTTATTTCTTTTGGCGTCATCACATTGTTCTGTACAAAAGGGTGGCATCCCAATTCTGTTGCCAAACAAAGATCCACTGAAGTACATTGTAGAGAATGAAAAAGTCAGCACAAGCAGTCAACCTACCTGCTGGGATTTTGTCTATGTCCACATAATAGCGCAACATGGCGGATCCCAACAGGAAGGCGGCCCCAGGGCCCATTATTGCCACAGCGTAGAGTATGCCTGAAAAAAAAAAAAATTACTATAATTTCTACTGACAATTCAAAAGTAGATTAGGTTTTGACAAAAAATAGACAGTGAAACAGATTAGCAATGCAGCACTCATACTGAAGGATATAGCAACATTTAATTTTGATATCACAATAATGATTTCATAGGGGCAGTGTTGTGTATTACTTATGGTTTAATTTAGAGTGTGTGGGTGGACTCTAGGAAATTATAGAATGTAATGGGGTAGTCTCCTTGATGGTTGGGGCACAAAGATGTTGGATTTCTCCTTACCTGCTACTGTTTAAGGCATACAATTCTTCTTCATAGTCACAACTTAGTAAGTGTGTTCTTGTATACTGTTGTAGACAAACGCAGACAACGTTCTTGAAGCAGATTGGAGAACGCTGCATGCAGCATTGTGCAAAGATATTTTCTTTTCACCACATTACCTTGAACAACACCATTGACTTTGGAGAGTTTTACAACAGGAGGAAAGTGAAGTGGGGATCTGCAATACTTGAAGCCATTGGTTGAACTCAATGTTAGTCAACGTTTCAGAAAACAACTTATGATTGGTGAATGTGCTTTTCAGGCAGGGCTTTCCTGATAACATTAAGAATTATAGAAGCATAACAGTGAATTACTGGAATGTTTTTCACAAAAAGTGTCTGAGTCCAATATACAACAAGAGTAAACAGTAGACAAAGGGGCCCAGGTTGGAGAGCTGAGGGTCTTCCTGTTAGGATGATTGAGGAGGAGCTGGGCCCCTGCCCTTATTACACTTCACAAGGTAGTCTAGGGGCTTCCTGATTTCAGAAGAAGCCTAGCTTGGCAATGGCAGATGCAGCTCACACAAGAGCCTGACTGCCCTTCGTTTCACTAGACAAGCTGGAGCCAAACCCAGGGGAAAGAGAAGAAATCACCAGAACCAGTTTAAGGGTTAGACTAAGGGGTGTTCCCCAACCATAGGTTTACACTGAGTGTAAAAGTGTCATCCCCAGAACCTGAATACAGAAGACTCTTAGGCCTGAGAAGATTGAAAAGGACGGCGCTGCTTGCTGCGGAAGAAAGACTGAGTTATGCCTGCCAGAAGTGACTCCAAGCATCAGCTGTCTGATCTCTTGTTTAAGCTACAGCGACACAAGAAGCTTCCAGAGGCTTTTCCTGCTTTCCAGCTGACCTGCCCCAACTGCATCCAACATGGTTCTCTCTGCTGAGAGAGAGTCCCGACCCCAAATGCTATCGTCAAAGTCATGGCGGGAGGCAGTATTTATTTCTCCCTGCCCTGCTTAAGGTTTCACTGCATCCGACGCACAGTGACGCAAATTCCTGCAGAGCTGAACAGCTTCTCAATTAGGGCTTTTGCAGATTCAATGGCAATTGACGCAGATCCACACTGCTCCTCACCAAAAGCTCTACTGGATCCAACTCCAAGGGATGTAGAGTTCTTCAGAGCCTCACCACACAGCTGGAAATCTCACCAGATCCAAAACCGAGTGAAGCAGAGCTCTGCAAAGCAATGGCATGCAGACCCCACATTAAAGTCAAAAGGTAAAACCTTCAGTGGGACAAACTTGTTCCTGAGTGATGCATACATACTTCACACATGCTTCTAAGTTCAGCCTGACTGCTTCTGTGGCAAGCTGCCAGAGTAAGCACAGGTTTATTTAGTGGCTGTTTTGGTTCACCCTGACGAGGACTATGACTACTCATTCAATTGGGTTCCCCTCCCATTCAACAAGTAATCCACTTCCTTACTCTCCCCACAACCTCTTCAAAGAAAATCATTGATAAGATGGGTATAAAGAGACCTCATACATGAGAAGGTACTGGCTCGTAGTGGTGCATGAATTCTTTATTCTGTCATCCTCAGGCACAAAAATATTTAATAGAAAATAAGAGGTATTTATGTTTGTGCTCTCCTAAGAGAATGCTATTAGAGAGATTATGTCTTCAGGTTCTGTCTGCATAGCATTTTGTTCCTTTATGATGGAAGGATTATTTCCTAAGGACATCTTACTTTTCCTGGCCAACATCAGTATCTATCATGTAGTTGTGCACAATGGCCAATATTTCAACACCATCAATCTTTCTGCAACAGGTTTGTGATCCTTCACATCGAACAGGAACTATGGTAAACTTGAAGGGGACAAATGCACTCCACAGGAGACATTCTTTTCATTTAAACACAGCTTAGCTGGGGCAGGTGTGAAAGATTAATTTGGAATGCTAGCACTATAGATGTTTTTGGAAGTACAGTAAGAAAGTTGAATTTAAGATATAGCAAAAATAAATGTTGTAATGGAGAGATTCAATTTTCACTCCAGGGCATAAAAGACAATGAAACAATTGAAATATGTGTCTCTGCCTTAACAGCTTCAGCAATTAAGTGTCAATTCAAAACAATATGTTGTGACAAAGTCTTAAGAGACTGGCTTTTAATAAAAAGAAACAGTAATAAAGTGCAAGAAAGAATATGGGTGGTGCCAGAGATAACTTAGAGTGCCACTATAAATATTGCAAAAAGGCTTAAACAATCTGAAAGATTTGCCCAAGGAATCAGAGGTCATGAGTAACTTAAAGAAAAATGAGAAAACATTAGGTGATGTGACTATTGAGTAGCAAAAAAAGTGGGAAAATGGGAGCTGAAAAACAACAGCATGACTTGCCATAGGTGTGGGAGCTATTTTCATGTGGGGAATCTCAAAAGTTGCCTTGCATTAGATAACATTTGAAATCAGGGCAAGAGTGTGCAAAGCGATTTCCAGTAACAAAATCATATGTGTTATGTATGAAGATGAAGAGGTTACAACCTTGAATCCTAATGTGATTGTCTGTTTGGGGTAGTAAACATATGGAGGATTTCTCATATGTAATATTGGGATGGATTGGAAGCATGTCATATTGATGGTTGGATCCTGCATGTGATTCACAATATCTGGGAAGTCAGTAGTGTACGATGTGTGGGATGAGAGCTGCTGCCCTCTGATGTCCAGCCTGGTGGTTACACTAGTTACACAGATGATAAAATCAAGGTGGTTGGCTAATTTTGAGTGGAGTTAGAATTTAAGGGAAGAACAACTAGTGAGAAAGTCTATTTGGCTGAAAAGTAGGACCCAATTCTCAGATGACCTCATTAAAAAGACTTAAAAATACATATTTATGCTGTTAGTGACAAGCACTGGAGAAACAGCTCATGCCGTTGTTGCAACAAAAACTTTCCAAAATCTTTAGAAGAGACTTGGGCAGATTTGAAGGGTTTAAGTACAAAAGCATTTTAAATGATAAGGCAGTTTTAATATTACATAAAGTTCAGAATGTATAATTACCAAACACATGGAAAGTGAAAGACCTGCTGGAAGAGTTGTGCTTAAATGAGATTATCGATCCTATTGAATCCTCACCCCAGAGGTCTCCTATGGTGATGTCCTTGAAAAGCTCAGGTGCATTGGCTTATGTTTTCAAACAACAAATATGGATTGATAAGTATCTGTTGCACAAGATTATGTCACTTTGCAGGTGCATTGGTATTTTCTATACTCAATTTGGTGAGTGCATTTCACCAGATTGGACTTGAACATAATCTCACGATTTACCCACCTTTGTACATCGGAAAGTATATTTTAGTACTACAATTGAAGTTTGGTCTAGAAAGTACAGCATCTGAATTTTAGTGCATACTGAAAGAAACTTTGAAAGGTGTTGCTGTTGCAGTCACTTATCAAGACAATGGCCCTCATTATGACATTGGCGGTAAATCCCACTTACCGCTATGCCAACTGCGCCAACATACTGCCGCTGTAGCAGATATCCGCCAACCATATTATGACACACACATACCTATCCGTCACTATGCAGCCACACACACAAGTCCGCCAGGCCAAAGGTCAGTGATAAACTGGAGGTAGCAAAACCCACACCGTTACGCCAACAGAACTACGCCCACAACATTATGACCCACAAATCACCACAGCGGACACTAAAGGCGGTAAACCATTGGCGGTACATACCGCCATGCTCAAAATACACACACACAAACAAAACAACACTACAATAGTCAATTCAAACTACACACACCTGACACACATACACACACCACACCCCCACAACACCATAAAACACACACCCACATTACCCACAAGCCTTTATGAATACAAACAATTGCCACCAGAGAGAGACAGCAAGACCACTCACACTACCAGAGCCACATACCACCATCACCTATACACCACCCATGCACCTCACAACACACACCCCTACACACCCTCACCCATACCACACACACCACACTCATGGTACCACAACAACACTCCAGGTTCTCTGAGGAGGAACTAAGGGTCATAGTGGAGGAAATCATCCGGGTAGAGCCACAGCTATTCGGATCACAGGTGTGGCAGATATCCATTGCTAGGAAGAGGGAGCTGTGGTGGAGGATCGTGGACAGGGTCAACCCTGTGGGACAGCACCCAAGAACAAGGGATGACATCAGGAAGAGGTGGAATGACCTACGGGGGAAGGTGTGTTCCACAGCAGCAAGACACCAACTCGCTGTGCAGAGGACTGGCGGTGGACCCCCACCTCCTCCCCCACAACTAACAGCATGGGAGGAGCAAGACTTGGCAATACTGCATCCTGAGTGCCTGGCAGGAGTAGCAGGAGGACTGGACTCTGGTAAGTCAATTCCCTATTACTATCACCCCTCCTACCTGCATGCCATCACATACCTCACCCTGACCCTCACTCCCATCACTCCACCACCTCCCACACACCCTACCATCACAACCCACTCATCCTAATGCCAAGCCCTGCATGCCATACCAATGCATGGGCACCGCTCACAGCCCTGCATGGACACCTAGCACTACAGCATGCACACTAGAGACAATCAACTAGCCCACCAAATAACAACTCACACAAGGCAAAGCTGCCAGGGCAATAACAACCAAAGAGGGAAAAACACCCATGCACAATATGTCACATGCAGAATAATAACACTGCATTTACATCCCCACAGGTAACCCAGCCAATGTCACCGGCGAAGAGGTGCCAGCAACATCCAGTCCCCCCACAGAAGAGGCCCACAGTGCTGACAGTAGCTTTGGTCGCCTGGATCTGGATGACCACCCTGGCCCATCAGGGACCTCCGGACAGTCGGTTTCCCAGGCACACTCTCACACCACCACAGAGCCTCCCCCTCAGGAAACACCACCACAGCACCCACCCAGCGGGCACATATCTCTGTCCCCAGGACACGTCAATCAGCAGTGTGTCCACCACTACAGGGACCCCAGGTCACCCCCACAAACACAGGACAATCAGGGACCTAGGGTCAGTGGCAGTGGGCACACCGTTCAAGGGACAGAGGTACAGGACAACAGGGAAGCTGGGAGGACTGCTTTGTGATAGGAGGAGGACAGGCCCAGGGAACCGACCCTCCAGGAGGCACTCACCACGATCCTGGGAGCAAACCACATTCCCAGGATACGCTGGGCCAGAACATGGACAAGTTGCAGGAGAACATGCAGCTGTAGGAGGGACAGTGCCTGGGGATCAGGGAGGACTTAAAGGCCATCAACACTACCCTGATTTCCATTACAGGGATGCTGGCAGACATGGCCAACAGTATGAGGGAGGCAACAGCACCCCACTGGGCCCCTGACACTAGCAGAACCACTGAACAGCCCTCCACCTCCGATGCCACTAGTGGACAGGAGGCCCCCACACAGGACCAACAGGCCACCAGCACACCTCCCCCTGCAAAAGGAGAACCACCCCGCCAACGTTCCCTGCAATCCAGGCAAAAGCCAGAGACTATTGCCAAGACCCCTGCCAGGAAATAAGACTTTCCTGATTGTCACCCTTGTGTTCCACTCTGTCAGCCTGTCCACCTTGAACTTCCATTGCTCCCCTTCCTATGCCACCTTGGACAATGTACCTGTGATACAAATAAACTGGACTCTAACCTGGACTTTCCTCCATCATCACTCCAGCCCATTGCACTACCACCCTCTTCTTCAGAGCACTGCAATAAACACACTTTGATAAAGTACAATTATGCTGTATGCCAAATGTTTTCAAAATGTATTTGTTTAACCAGGTTCAAACATTGCAATTCAAATGTACAGTAATGTTTACATAGTAAAGACCTGAGGTTGGCTGCACTGAACACAGCAGGAGCACTACTGGGGCACCAACATCTGCAGAAAGAGATGCCAAAGAGTACAGTGAGTGGGCATAGAAGTAGGAATACACAGCCTGCCAGTGACAATGTCACACATCAAACTGTCAAATATATGTGTATTAACACTGTCTTACCTTGTGTCTCATTGGAAGTATTGACGAATAATTGCACTTCTGTTGTCCTCATCCTCATCCTCTGCCTCCTCATCTTCACTGTCCACAAGATCCACTGCTGCCGCACGGCCATCTCCAGCCTCCTCCTCCTGCAGAAAAGGCACCTGGTGTTGCAAGGCAAGGTTGTGCAACATACAGCATGCCACGATGATTTGGCAGACCTTCTTGGGTGAGAAGCACAGGGATCCACCTATTAGATGGAGGCAACGAAATCTGGCCTTCAGGAGGCCGAAGGTCCTTTCTATAATCCTTCTTGTTCACCCATGTGCCTCACTGTAACGTTCCTCTGCCCTTGTCCTGGCATTCCTCACAGGGGTCAGTAGCCATGAGAGGTTGGGGTGACCAGAGTCACCTGCAAATATTGAGGGACAACTGTTAGCCACACACTCACCATTAGGGACCACACGATACCCATATATCAACATCCACTGGGTGGGAACCAGAGCTCAACTATTAGCCACACCATGTTCCTCTGGAGTTGGGTCATCACATTTGGGATGCTGCTATTCCTCAGGATAAAGGCATCATGCACAGACCCAGGGTACTTTGCATTGATGTGGGAGATGTACTGGTCCGCCAGGCACACCATCTGGATATTCATGGAGTGAAAACGCTTTCGATTTCTGAACACCTGTTCATTTCGCCGGGGGGACGACAAATGCAATATGTGTTCCATTGATTGCCCAATGATGTTGGGTGTAAGTCCCATTGCATAGAAGTCAGATTTCACTGTGGCCAAATCCTCCACCTGGGGGAAAACTATGTAGCTGCACATGTGTTTAATCAGGGCAGACAACACTCTGGTCAGCAATATTGAGAACATTGGCTGTGACATTCCTGCTGCCAAGCCCACTGTCACTTGGAAGGAGCCAGTTGCCAGGAAATGGAGCACTGATAGCACTTGCACAAGAGGGGGGATCTTGGTGGGGTGATGGATAGCAGATATTAGGTCAGGCTCCAATTGGGCACACAGCTCTGAGATTGTGGCCCTGTCAAGTCTATAAGTGAGGATAATGTGCCTGTCCTCCATTGTTGCTGAGTCCACCAGGGGTCTGTACATGGGGGTATGTCTCCATCTCCTGTTCATCCGCAGCAGTTGAAATCTATGGGGCAAAAGATTGAGCAGCTGGTCATTATCTGTACATTCCAACCACTACAGTTCAATGCATATTGTGATTGTAACATTATTTTGTTGGAGATGTCCAAATAGTGCATTTGTGTACTGTGACGCAGTTAGGATCCATGGCCTACAGCCCCCCTGAAATGGCGTCCGCCTGTCCTGTATGGAGGGACAGGTTGAAATGAGGTAATTCCGCTGACGTTGTGCGCCATTGCGGGAGGCGGACGAAAACCGTTGTGCAACTCCTAATTGGTTATAATTGGGCCCTATGGGGTACAGTGGCCAATGGTGATGTACAGCGGCGGTGACGGTATGCACCGCCGCGGTTGTGGCCGACATTTTCTATCTGTTCACTCACTAGCTACCTGACCTTCAACAGGAGAGGACCTACACTGCAAGTGCTGCTGTGACCTGTGTTTGGAACCGACCATGGCTCGTGTTGCTGGGGAAAGGGTCCATGCCTTCACCTCGGCAGAGTTGGAGCCACTGGTGGATAGGGTCCTACCCCAGTACCGACTGCTGTCTGGGCCTCCAGACCAACAGGTGAGTACACAGTGAGTACGATGCATGGGGCGTGAATGCATGGAATGCTGTGTGTGAGGGCCTCATGTGGGGGGGTTGGTGGATGGGCCCTGGGCAGCTTGCAGCATGTATGCTGGGCCATGTCTGTGCCAATTGGGGTGGGAAGGGGCATGGTGGGCCATGAGTGTAACAAACAGTACGGTCGGACTAAGACCTTTCCCTGTGCCTATTTCCCTGCAGGATAGCGCCCATCAGAAGAAGGGTATATGGCGTGCTATAGCCAAGGAGGTGCAGACCCTGGGGGTCAAAGGCAGGTGGAGAACCCAGTGCCGGAAATGGTGGGAGGACCTGAGACGCTGGGCCCGGAAGATGGCGGAGGCCCAGCTGGGGATGGCCTCCCAACGAGGAAGGCGTGCCCGTCAAACCCTGACCCCCCTGATGGGCTGCATACTGGCAGTGGCCTACCTGGAGCTAGATGGGTGCTTGGGGGCAATGCCCTAATTTACAACTTATGCCTGGTGGGGTGGTATTCGGGTGGGGGCCCTTGGGTGCCCCTAGGCCAGGCCTGGCATTGCAGAGTAGGTCCCATGTTGGGCAGGATTCTGATGTGAAAGTCCTCCAACCAAGTTAGTAGGCATCCACTACTGGGCAGGGGTCTGTGGGTCTCAGGTATGCCGCAATTTGCGTTAGGTGTCCCTATCCATGGGCTGGTGACTAGCATTGTGACTGGTAGTGCATTGCCTAAAGCGTTGGGCTGTTCCCTGTGTGTGACTGTGTTGTGTACACCAACTGTGGTGTGGTTGCCGCCATTGACCAAGTGTATCCTTTGTCTCCCCCCCCTTTTTGTTTTGTCTTCCTGTCCTTATGTGCATTAGAATCATCTGGCGGAGGAGCAAAGGCACCGGCGATGGAGGGAGCTGCATCTCACAAGACCCAGGAGGCCGAATCCACCGATGGTGAGAGCACCAGTGGGACGGAGGGCGAGAGGAGCACCACGGCAGAGACTGGAGGGGACAGTTTGGACACAGATACCTCCTCCAATGGAAGCTCGCTGATGGTGGCAGACACCTCTGTGCCCACCCCATCTACAGGTTCAGCCGCCACCCCCCGTACCAGCACCGCTCTCCCAGCAGCCCCTCAGCGAGTTTTCCGTGTCCGCTCACCCAGGAGGGTGGGCATCTCCTTCACCCCAGACACCTCAGGCCCTGCCCCAATTAGCTCTTCCGCCCTGAGTGAGGAGGCTATTGACCTCCTGCGATCCATCTCTGTTGGGCAGTCAACCATTGTGAATGCCATCCAGGGGCTGCAGCCAAAATGCAACAGTCCAGTGCATTTCTGGATGGCATTCACATTGGCTTGACGGCCCAACAGAGATCAATCCAGGCTCTGGCCTCCTCTCTGATGGCAGCCATTGTCCCTGTTTCCACCCTCTAACTTCCTCTTCCCAATCCCATTCCCCTCAACCCCATCCTATCCCAAGAACACAGACAGGCGAGCAGGCACCCAGGACAACACACAAGAGTGGACATGGCAAACACAAGCACCACACTCCATCCCACAGGCACTCACTCAAACAAAATCCAGAATCAGACATACCAACATCCACTGCCTCCACTGTGTCCCCCTCTTCCTTGTCGTCCACCTCCCTCCCAGTTGCGTCTCCACTCACACCTGCATGCACTACATCCTCATCCATTACCATTATCAGATCACACATATCAGTACACACCCCTCACTGGCAGTCACCACCCCCACATCCATTCATACGTCCCCTGTGTCCTCTCACACTGTGTCTCTGCCCCCTCCTCCCAAAGTACACAAACACAAGCACTCAGACACCCAACAGCCATCCACCTCACAAAAGCATCCAGCCCTGGCACCTGCACCCAAACACAGCAGACTGACACCTCCTACCACCACTCCCTCTTCCTTCACTCCCAAACCATCTCCCTCTTCCCGCCCCAATGTCCCTAAGAAGCCTTTCCTCACCACTATTGACCTCATATCTAGCTCTCCCCCCATCCCTCACATCAGGCCAGGGTGGTCAAAACCCAGGCAAGCACCTCAGCCACCCAGTCCACGGGCACAGTCCCCAGCAACTCCAGGTGGGAAAGGATCCTGGCCACCAGCCAGCCAGATGGAAAGGGTGCCTGCCCCAAGTGCTTCAAGGAAGGGCAAGGAGTAAGCCCCAGCTGCTGGAATGAAGGGCAAGGAGCCATCCCCAGCTGCTGGATGGAAGGGCAAGGGGCCTGGTGCCGGGACTCAGTCGGAGCCCCCACCACCAACTATGGTGGTGCAGCCATCTGGGGCTGCAGGGAATGGGCTGAAACCTCCCCCCACCACTGCCAGCACCACCACCAGCACCGCCACAAGCACCAGCAGCCCCAGTGGGAAGCCATCCAAGGCTGCAGGAGATGGGCTGGAGCCTTCCCCAACTACTGCCAGCACCTCCTCCAGCACTAGCAGCCCCAGTGGGCAGCCGTCTGAGGCTGCAGGGGATGGGCTGGAGCCTCCCCCCACCACTGCCAGCACCGCCACCAGCACCAGCTGCCCCAGTGGGCAGCCATCCGAGGCTGCAGGGGATGGGCTGGAGCCTAGGGGAACACATGCAACTCGGGCTCCATTGAGGAGTGGTTCTTCCTTGAGTCTCCAGAGGTGAGTCGTTTCCCTTCTGTGCAGTGTTTCTGTCAGGCTTTTGATGTCGTTGGTACCGCCATGAAAATGGTGGCGGATTGGTGTCTCATAATACAGTGGGTGGAACATTGTCTTCCGCCTGGCTGTAGGCGGTTACTGCCGTGGTGCCTGTTGATGTCGCCCTGGCAGGCGGTGTGTTAAAGTGGCTGTCTATCTGAGCTGTTTCCACCGTGGTCATAATTTCAAAGTTATTACCGCCGGCCTGTGGCGGTATTACCGCCACTTTATCACCGACCGCTAGGGTTGTAATGAGGGCCAATATCCTTGTTTTCAGACTTTAAAAAAAATAAAAATTATACAGAACTCACAGTGCTATGCCACAGACAGAAGGGATAAAATGACCTTGCAGTGCTACTGCTCAAGACATTACATAGTTAAGTCAGCAAGATGGACACACCAACATTACAGGCTCTTGCCTCAGACACAAGTAGTGATAATGTTGGGGAAAGCTTCATCAATGTAGATGATGTAATGCTTTCCTTTAGCACCAAGGTAACACATTAACAATACATTTCCTGATCTCAGCCTGAATTATCAGCTAATAGCACATTTTTAGGTTGATCCTGTGTAAGCATGAATTGGCTTGGAACATGCTCATTGCTTACCATTCATTGCCATCAACACTCTTCTTTGCTGCCTTCAAATTAGGCAGCTTTTGCCATGCATCACTTATTTTTCTCCCTGTGGTGCATGGACCAAGCACTGATTAAATAATTTAGTTAAATTAGTGTCCCTCCACTGTATGTGTTTTAATTTAGGCACTATTTTTTAACATATTGTACAGCAGCGCAGTGCAACATGGCTTTTAAAAAAGAGATATGACCCGGTCAACTCTGGCGTTGTCATAGCACTTTTTTTTCTTGATTTTTTTCCTGTTGTTGCAGCTACCCTTTCCACCCCTCTCTTTTGTTTGTTGCTGCTGTCTTTCCCGCCACATTGCTTGCTTCTCTGTATTGTAGGTTGCTGTTTCAGCCTTTCTGGAAAAGCTGCACACACACACAAAGTACGAGCCCTGTTTACCACTCCTGAATCCCTCGTCTGTTCTTAACATGATACATTGGGCTCGTCTGGGGTCTGGAGAAGATGCAACTTGGGAAGCCCAATTACAGAGGGCAGGCACCACTTCTCTAGCCCTCATCTGGTTTATCGCTAAACAAAGAAGGTCTAGTGCTGACCTAGTTTAAACTTTGGCCCAGTTTTAAGAGGGCCAGCTCCTCCTTGCACAACATTAGCATCATTTTTTATGATGCTAATGTGGCCCAAAGAGGCCAAATTCGCCACACCATATTTACAAAGTGGTTCAATGCATGCATTGCCCCACTTTGTAACTGCTTGTGCCACATTATGCCAGCGCCAGGGATAATGTATGGAAGGGAGGTGTTCCCCCATTAGGGGATTGCAAAAATGGAGCAGTGGAATCTAAGAGATTCCACTGTGCCATTTTTATCGGCTATTTTTAACGCCTGCACAGAGTAGGCGTTAAAGGGGGGGGGCATACCATTGTTTTCAATGGGCCCCTATGTACTCTGCAAGATTAGTGCCAACATTTAGGCACTAATACTGCACAGTACATCAATAGTGTCAAAAATGTTGATGCTATTGCCACTACCTTGCACCATGGTGCTCCATATATTAAATATGACACACACATGGTGGTATTAGGGGGGCGCAAGAAAAGTGGCAGCACCACTTTTCTTAAATTTGGGCCTTAATATTGAGGCTGAAGAGGAAAAAGCTAAATATTCAAGAGAGTCGCTGTGCAGTTGGCACTTGATTGATCTAGAACAACCTTAGCCTGCCTCAATCACGGTGTGCCCCTCCAAACCTCAGCCCCTCAAGCTAAAGTTGGGCCAATAACTTCTGTGATGGGTGACACTGGTGACAATCCATTTGTATACAGAGAATGCATACAGTGAAATCTGCAACAGACGTACAGAGATGTGCTTATTATCCATCCGGACAAAAGTATGTTTCTACCTAGTGCATACATTTAGCGCTATATCATTCTTCGTAGTAGGATACTTTATGTGCCACAAGACGCAGAGGCGACAGGAATACATTTTCAATTGATTATTTATATGTGTGGTGCCGACCTTAAGTGGGACTTGCAGCTTTGGGTTAGATTTAATGCTCTCTTTAATGGTCACAGAAAAGAGAGGTGTCCTGCTCGTGAACAAGTTGGTATCTATTTTGAACAAAATGTTTTAAATAAAAGGAGGTGATGTGCCAATATCACTCAATTTTTGTCAAGAACAATAGTGAAGCTTTGAAAGGAAACATTCAACAAGTGCTCGAAAGTCATATAGTCAACGCATAATTAGGCACCCCGCTTATGAAACAATAGACGAAGAGTGGGTGTGGTTTATCACAGGAGGCGATTATTCTGAGTTAAGTCCACAAAAAATCTTAGACCACAGGAGGCTATTATTCTGAAAACAAAAAATCTTGTATCACAATTCTGTTTAAACTCTGCAGAAAAAGAGCTGGTGACTTTGGTACTCGGTGTCAGTGTCTGCGTTACATCCTGTGATTCTGGGCAAATCACATAGGGCCATATGTACAAACCATTTTTGTAGTCAGAAATGGGCGATCGTGCCATTTCCACCCACAAAAACGCTTTAAACAATTTACAAGGTACACATTGCGATTTTATTACATGTTACTGAATCGCAATTTGTGTTTGCGATTTGGTTTTTGGAAGGGGCGTGTTTAGGGCGATCCTTCCAAATCCCGAATCTGAATGGACTGTATGAATGTTTTGCGACCGATAATTCGGTAGCAAAACCTGACTCCTTAAAGGAGGCGGTAACCCATTCGCAATTGTGAATGCATCCCCCAGGGACCCGTTCCCCTTTGAGAATGGGAAACAAATATTTTTTAGGAGGTGGCTTTTAAAAATGAAACTTCAAAGTTTAATTTTCTTTCTTTAAACACATCCCTTTGTCCTATAACGAAAATGGACTGCATTTTTTTTTATTTTTATCGTTTGCTTTATTAAAAAGTAATCACAGACATGGTGGTCTGCTGACCCCAGCAAGCCACCATCCCTGTCACAGTTATCATTCATAATGGGTTACAATTTGCAACCAACCCATAAATATGCATGAGGTAGATCTTTTTGCGACCCAGAAGAAATCACAGATGTAACTCAAAAAAGTTTCTTTCATTAGGAAAACTGATTTCCTAATTGTGATTCACAGAGAAATCTGCCTACAAGTCAATGTCATAATATGGTGGAACGTACCGCCAGCCTGTTGGCGGTACTTACAGCCATATTTCTACCGATCACCGGGGTCATAATGACCCACATAGACTTAACATTGCACGACCAGTCACATGCCTGGCTCTTGCATACTGATTTAAAGTTGTGGCTCTTCATGACCTCTTCCTGCATCCAAGGACTTGCACATTTGGAGACATTTTAGCAGTAAAAACACACTCAGCCTACTAATTTTACAATCCTGCACAAGAATTTGTGGAGCCACACCTCAATGTTTCATATTAAAAAAGAGGGTGACTGGATAAGACCGTCAAAGTGAAAGGCAATTTCCATAAAATAGGAAAATATGTATAAGATGAATGCCTGTATGTAAGGAGACTGTTAATGTTGTGCACAATGGGAGACAAAACAGAGACACTTCAGGCAAGGGTTAAAATTATGGGTACCTTCAATATGGACAACTTACCTAAGTAAAGCGGTGAGTTCCTTTTGGCGGCAAAATCATCAATGTATGAAATACCAAATGGCTGAATAGGGACTCCACCCACTCCGAGGAGAAACTGGCCAATGAAAAAGAAGTATATGGAGTGCGTAGGGCCCTTTACTGACTGATTGCTGCACCTGGAATTATTCATCACCTTGCTGGTCCCATTCAGCTGACAAATGTCAGTCAAGTTGTTGTACATACCTGTAAATTGGATAACAAATTGTCAAAGGCCTATCACAGCATTACATAAATGGGTATTAGTTATAGTAACCCCTTAGCTTCTTTGTCTATCCCCTGACCCACCCCTAAGCATCCCTTTACCCCCCTCCCCGCCCCAGTGCTGATCCCTTTTTTGGCTATTTGAGGTAGCTCACACTTAGGGATCCATAACTTTTTTTCCACATAAGGTATCCATGCCATATTCATTTACAGCATCCTGGGGATTCTAAAAGTACCCAGGGTTTGTGGATTCCACTGGAGGAGACAGAGAAAATAGGCAAAATATAGCTGTATTTTGAATTTTTGGGGAAAAATAGGAAAAAAGAGCCCTGGATAAAGATGCCTATTTTCTTTTTTTAGTAAAAATGCTATCAAGGAACGGTTTGCTGTGCTAAAGTCACCATCCAGCCAGTTTTCAGGAACATGCGGAGCTGAATAAAAAACACATTTATTTCCACAGTTTTCAAAGTGGTAGACCATTTTTATTATTTTTGTGTTCTTAATCTATTTTCAGTTTGTGGTGGAAACCAGTTTGGAACATATGGGTGATCCAAAAAAGCAATAGATTTCTGAAAAGTAAATTTCCAAGTTTTGCAAAGGGTTATATGTGTAGATCCCTCAAGGTTTTCCCAAAGAGACTAACTGTTGAAATAGAGAAATTGTGAAAATGAGCAGGAAAAATGGCCATTTGTGACAATGTTTTCATCTATAACTTTTTGTCACAATGGCTGATTAACAAAAGCAATATACCGTTATGTTTTCTTGGCCCTTCTGGTTGTGTGGCAAAACGTAGGGTTTGTAGGTTTTGCAAGAACTCAAGGTACCCAGAGCCAACAACTGAGCTGCCCTGTACAATGGTTTTTCATTGTGTAGAGTATAGACCAATTCATATGGTGAAATATGTAAAGTGAAAAATAGGTATCAAGAAAACCTATGTATTTCTGGAATGGGTACAAGATATGGAGTTTAAGAGCAGTTCTTATTTGTACTTATCTAAATTTTTGGGTTCCAGTACTAGCATATGATTTAGAGAGCATTTTTCAAAATGTCTTCTTTCTTACACGTTGGCTTACCTCTGGAAGGCACAAATGAAGTGAAATCCAATAAGTAATAACAAATATCTTACTATTGTATGCTCCCACATGTCTTCTGATAGAAATAGTGCCTCACTTGTGTGGGTAGGCCTATTGCCTGCAACAGGAAATGACCCAACACGCAACATGAATACATCACATTTCTCTACTCAAAGCAGAAAAGCTTTTTGCAAAGTAGATTAATGTGGAGTTTTGGACCTAACTCAGGAAGCACCAAAGAAAACCTGGAAAAGTTGCCCATTTTTTAAAACTAGACAATTAGGAGAGTCGAGGGTGGCATGCTTTGTGTGGATCCCATAAGGATTGTTTACCCACAATGCCATGTAAACCTCAAACTGTGCTGGAAATAGCACATTTTCCTTAAATTTCTGTTATGGAAACTTCTGAAATCATCAGGAATCCACAAAATTCCTACCACTCAGCATTACCTCTCCTGTGCCGATAAAAACACTGCCTCACATGTCTGGCTGAGCTTAGTGCCCACGACAGGAACGGATCAAACCAAAATCAATGGGAGCACTTGCATGGCGATTCCTATTGACCCCGGTTTGACCCATTCCTGTCAAGAGCACTAGGCCCAACCACACAAGTGGCCCAACATTTTTATCGGCACAAGTGGAGCAATGCTGAACGTTAGGAATTTTGCGCATTCCTTCAGATTCCAGAAGTTTCCATCACATAAATGTAGGGAAAATGTGTGATTTTAGGCGAAGTTTGAGGTTTGCAGGGCACTGTGGATAAGAAAACCTCATGGGATTCATGCAAGGCACCCCATCCTGGAATTCCCCGGTTGTCTACTTTTCATTAAATGTATGTGGGTGGTAGGTTTCTATTGGCAGCGGCCAAGCACGGCCCCAAATCCTTCAGCTAACCCTACTGCTGATTTTTCAATGTAGCACTTTATGGCCTTTCCTGTGGCAGGCACTAGGCCTATCCACACAAGTGAGGTACCATTTTTATCGGGACACTTGGGGAATGCTGCGTGGTAGAAACTTTGTGGCTCCCAAGCAGGGAGCCACTGGGACAAGGTACCACTGAAAAGAGGAGATTCTTCCATTTGAATCAGTGCTCGGGGGGCTGGTATTGCCCGGCCATTGCTGATTCAGTGAAAGAAAAACAAGGCCATTGGCTCTTTTTACTTTCACTTTTACTGCAATGACGTGAGGCCGCTCTGCATGCCGATCATCATTGAAGTAACAAAAAACCAATCAGGCTGCTTGGGAAGCTCTTCTTGAGCAGTCTGATGAAAAAAACAATAAAGGGCTCTCAGAGGGGCCTTAATGAGCGTCCCCACCTGCACTGGGGAGTGAGTGCGGCTGTCATCATGTGGCAGATGGCAGCACCAATAGGGTTAAAGTTTAGGAGAAAATTAATATTTGTTATGAAACGGAGCATCTGGTTTCTGTTTACATCTTCCCAATTACATTGTTCTTTCAGTTAGTCACAAATGAAAAATATTGAAGTAAAGTTTTCCAGAAGAGATATGTTCCACAATATGGATGTGGCACTACGAAACCCAATTCAACTTCGGCATGCTTTTTCATAAATGATCATTTAAAGTAGTTCAGACATGCACAAGGGCCGACACCCAAGGCTTATATTGAGTTGTATGTCAAAATATTCACCACAAACATTATTGAACTGAACAATATCGTCAAGATAAGCTTACATGGAGAGTGTAAATTCACTATTATAATTTACTTACCTTAAAGATATTGCATACGTTGATATCTGGCACTCTGTTGTTTCAGGTCGGTATTTTAGAGTCAATATTTTGGTACCATACCTGTAGGCTGTTAATTTCGGGGGTGTACCCATCATCGGTGCAAAAGGTGCCACGGCACTGTTGCCCAGAGCCCTGAAGGGCTCATTGAACCCAAATAATTCCTGTATTTTGCTACCCCAACATCAGTCAAAGGGACCATTTTCATACATGCCAACATTTTAAACCAGTAAAGTAGGAGAATTTGAAAACACATTCTGGTTAATGTATTTTTCCCATTGACTACAATTGAGGCATAGGCAACTGTAGGTAGAAGACAGCTAAAAATAAAGCCATTTTTTACCTAAATGATCAGGAGTCTTCAACATGATTCAAGACTGTTGACATGTATGCATTTTACTTGTTTGTACCAGTGTCCATTGCATCTTTGCTGCACTACTGTTCGAGTCATGTCACGATTCCAGCATTTGTGAATTTTTGAGGTCATCAAACTCTGCCTCCTAAAGTCTCAAATTTCAACTCAACATGTAGGGCACTACAAGTGGAACATCTTTGCAAACTGAATGGTGACCAAAGGCCTTTTGACAGCCAACAAGATGGCTCAATAAATTATGCTTTTGCTGCTGACCTCAGGTTCCAACTCTGGGTCATGAGTTCAAATCCCAGCCAAAGTAACACATTTTTTCATCCCTCTAAAAATTACTTTTCGTAATAGTAGCACCTGTTATGTTCAGTGCCTTGCAACAGCTAACCACGCGCAATGAAGCAGTACATAAACTATTATTATCTACTCCTTGATCACATAACTAATTATACACAACTACTCTTTTTTAGTCTGGGGTAATCCAAGACCTTTTGTTTTCGTTTAGAAACATATATGACATATATATACGGCGGGTTGTGGGTCGGCTTTCATAAGCCAGGAATTTCTTTGGGTCAGGATCCTTCAACCATTGCTTGAGACATTCACATCATGAATCAGCACACAGTAATCTATTAGTTTCACCGTCTTTCTTATGCCTGTTTGGTTGTATCCTTCCACCTTCCTTGGGATGCATGATAGACTATTTTACATCTGAAAAGTATGGTCAGTTATCACACTTTTGTCAAAATCTGTGACTTTTGACATATGAATTTTAGTAATTGAGCAACCTTATTTTTCAGTGTGGCATCCACTTGTCTGATGATGTAGTCACACTTGATTTCTTTCATTTTTTATTCATTGCCCAACTCTAATGCTGATTGACCACTCTTGGTGGCATCTCTGCTGCTCCTCCAGCGACTCATATTTGTTTTCTTTTCTCGCACTGACCAGGCATGCTAAGAGACCGAGCCTCTGCTCCTGTACCCCTTAGGGCAGTGGTTCCCAACCTTTTGACTTCTGTGGACCCCCAATTAATTATTACTGGAACCTGGAGACCCCCACTGAAGCTTTATTGGAATCTGGGGACCCCCCAAATGAGTCATTACTGAAAGCTGGGGGCCTAATTTGTTAATATTATATAATTTCCTAAGCAGTCGCGGACCCCATGAGAAGGCTTCATGGACCCACAGGGGTCCCCAGATCACAGGTTGGGAACCACTGCCTTAGGGTATATCAGAGGTCAGCATGCTGATTAACAATACAGCATGGAAAAGTGGCACAGCTAATCACATGTGCCTCATAGTGAAAGACTTATGCAGGTCAAGGACCATCTTATTAAACAAGGAGGACTTATGCTTCTTTTCAAGGTGATTCTGAACACCTCTAGTAGCTCAAATATTTATTATACCTGCACGCCTCATCAACAAGGCATATTCGACATAGTTGATCACATAAGTTATAGGCACCATTCAAATGCTTTAATGACTGAACCGGCAAGATGGCTCAGTGTGTGTTACCACAGCAGCAATACAGGGAGTGGTTGCAAGGTTGAGTGTTCAGATCACAGCAATTTACCCAGAGGCTTCCATCCTTCCAATGCTGGGAAATTCATCACCATTAAATAGGACAACAGTAACATGTCCTTGTTTTGTAGCAGCAAGCAAGATTGACACTCCTTTGTGTCACTCAAACACTTATAGTGCCCTCTTAAAGGCTTGGATTGCACTAGTTTGCTTTGTGTTTGTACTATTGATCTGCATCTTATACTATGGCATTATTGGCAGGTTAAACAAGCCAGTTGGAAGTTTGCCTTATTTTACTAATGTTTTTGAGTTAGATCAGATACACTGGGGGCTGATCAGCAGTGCCCCAGTGTGCAGAGATCAAAGACCATTAATACTAGTCAGCACAAATGCGGGTGACCACACAAAAAGGGGTCCTTTCTGAGAGTCTTATAGAGTTATTTTCTTATTGGCTGCATAACAAAATGATACAAGCCATTCTCCATGCTTCAGACCAGGGGCCATATCATGTACATGGTGTACTTTCCCTGTTTGCGCCATGGCACACTGGGCGCTAACAGGGACAGTGCACTATATTACAAAGAATTTCCTGCTGTCAGGAAAGCTGTGAACTAGTGCTGTCCTGAGGGCAGTGCATTCAAGTGAAATACATAGCAGCTGCTTCAAAGCCACTCCATGTTTCACAGTGCAGGTGTCATGCCTCCTGCATTTTGAAGAGGGTAGAGAGATCCCTTTCAGAAAATTGCACTGAGTGGCTGCTGATAACGCGTCCAGCCCTTATAAATTACCTGTACCTGGACACGTTGGAGGTCGGTGGATCTTTTAACCGAGTCGGGCTCTCCTCATCCTAAAATAGTCGAGTCACTCAGATCAATAATCAATAACTATTGCAATCGGTAATCAATACTCAATTAATAGATCCATATACCACGTCAGAAATCAATAACAGTTTGTAATTCGGCGCACCATGACCTTTCAGTCATGAATAACCACACCAGTTTATTAAAAGTTAGTGAATTTATTTCCCTATATTAACAAAGCTAACACGATATATATAAGTCTCAAAACCAAATGATATATGTATATAAACATTGCAAGCTGTCCATAGCGGCGGAAGAAACGCAATCTACGAAAAAACTGGATTATAATGCACTCAGTTATCGCAATACAAATCACTAATATAACTAACTGTATTTGACTAATTTCATACATTGGTCAGCATGACAAGATTTCAATTTAGCATGATGCATCGAATGAATACCTCGACTAACCTCTAATTAGCATTGGCATGTGGGACTTCATGCAAAACGAATTTAGTCAACACAAATTTGTAAAACTTCTAGCTAGGACCCTATCAAAATAGCAGTTGGTACCTAAAAGGAAAAAAACAATGCATAATACATTTATCCTTTCATATTTACCAAATACAATCAGCATCCAAGAAAAAGTCTTCGTCCTTCAGGTATCGGTTGATCAGCATGGGGCAAATTTCAAGGGGGCAAAGTTAAGGGCAAGCTCCCTTGCAGCGGCAAGGAGAATGGGGCAAAGTTACTGCATGGGCAAGACGGGGCAAATCAAAGTTAAAGTCTCTAGGGTGAGAATTCTTAAAGTCTCTTTCTCTCAGATAGAGAAAAGGGCATCAGGGTGTCGTCCAAAATTGAGTCTGGCATCAAGCTTCAAACTGGCATTGAGGAAAATGGCTGACTTCTCTTTGTCCACTGGGTTTAAGTAAGAAACATTCCAAATTCTGCAGGATTTTCCATTGGAGGGTTCATAGGTTGGCTTCAAATTGTCCAATAAAAATTGTCCTTTACTAGAACTCATTTATGCATACATTAGCCTTGGAGCCTTGGAACACAAGTTGTATCATGGTTTGCCAATTATTTTACTATCTGTACCTTCATTGTCCGCACCTGCAGACTGACCTTGTATCAAAGGGGATGAAACCGGCCTAGTACGAAACCTTGGAGATAAGTGTATTAGTCAGCTCTACTGGAAAAATACAACTTCAAGCAAGAATATATGTTTCATTAGTTCAAGGAAAAAAGGCCACGCAGTTAGAATTTGAGACCAGGCAACTAGGCCAAAGCCTTTACTAAATTTAAGCTAAGCAAAACAGTTTTCAAACAGGAAATCATGGCATACTTTTGCAATTATGACGGATTACTACATTTTCAATACTTCATGATTAATAAAGCTCATTTACAATGTTGGCGAACTACCCCGAGGGCACAATTTTCCCTCGTACATTATTTTCTTTACTAAAATCACACCACGTTACACGTTTGATTATGCAATATGTATGAATATATGTCGGACCTTCTTTTTGAATCCCTCCTTTGATGACTAATTATGTCATCACATCAAATCTACCCACAAATTTTATTCCATTAAAATTCTGTATAGTAATTTGGCACTTCAGTCAATTCCCTCTTTCTTTTAGTCCCTTTTGATTTTTCTCTACAGTATATATCTCCACCATTTTGTTCTCTATTTTCTCTTCTCTCTTCCTTTTGTTCCTTGCTTTTAATATTTTAATAGCTTTCCATATTCCCCAAGAGCCTAATAAACAAATTAATATTATTAATATTCCCTTTACTATTTTTAGTAACAATCCGTTCCAAACGTTGCTGAGCCAATTTCCCACTGAAGCAAATCCTTTTCCAACCTTCTCCCAAACTCCGGGCTCTTTCAATTCCTTCAAATCTACACTTTCTTTGGTTAAGTTTGTAAGCATCGTTCACATTTTTCCACTGCTGACTGGTATGTATGTACAGCAGTGACATGTACCAAGCATTTTGCAAACACCACCATCCTTTGCTAAAAGAATGTCTAAGGCAAGCCGATTTTGAAGAGTCATGGCTCTTTCTGCAGCAAGTTCAGCATCCATCAGGATTATAGCTCCTGAAAACTTTGTCAGCATGTTATCCACAATAGTAGACAACTTTCGTATTTTGATTGAATTCAATATGACTCCTACTGAAGGAATCAATGCTCCAAATATATCTCCTACCACGCCAGAAGCTGTCTCTCTTTTCTGAACATGATGTGATTCGGACAGCTTTGGAAATTTCTTTAAGTCGTCTAGTTGGTAAATCTTTGGGAACACTATTCCCAAATAACATCTCCCATACCATCCTTTAGGAAGACGATAATAGGCGTTGAGTCCACAAATATAATATATTCCAGGAATAACTGGGTCTTGTCCATTCTGCATAAACGTCCACTTAGGTTTAAATGCATACGTATGTTTGCATTCACTCGTTCCCACAAAAACTGTGTCATAATATGATTCAGCTCAATATATACAAAATCTCCCTACGTGCAATGTATCTAAAGCTATTTTTCCTTGTGTCTTTATTGCGGCAAAAGCATAATTATCTACAGATGTTCTTTTGTGTAATTCCCTCTCTAATTTCTCCTTCATTTCATTCCTCCTATCATCAGTGCGGTCTAAAACATTTATTTCTACTAGTGAAAGCAAGCATGTAAGGTTCTCTCTATGTGCGTGAGCTGTGTGAAAAGGTGACATTGGCTCGAAGAATTCCCTCATTAATTTGGCATACCAATCTCTAGCTATTTTACTCAGGTGCCCTATTATGGGGACATATGCAAAAGTAACATCATAATTGGTGTAGAAATAATGAATGTTTTTTTGATCATAAAATCTGGATACTACATGTAATTCCATATGTAAAAGGCATGCTGTGATATGTAACCCCTTCCACCACTGAGGTAGGTATTTGTGTACTCACATAACAATCTTTCGCATCCATGGTCTCAACATACTCACTCAACAAGCGATAGAAAACGTTAGATGAAAGTTCCTTTTTATCATGCAAGTGTCTCTCGTCTTGTTCGAGTCTCTTCAGAGCTGTTAGTTCAGTAACGATAGTAGGTTTAGAAGTAGAAGCACCATTCGTCTCATTCTCATTCTTTCCATGCATTCCAAGAACTATCGCTACAATGATTAGTACGCATGCGGTTATTAGACCTCTACACATGTATTTACAACACTTCATTTTATGCCCTTGTGTAGTGAAACTAGTCATGATCTGTATAGAATCAGAAAGTTGAAGACACTTTATCAAAGCGGATTCGCAGATATTTACAAAACTGAACGAGTTCAATGTTCACACAGTTTTCTTTAGCAGCTTTAGTCTCTTATTGGTTAGCAGCGTTGTCTCAAAATCGGTTTCAAAGTCAATCAAGTTAGCAATGTCTTAGCCGGTTGAAAAGTCAATTAGGTTAGCAATGTCTTCAATCGACAGAGTCCATGAAGTTTTTATTTCCAAAATGAAGTTCTGCCTCTTCGTTCTCGAGACTGAGGGATACGAATTCGTCTGACCAATTGTTACTGGCTACGTATGCCCACTCCGGACCGGAATACCTTCTGCTTGGTATCCTTTTTCTTTTCAATTTTGCATCTCTCTTTGATTCTTTCTCGCTGGTACTTTCCTCTTTGGCCAAGTCCCTCTCTTCCCTTGGTGCCGGTACTACGACAGACACTTCCTTTCTTTTCTCTTTCACCTTCGGCCCTTCACCGTCGTTCGACGTTTCCCTTATTCTTAGTTTTACTTGTGATATGCTTTGTCTTCTTTTTGCACTGGGTCCACTTGATGGGCCTGCAACCTCTTCCAAAGGAGTTTGAACAGTTTCGCTCTGTCCTGTTTTGTCTTCTCCCTCTGGGAAGTCAATCAGGTTCTCCTGTTCTTTTCCTATATCGTCTGCTTCTGGGAAAGCCCTCCTCTGATCAGGCTCTCCTGCTTCTTCACCTGTTTCGAGCCATTTGTCACCGCTACTTTCTTCAGGCTCTTTGTCACTTTCAGCTGCTTCAGGCTCTTTGTCACCCTCAGCTGCTTCAGGCTCTTTGTTACCTTCAGCTGCTTCGTCGCTTTCTGAGGCTCCTCCTTGGTCTTCCCCAATTGAATCAGTTGCTTCGTCCTCAGAGAATATTTCTCCCTCCTCTATTTCTGCCAGTTCGCTTCTAGTTCTTTTCCGCTCTGTCTCAGCGCTTGGCACTTTGTTATCAGGTACTGGTAACTTCAGCGCTTCAACTTCCTCGTCTGTGGGACACAATACCCTCTTTGTGTGACTGGCGTGAATCCAGTTGGGAACTCCCGCACACTTCACAGATTGGTGGTAGTAGTCAGAATCACTTGAAAAGGTCCTTTCCAACGGGGTTCCAAACACAACTTCCTCACATGCTTCTTTATCACAACCCAGTCACCTGCTTTCAGGGCGTGTCCTGGACCTTGGATCGGTGGCAAGGTTGTTGCCTCCACCTGGTGAGAGAAAGAGCGAACCACATCAGCTAGACCTTTGCAGTAGTCTAACACCATATCATCTGTAATATTCAAAAGAGCATTTGCAGGAACTGCTGGAAGTCTCATAGCTCTCCCCATGAGAATTTCGTGTGGGGACAGTCCAGTCTTTCTATCAGGGGTGTTTCTCATTGACATTAACACCAAAGGCAATGCGTCAGGCCATTTTAAGTTTGTTGATGCACATATTTTCGCCATCCTTGATTTCAATGTGCCATTCATTTGCTCCACTAGACCTGATGCTTCAGGGCGGTAGCTACAATGCAACTTTTGCTCGATGTTCAGTGCTGCACAAAGCAATTTTATCACTTCGTTATTGAAGTGACTTCCCCTATCTGATTCTAAAGAGATCGGGAATCCAAAACGTGGTATTAGCTCTCTCAAGAGTAGTTTTGCAACTGTGAGGCTGTCATTTCTGCGTGTAGGGTATGCTTCGATCCAGTGACTAAAAATACACACAACCACCAACACATACTTCAAGCCTCCATGCACAGGCATCTCAATGACATCCATTTGCATCCTGCTGAAGGGACCCCCTGCTCTTCCAATGTGGCTCAAATTTACTACGGTTCCCTTCCCTGCATTCATCTGTTGGCAAATGACGCAACGATGGCAAACTGCTTCAGCAACTTGACGGAATTTAGGGTTAAACCAATCAGTTTTAAACAATCTAATCATGGCATCCCTCCCAAGATGAGCTTGTCCATGGTAAAATCTGGCTATCTATGTCAAAAGGCTGTTTGAAAGAACAAATTTCCCTTCACTTGAAACACACAATTCATCTAGTCTCTTTACACATTGTGATTTAGTCCATGAGAGTTTCTCATCCTCACTGACATCATTCTGTAAGGATTTCAATTCGTCCATTGTATCTACAACCTTTAGAGCAAAGATTTCGCTTGGTTCAAGTTCTGGTTCACTTATCAAATTCCATTCATCCCTGAGCAATATACAGTTCAATGCGCAAAACCTTGCGACTTGATCCGCATATCCATTTCCCAGGGAAACATAGTCTTGTCCCTTCGAGTGTGCACTGCATTTTACCACTGCTACCTCTCCTGGTAACTGGATGGCATGTAACAATTCTCTTATTCTTTCACCATTTTTCACTGGTGATCCTGAAGAGGTCATGAAGCCTCTCTGTGACCACAACTGCCCCAAATCATGCACTATTCCGAATCCGTACTGGCTGTCAGTGTAAATGGTAACCTTCATTAATGCAGAGAGTTGGCAAGCTCTAGTAAGGGCTACCAATTCTGCTACTTGTGCAGAGTAAACTCCTTGAAGCCAAGATGCTTCCAGAACACCTGTTACCGTACATACAGCGTATCCTGCCTTCAATATTCCCAGTGCATCTCTTAAACATGAACAAAAATAATTTGATCGTTTTCTTCCAATCGGGTATCTTTGATATCAGGTCTTGGTTTGGTGCAAAATTCAGTCACCTGAAGACAGTCGTGGTCGATGTCTTCAGCGTTCTCAATTTCGGCATTTTCACTGGGAAACAAGGTTTCTGGATTCAACGTAGTGCACCGCTTCAGCTGCACGTTAGGTGATCCCAGAATTATTGTTTCATACCGTGTGAGTCTAGCACCAGTCATGTGCTGTTTTCGGGAACATGTCAAAAGTATCTCGACTGAGTGAGGGACCATGACTGTTAAAGGGTGTCCCATCACTATTCCTTCACTCTGAGTGAGGCTGATACCAACTGCGGCTACGGCACGCAAGCACCCTGGCAGTGCTGCTGTGACCGGATCCAAAGTAGCTGAAAAATATGCTACTGGTCTGTTTACGCCACCATGGGCTTGGGTCAAGACAGACAAGGAACATGCATCACGTTCATGACAAAACAATGTGAAAGGCTTTGTGTAATCAGGCATACCTAAAGCTGGAGCCCTGCACATGCACTCTTTCAATTCAATAAAAGCATCCATCTCATCTCCTTTCAGCTCTATTTCATCTAGCGCATCCTTCTGGGTCAGTTTCAGTAAAGGTTTTGCTAGAGTTGAGAAGTTGGGGATCCATTGTCGACAGTAACTCACCATTCCCAAAAACTTCCTCACCTCCCTCCTCGTCTTTGGGGGACTCATTTGGAGTACACTTGTTATTCTTTCCTTCATTATTCTCCGTGACCCTTTCTCTATTTGGTGACCCAAATATTTCACTTTCTTCTGGCAAAATTGTAATTTTGAAGGGGACACCTTGTGTCCATTCCTTCCCAAATGGTTCAATAGGGCAATGGTGTCGGCTGTGCAGTCACTTTCTGTCTTAGACGCAATCAGTAAATCATCAATGTACTGTACTAGGGTTGACTCGAATGGCAACTCCAACGCTTCCAAATCTTTCTTTAGAATCTGATTGAAAATCAATGGTGATTCCAAAAACCCTTGAGGGATTCGACACCAACTGTAGACTCTGTCTAGGAATTTGAAACAAAAGAGAAATTGGCTGTCCTCATGAAGAGGCACAGAAAAGAATGCTTGCGACAAGTCGATGACTGAGAACCACTAAGCATCGCAGGGAACTTGAAACATTATCACAGCTGGATTCGGTACTACGGGACAACATTTGATTATTATGTCATTTATTTTCCTCAAATCCTGAACAATTCGGACCTTCCCACTGGGTTTTATTAGTCCCATTATTGGCAAATTACATGGACTGCTCAATACTTCTTTCAGTACTCCCTGTTTTACAAATTCATCAATAAGTTGGGCAACTTTTATGAGGGTGTCTTGTGCCATATGGTACTGTGGGGTCTGGGGAAAGGTTACATTGGGTTTTACAGTCACTTTCACTGGCTCCACTCCTTTCACTAATCCCACCTCTTTTCCTGTCATATCCCACACTTCTTTTCCGACTGTTTCCTGTAACTCAGCAGGAATATCTGCTTCAGTGATCATTGGGTAAAGGGTAATCAGGGGATACTCTTCATCGACAGTTTCCACTTCGTCCCCTCCTACACTGTCCTCTTCTTCCCCATCACTGCTCTTCTGAATTTTAATTCCATCGTTCGAACACATAATTGAACATCCCAATTTGCACAATAGGTCTCTCCCTAACAGTGATATCGGGCTTGAGTCACACACCACGAATTTATGTGACCCTTGGTAGTTGCCAATTCTGACTTGTACTGGATCTGTGATTGGGTTCGTCAGGTACCTATTTGCTACTCCCAATACTTGAACTGTCCTCCCCGAAAGTGGTGAATTTGGTACTTCAATGCTCCTGACAGTGGAACATGTAGCTCCTGTGTCAACCAAGAATGAAACACGATGACCCATAACTCTTCCCTCTACATACGGACCCTTCTGATCAACTTCCAAAGATGCTGCCAGCACACAATTTCCCTCCTCATCTGAACTTTCACTCTCCCATACATTGTTTATTCCATTCTCGCTGTGTAGTGGGAATTGGTGTACTGTGTCATTCTGACTCATTCCCTGACCCGTGACCTGTTGAGGAAGCATTGCTTGCTGCTGATTCATTGGTGCTATGGGTATTTGCATTTGCTGATTAGGTACCATAGGAAACTGCTGTTGCATTGGCTGCAATTGTGTCATTTGTACACGAGGCATTTGCACCTGTTGCGGTTGCATGGGTTGTAAACCCTGCAGCTGGTTTATATTATTTTGGAAATTTGGGTTTGGACCTCTCAGTTTCGGTCCTCTCATAGTCTGGAATACATTGACATCATTGTTTTGCTGACCTACACCTTCCTGCACCATCATTGGGCACTCCCGTTTCCAATGCCCGACGATTCCGCACGTGTGACATGGCATCACCTTCTTCATTGCCTGTATACCATTCGGAATCATAACGGTATTCAAATCAGGACCATTATTCACAAAACCTCCTCGGCCTCTGCCTCTCATCTGCGGCTGAAACATAGCATTTCCCTGCTGCCGCTGTTGCGGCATTTGTTGCTGAAAACCTTGCAACCCTTGTAAACCTGTCTGAGCTGCTCTAAGCTGCATCATCATCACCTTTTCTTTCAACCTTTTCTGCTTTGTCTCAATCTCATCACTACAGTATTTTGCATAATTCAACACCTCATCAATTGGTTTTGACTGTCAACAAATCAAATGCGTTTTAATCATCTGACTGATTTCGGGTCTCAAACCTTCCATAAACCTGAACACGAAATGGAGCATGTCCTTTGCCTCAATCGTTTCTGTGCCACTGTAATTCTTAAAGGCTTTCAACAACCTCTCATAATACGCATGTATAGACTCTTTAACCTCTTGGGCGGTTCTGTCAATCCTCTGCCAATCCACATTTTGACGCAACCTTGGTTTTCAAGTGCTCAATCACCTTGTGGTACAAACTCATTACCGTAGGTGATGGCGCACCTGTGTCCCTATCTCTCTCTGGTTCACTCGTCGGCCAGCCTGCAGCCCTTTTACAATCTTCCCACAAACCTGCCGGAACCACAATTTCAAATAAAGTATTCAGGTCTTCCCAAAGACATTTCGCGAGTTTCACAAATCTATCTGTCTGTTGATACCACTCAATCGGCTTCTCTCTCAATTTGGGGAAGTCATCCGTAAAGGATTGAATATCGCACCTTTGCCACGGTACATGTACAAGTTTTCCTCCTGCTGTCTCTCTCATTGGTAACATAGTTATCAGGTCGTCATTCTGTTGTTTTTTCTCATTCCGCTCTGGAGTACTTTCTTTCATTTTGTCCTTTTTCTTGACCCATCTGCTTTCCCACTTGTCTAAACATCTCCAGACCTGTGCACTCTGCAGCATCTCTTTAAGGTGTGTTTTCATCCCTGCGGATCTCATGTGTTCAAAATCTTTTGTCTCAAAGTCTAACCTGTAACTTCTGCTCAGGTGTTTAGTCTTACTTATATCGATCTCGTTTCTGTCTGCAATTTCTTGTAACTTCTTATGTATGCTGCTTACTTCACTTGTAATCCTAGGGCACATGTATCTAAGTTCTTCCTCTGTCTATGATTCTAATCTCTTCAAACCCATTGTTCCCTCTACCAGTTCATCTGCCTCCATACCCAACCTTATTTTATTCAGGTATTCTTCTCCCTTCCCGCTGGATGTACTCTGTGGGGAATTCAGGCTGTTGAACCATTGGGTTAACTGTTGCGCGTTCAGTCCCATCAGTGTAGCAGTTACATCAACTGCTACTGATGGTTTCTGTAATGTTTCAGTCTGTGAGGTTAATGGTACTAATAGTGGTGGATGTGACCTTACCACAGTTGACGGAGCACAAATTGGAATTGGACTGAATTCCGACAAGGACCCAGATCCATTTGGCAGTGCCGCTATCGGAGTTGTCTCTGGAGTGGTTTCTATGCATCTCCTCCCTGTCCCATTCTGTATCATTAACCCCTGGTCGCTTGTGCTTGAATTTGCCTGTATGTACAGTGGTACCGGTGGACCTACAGTGATAGGTAGAGATATCGCGTCTGGGTTCTGTCCGTTCCCCGAATTCTGTGGCATGTTAATCCCCACATTGTGGTTCATCATTGCTGGCATACCTAACTGGCTTTCTATTACTCGCACTTCTTGTGTCTGCTTTTGGGGCATCGAGAACTGTGTTGATTCCCCTTGAATCAATATCGGTCTCTGATAGTGTTGTCCTCCCTGCGCCATTGAATCAGAAGTCATTCCCAAGTTATGGTCATCACAACAGTGCCCTTGAACCTGTGGCTGATAGTTATCGGCAGGTTTCAATGTCGGCACATCTGGGTATATTCTCTGAATCCGTGGTATTCGTGGTGAGAAAGGCATGTCGGAGGTGCTCGGCCTCTGAGATGTTCTCAGATTTGGTGTTACATTACCCTGTGTTGGTTCTGGAGGGGCAGTACTAGTACTTGGGCCTTTTTCGCTTTCCACATATGGTGGTGGGCGATCATTCAGCAATTGTATAATGAACTCCCCGTCTGACTCATCTCCCCTTTTCGAGTTTCTATTGCTCTCTCTATCTCTGGACTGACTCCTGTTTGTCTTCTAGGTAGCTTTCCTTCCTTCCGTTTCCCCTTCATCGATAATTGCTGGAAACAATTTAATCCCCTGCAATACATCTGATCTCCAAACCTTTTGTGTGGTGTCCCATCTAGCATCCGCTAGTGTCTTTTCTACCTTTCTTATTCTGGTCTCGAACTTCTTTTGTTGTTGGTTTCTAGCTATCAGCTCCCAAATTGCTAGTGCCTCAAACTGTGCTTGTCTCGGGGGTACTTTCATGTCGTATAGCGCAAATCTCAGATTTTCTAAAACCCTTAGATTAAACGACCCGTGGATAGGGAACGCTACACTTCCATGTTTCTCCGTTAATTTGCACAATTGTTTTAACCCCAGACATGGTGCTACACCCTTTTCTTCAATGACAATGTAAGCTGGTGTACCCTCAGGCGGTGTTTCTTCTCCTACATTTGCTTTAATATAAACATCTCCCCTCATGGCACTCTTGAATGCTTTGAAAATTTGTATCTTTCCGTCTCTTATTTTTCTTAAAATGTGTAATCAATAAGTGACTTTAATTCCCGGAATACTCTTCGCTTGCCTTTCCCCTACCAGTTGCGTTTCGCGGACTGTGTCCAATCCGTGCGCGACCCTTCTCTTCAATCGACCTATCCCAGCGCAGCTCCTAGTGAAGTCACACTCACACACTGCAGCTGACAAAGTCCTGCGGCTTGTCCTCTTTCACTCGTCTTTACTCTCAAACTAATTTCTGCAATATAATGCGAGCACTAACCAAAAGAATAAAACAAATCTGTCGGTTTACTACAGGAAGGGTAACACAATCGCTTAAGAAACCTTAGGGATTTTTCACTAGCCTCGGCAGTTATTCCATCTTTCTCGGTTTCCCACTTTCGCAAGCAAAATTTGACCCGCAAACTTTACTCTCAACTGATCAATGAACTATCCTAGTGCACTTTAGAATTCGTCAAATCTCAAAGTCGAAGTTTTTCTTTCACTCCGCAACATTCATACCGGTTTGTTGACCACGCCCGATCAACCTATTAAACCGACCAGATTACAACATTAAACAAGGGTCTCATACACTTTTCAACATACTCCGGAGTCTCTTGACCTCGCAGGGCCCGTCTCAACATCAACAACCACGTGGACAATTTTTCTGCACAAAGCGCTACACACACGTGAAGTTCGCCGACTTCCCTACTCTCACGCTTTTAGAGCAACACTCCTCTAATATCTTTTAACCCCCCCTCAAATCCTCGCAAACTTCTCAATTAATCTGCGGCAATAAGCTGTTGAAGCACAAAACCCTAACTTCACTCATACCGTCACTAGAAACGCCGAAAACATTCTCACACCTCCATGTCCTCCGTTCGCAAGCTCCGAGATCCCGGGAAAGTCATTGGGGACTTAGGGCATCATCATTCCTCCAACTTATTTTATCAAAGAAAATTCTAACTTGACTCTGTCTATTGTTCGGATGGGGTCCCAAAGGGCAAAACCATCAATCTCTGCTACCATCTACTGACAACGCGTCCAGCCCTTATAAATTACCTTTACCTGGACACGTTGGAGGTCGGTGGATCTTTTAACCGAGTCGGGCTCTCCTCATCCTCAAATAGTCGAGTCACTCAGATCAATAATCAATAACTATTGCAATCGGTAATCAATACTCAATTAATAGATCCATATACCACGTCAGAAATCAATAACAGTTTGTAATTCGGCACACCATGACCTTTCAGTCATGAATAACCACACCAGTTTATTAAAAGTTAGTGAATTTATTTCCCTATATTAACAAAGCTAACACGATATATATAAGTCTCAAAACCAAATGATATATGTATATAAACTATGCAAGTTGTCCATAGCGGCGGAAGAAACGCAATCTACGCAAAATCTGGATTATAATGCACTCAGTTATCGCAATACAAATCACTAATATAACTAACTGTATTTGACTAATTTCGTACATTGGTCAGCATGACAAGATTTCAATTTAGCATGATGCATCGAATGAATACCTCGACTAACCTCTAATTAGCATTGGCATGTGGGACTTCATGCAAAACAAATTTAGTCAACACAAATTTGTAAAACTTCTAGCTAGGACCCTATCAAAATAGCAGTTGGTACCTAAAAGGAAAAAAACAATGCATAATACATTTATCCTTTCATATTTACCAAATACAATCAGCATCCAAGAAAAAGTCTTCGTCCTTCAGGTATCGGTTGATCAGCATGGGGCAAGTTTCAAGGGGGCAAAGTTAAGGGCAAGCTCCCTTGCAGCGGCAAGGAGAATGGGGCAAAGTTACTGCATGGGCAAGACGGGGCAAATCAAAGTTAAAGTCTCTAGGGTGAGAATTCTTAAAGTCTCTTTCTCTCAGATCGAGAAAAGGGCATCAGGGTGTCGTCCAAAATGGAGTCTGGCATCAAGCTTCAAACTGGCATCGAGGAAAATGGCTGACTTCTCTTTGTCCACTGGGTTTAAGTAAGAAACATTCCAAATTCTGCAGGATTTTCCATTGGAGGGTTCATAGGTTGGCTTCAAATTGTCCAATAAAAATTGTCCTTTACTAGAACTCATTTATGCATGCATTAGCCTTGGAGCCTTGGAACACAAGTTGTATCATGGTTTGCCAATTATTTTACTATCTGTACCTTCATTGTCCGCACCTGCAGACTGACCTTGTATCAAAGGGGATGAAACCGGCCTAGTACGAAACCTTGGAGATAAGTGTATTAGTCAGCTCTACTGGAAAAATACAACTTCAAGCAAGAATATGTTTCATTAGTTCAAGGAAAAAAGGCCACACAGTTAGAATTTGAGACCAGGCAACTAGGCCAAAGCCTTTACTAAATTTAAGCTAAGCAAAACAGTTTTCAAACAGGAAATCATGGCATACATTTGCAATTATGACGGATTACTACATTTTCAATACTTTATGATTAATAAAGCTTGTTTACAATGTTGGGCACAATTTTCCCTCGTACATTATTTTCTTTACTAAAATCACACCACGTTACACGTTTGATTATGCTATATGTATGAATATATGTCGGACCTTCTTTTTCTGTGTCATCACTGCACCTACCTACAAGAAGATATTTGGGGGGCATTCATAGGACTCGATTTCTCCCCTCCAGAGGCCTGTCTTTAGGAGGCATACTTTTAGTGCACCACCGTTTTGTAAAGCACTTTCAATGCATCTGCTAAACGCATGTTTGCCTCTGCGCCAGAGTCCATAATACAGTGCTGGTGCAGAGACAAAAGGCCATATATAAGAGCCCCTAGCGCCACCGGAGCATCACTTTTAGTGACGCTTCGATGGCACTGTGTACTGCACTATATTTACAAGTTGGCGTTAAGCCACTTTTTGTGCCTTAACGTCACCTTTAACTATGGCCCCTTCAAATGCAGCACTTTGCGTGGAAGGGGCGTGCAATGGTTGCTGCTGTGGGTGTGCCACAGCACCACCTATTGCATTTGGCCCAGATTTATGAGTTTTTGTGAACCTGAGGCAGTGCCAAAATCTAATGCCGCCCCAGGGGTGGCGTTAGCAGGGCGCAACGAGGAGAAATGCTTTCATTTCTCATCGTTTTTGCTCTTTCTTCATGTGCTGCATTCTGCAGCACACATAGAAAGAGCAAATCATTATTTAACACTGTCTTTGTGCAAGAAGGTGTCCCTTCCTGCACAAAAGCAATTTCCCCCTCAAAGCAGAGATTCTTGCACAATGGTGCAAGGGTTGCTGCGTTGGCGCACTGCAGTAAATTCAGCGCTGGTGCAGTGGGAACACAGGTATGTGCTGTATCCTATTTAATATGGCGCATCCCTGTGTTGGGGAAATTACAGTGTGCGACGCTGCCAAATTTGGCGCTGCGACACTCACCATCATTTTCCCATAAATCTGGCCCAAAGTGGTTCACTCATTTGCATGGCCATGCCCTCATGCAAATGAGGAAGCTCCAACTCATGATAACACTGGCGTTACAAATGGGCCAGCGTTATCAGTATTACAAAAGCTAAAACACAAGCATGTGCACCCTCTTCTGTAATACCGTTCTACCCAGGGGGGTGCACAAAGCGGGCGCACATGCCAGTTGAACCCCAAGGACACAATGTATGGTACATTTCAGGAGAACAAACTAGTGTAAAGGAAATACTAGTACCCCCTGTCGTATTCTGGGTAACGATAAAAGGGAAGACCATGTGTGCAAGTAGTAAGATGTGTGAAGTATTTTGGATTTGTAGAATAAAGGGAAATACCATGAAATCAAAGTCTTAGTAGAGATGCCAAAACAGTAAGTGCAGTGGTAATGTGTAATAATAACACAAAGGTTTTGCTCCGATGCAGCCACTGTGCAATTCTTTAATAAAGTCCACCACAGGTAACCCAGTGCCTATCTAGCGTCCAAAGCATGCATTTACTGTCACTATGACAGCATGTCATAAGTTGACTAATGGAATTTGTGTCTTGGAGTGTGGTGCTCCAATATTCAGTTAGAAAAAATTCAGGTTGGTTGTGGCCTGTTTTAAGACCTATATTCCAAGTCACGTCATCTTTGACTTTAATGTTTAGTTATTATTGTGTGAAGCTTCTCTGTCGGACGTCCTAGTCAGGGAGGCAGGAACTAATAATACAGCCCCACTCCCCAGACACAATTCCTGCACTCTGATACACCTAGTCCCATATTTATACTTTTTTAGCTCCGCATTTGCGCCACTTTTTGACGCAAAAACAGGGCAAACTTACAAAATACAGTTGTATTTTGCAAGTTTGCACCGCTTTTGCGTCAAAAAATGACGCAAATGCAGCGCTAAAAAAGTATAAATATGGGCCCTAATCTTCAATCAAATTGAATTTTAGCTTAGTATATTCAACTAGAAATGTTGATCATGCATAGCAACATAAGCATAACCTTTGTTTCTCGTGGAAATTTGACCCACTTTAGAATGGATTAGCATACAAGTTACATTGGTATGAACTCTTTTTGTGCCTCAGACAAAAAAAAAGGCTTGATTACTAAACCTTAGCGTCACAATTTTATCACGAGCAACACATGGCAATGCAAATGCGTATTTGGAATTTACCATGCCATGTAAGACCTGATTGGCATGGATATGAATGGCTTTGTAAAGAAAGAAATGTAACGCAATGCAGATGCTTGCTCTGTGTTACAGTAGATTTCAACTTGGGAGTCATTCCATGGATTTACACAATTGTGCATTTTTAACAAAAATGCATTTGCATAATCAAACTTATCTTTCTTTTTCCATGTGGAAAACAGTTTCCCGGTAGAGTACAACTTCCTCTGTGCCCCAACCAAATGAGGGATTAGAGATACATTGAATAGGGATTTACTCCTGCTACTGACAGCAGTACATCTCAGAATGCCTCATGGGTAGAACTAACTCTTTGACTGTTTTGTGAACATTCAAATTCACAAGTTTATGAGTGTTCTCTAACTTTCAATGTCATCAGATCTAAGCCCTATCTCTGCCCCGTGAGCAGATTTACTGGTGCAAAACTACATATGTGTAATCCTCATTAAAAGTTACTAGTTAATTTGTGAATGCATACCATTAAATTAAACATGCACAGCAAGCCATGGTGCTCTTTAGTTTAACTCAGCCACACAAAGGGATTTATGCATAGGGTCCTAGGTGTCTGTCGTCTTGTTTCTAAAGTAATGTCCAAAAACAACAGCGGCTTGCATTTCAAATCTATCTATGCTGAGTAATTACTTACTGGGAATAGACTGGTCATATTCATATGGTCCCAAAATAAAGTGAGGAAGAGACATTATAAATCCAGCAGTACAAATTAGCAAGGCGCCACAACCAATCGCGCGAGGCCTATGGATTCTGCTTCCGAAGTAACTGACGAAGACAATTAGACTCACATTTCCAACCTGCAAAAGAAAATGGCCATGGTTATTTAGTGAAACAAATGCAGCGTTATGACTAGACTTCTACCTCTGCTCTAAACGTGACAAATTTTACAACAAATCAAAATTGTGGTTCCTAATATTATAAGGATCTGTAGTGGACAATGCTTGCACTTCCCGACTGAGGGGTGAGGAATGCACATCAGTTGTTTCACAAGGTGCACATATTGTGTCATAAAGGTTATACGTCACTTCCGTTGTGTTGCATATTCACCATTAAATGATACACAAAAGTAAAGAAAACTGAAAGACACTTTCACCGCCACAACCACCCTGACTGCATTCTAATTTTTGTCATATGAGTAGTACTCTGCCCTCAAGGTCAAAGACATATTTTAAAAATAAATGTCATAAGATGTAATGGGAATAAAAAAAAATCTAGTTTACGTGTCAAGAATTTTCAATTCTATTAAGGACACGGAGGCGAGGATTATGCTATCTCTTTCTTTACTGACCTAAAATAGCAGCCAATCAAATACAAGTAAATAAAAAAACTATACATCCCATGATGCTTCACATATCATCACATGGCCCAAACACCAAGCATGACCTCTGTCCATAAGTGTCTTGACCCTCGATGTTCTTTGGTCAAAACAGATAAAGTTCAAATTGAATCGAAACGTCTTACATCAATCTCGAAAATCAGGAGTCAGGAACATCCACTCCCACCGGATAACAAGAACTTGAAGAGTCCAACTCGAAGGGATACAGTCCCAGGAAGTAGCTACTCACGAAACTTTCCATGAAGCCGTGAAATTTCAGGAATTCTTCTGATCAGAACTTATAAATAATAAACAGGTAGGTAATATCCAAAATGGATTGAACACATTCCAATAAAATTTATATTTCTATAAATGACAATAAACTGGGTGGGTAAAATAACAATAGATCATCAACTTCAACATTAATTTATTATCCAATATCATATTGTTCCTAAGGGTCGGATAATCCTCGCCTCCGTGTCCTTAATAGAATGGAAAATTCTTGACGCATAAGCTCGAATTTTTTTTATTCTTTGTCAGGACCGGAGGCTCCGATTATGCTAGTTTAAAGCTGTTCCATTACCACAGTGGCTACGTCCAAGACAGGTTTGTGATAAAACTTACGAAAAGTATTTTCTGAAGACCAATCTGCCGCCCTCATAATGTCTTCTAAGCGGGAACTCAAAGCATATGATTTAGAGGCCATAGCTCCTCTAGCAGAATGAGCTCCAAAAAGATTGGTATCAATACCCGCTTCATTCATTAACCATTTCATGCATCTAGCTTTAGTAGCTGAGGTAACTGGTTTAAAAGTTTTTTGCAAAGAAATTAACAATTGACCTTTAACATCCTGTCTAAACTCTTCTGTGCCAACTTCATACTCCTTTAAACATTGGACTACACATAATTTAGAATTGTCAGGATACACTGGATAAGATACTGACCTGTAATTCGTTTTAGTCCTTCTTGTCACCGAAAAGGAAACCCCATCCGGGGAATAAACTTTACCAGCTAAGTCTAGAGCTCTGACATCCGATACTCTTTTACAAGAAATGAGACATAAAAGCATGGTCAATTTTGCCGAAAGCTGCTTGCCAGACAAATACCTGTTGGCAGGCCAAGAATCTAAGAATTTTAAATAACATTAACATCCCTTAACACTGAATATTTAGCTTCAGGGGGGTTAGAGAGACGTATACCCCTCAACAGTTTACAAATTAAAGGATGTTCTCCGACGGGTTTACCTTCCAAATGAGAGTGCCCCGCTGAAATGGCTGATCTAAAGTTATTGACCGTACGGTAAGCTAAACCAGAACTTGATAATTCTGCTAGAAAGTTAACGATCAACTCAATATGTGCTTCCACTGGATTGGCACCTCTTCCATCACACCAACTATTCCATCTGCGCCAAGCTGAGGCATATCTTTTATGGGTACTACCAGCCCAGGCCTGTTTAATGTAGTCCGCAGCTTGTTGCGAAATGTCTGGGGTACTCCATCTTGACCTGAAATCAACCAGGCTAACAGAGTCAACTTCCCTGACAAGATCATTGGATGTTGAAGGGCCTCCGGACTCAAGAGAAGATTCGGACGAGGCAGAATGAGAAGAGGAGAGGCACAAGCTAAATGTAGAGCCATGGGGAACCAAGGTTGTGCTCTCCAAAAGGGTGTCACCAGAACAATCTCTATCTTCTGTCTCCGAACCTGAAACAACACCCTGGCAATCATCAGAAATGGCAGAAAGGCATAAGCCTGAAACTGAGACCAATCTTGGAGAAATGCATCTGTCTTCATTGCACAAGGGTCTGGGCGCCAACTGTAAAACTTTGGTATCTGAAAGTTGAGCCGAGAGGCAAACAGATCCACTTCGCAACTGCCCCATTCCTTGACTATCTGGGAAAAAAATCAGAGGATCCAGTTTCCAGTCGCTGGAATCTGCCAGATATCTGGAATTCCAGTCTGCTATAGTGTTCTGGTCCCCTCGAAGGTATTCCGCTGTGACCACTAGGCGTTGTGTCAGACAATAATGCCAGAAATCCTTGGTAATCTCTGCCAAAATTCTGGATTTACTGCCCCCCAATTTGTTGACATACCTCACTGCTGAGACATTGTCCATCCGTAATAGTATGCAACAGTCTGTCTTCTGAGGGGATAGACTCTTTATGGCAAAGAAACCCGCCAGAAGTTCCAGGCAATTGATATGCAAAGTTTGTTCCCATTCTGACCATCTGCCTCCTGTCACTAGATAGTTGCTCCCCACCCCCAGCGGCTGGCATCGGATTCTATCACCACCTCTGGGTGAGACCCGAAAATCGCTCTGCCGTTCCAGGCTTCCATATGATGAAGCCACCATTGAATGTCCGATCTTACCTCGGCAGTCAACGGAATCTGTTCCGAATAACTAAGACCCTGTTGGAGATGTCTGATCTTGAGTCTCTGCAGAGCACGGTAATGTAAAGGGGCAGGGAATATCGCCTGAATGGACGAGGCTAACAAGCCGACTACCCTGGCTATATTCCTTAATGAGACGGTCGGACTGGTCAGAACCGATCTCAATTGCCTTTTGATGTTGCTGATTTTTTGAGAGTGAAGAAGAAGAAGCTGACATAGAATTGAGTTTATCTGAAAACCCAGGAAATCTATCACCTGAGTCGGTTTCAACAATGACTTCTGCACATTGATAAGGAAACCTAAATCTTGCAGAAGGCTGATGGTCCAATTCAAGTGAGATTGGAGGACTTGAGGGGATTAAGCCATCAGTAGGATGTCGTCCAGATATATGATCAATCTGACTCCCCTGGCTCCTAGCCATTCCATCACAGGCCTCAGTAGCTTTGTGAAGCACCAAGGGGCAGATGACAGACCGAACGGAAGAGCAAGAAACTCCAGGCACTGGCCTTTCCACTGAAATTGAAGAAATCTCCTGTGAGGAGGGAAAATTGGAATTGACAGATAAGCATCCTTTAGGTCCAGACAAACCATCCAATCTCCTTCTAACAGAATATCTCTTAACATGTGAATGCCGTCCATCTTGAAATACTTGCACAGAATCCAATGATTGAAATCCTTTAGGTTCAAGACTAAACGGTGTCCTCCCCCTTTCTTGTGTACTACAAAAATAGGACTGAGAAAACCGTAAGGGTGAGGGGAGGAAAAATGAACTGCCCCTTTGTCTAACAAGGCCGGAACCTCTTTGTCTATAAAATCTTGATTTGCTAGGAAAAAACACAGCTGGAGAGGTGGAGTGTGTTGTCTGGGGGTACTGATAAACTCTAGGCAAAATCCCATGACCGTTTGGAGGATCCACAGATCTCCGGTGATCCTTTTCCAATTTCCCAAAAACAATGCCACTCTGCCCCCAAGTTTGACCTGAGAAAAATGAATAATGCTCACCTGTGAAACTTGTGTCTTGTATGGCTCCTTGTTGACCTTGTTGCGAGATCCTCTGCGGAAGCGAGGACGCCCTCCTCTGGGGCGAGTGGGGTAGAAGAGGGAATCCTGTTCACCGTACCAACCACCTCTGCCTCTGGGGTAATAGTTCTGGGAACTATTGAATGTTCCTCGGCCGGGCATGCGTCCTCCGTAACGACCGGCCCTGACAAAAAAGGCCTCGCCTAAATACTTTTTTGAGAGACATTTGGGCTTTGTTTAGAGAAGAAAAGGTGGAACAGAACTTAGCCAAATCCTTAATAAAAGAATACCCGAAAAGAAGCCCATCGGCAGAAAGACCTACTTCCGAAGTTGCTCTATCTGACAGCTTTGGGTCAATGCGCATTAGAATAGATTTCCTGCATTCGGAAGAAATAGAGCAATTAGTGTTTCCTGGTTGGCAAATGGCTCTTTGGGCCCAACCGATAAAGACGTCTGTGTCTACAGAAGATCCTGATTCTTTAGCTAGATACGCCATCTCAAGGATCTTGGTCAGAGGAACAGAAAGATCCAAAAGCTTGTCCTGGCAATTATGCCATGATCTATCTAAACCTTTTTTGGGGTCCTTCACAAACTTTCTCATAGTAACCATAGTAGGGTCTATTTCTGGGGTGTCAGAAACCTTGCCCTCTAAATCTGGTCTGGGACATTCGGCTCTTAGTCGAGACCGGACTTCCTTATCAAAACGTTTCCTTAGGTTAGATTGAACATACTGGGCCACCTCAGGAGGAGGAACCCAGTTGGAAGCTCTAGGGTGCATGATTTCTGTGGGGTCCAGGTCCAAAACCTGACAAGGCGGAGCCGCTTTTTTAGCTCTCTTACTGAAAACCGGACTATCCGAGTCTTCTGAAGCCTCAGAAGATGAATCCTTATCAGAGGAGGAAGGGGAGAAAGAGGCTTCCTTTCTTGAACTATAGTTATGTTCCCCACTACGCTTCTTGCAAACTTTTTCGAAGGCGTCGGCATGAATTTCGCTAACATCGGTTCGAGTCTCCTCCAGTATTTTTGCCTTAGCCTTTGCTTTTTTACCTACGGGTTGAGGTTATTGTCCTTGCACCCAACCCTGAGAGCGTGCGTAATCAAAAAGTTGCCCTGAAAAGGGGTCCCAAGGCTCTCACCAGGGCATCATTCACTGATTGCTGGACCCTAGTATCAAGGGCTTCCACTAAATTCACTTCCAGCTAATTGCCCAATTCTTCTGTGTAATATTCTGCCTCTTGGTCATCCCACTGAGCCATGACCAAATAATCAATGGACAATATAATTTAATAATATATGAAAATATATAGGAATAGGTAACTTTTTGATATTTAGCTTTTATTATCTTTAAATATGCTTTGAAAAAGCCAGGGGGAGTACAAAAACCCCAAATCAGGCAAAGTAACAAGTGCCCCAAATAAAGTGTGGAGGGAGCTGCCTATTGGCACTCTCGGCAGAAGCCTTGTCAAAATTTTACAACCCAACCTATTATTGTTTTATAGCTGGGCGTCAAGGAGCATACTAAAACAAGGGCACTTGAAAGTAGCAGGAACACGCGCGCTGCATGTCGAACGAGCCGATCGATTCAAAGAATAGAAAAGACCGGCTTGTTTCGATTCACGCGCACACAGGAAAAGAAGAAATTAAAAGTAGACTGACTTTGACATGCAGCTCCGCTCCCACTCCACAATAATTACGGGCATAAAAGATCAGCAAAGCCGATAACACACACAGTGCGAGGCGCGCTTAAGAAAAACAGTGAAAGCGCGCTAAATCGCGACGCTTGTGAAAATCTAAATGCATTAATATAATGTTCTAAACACATACAAAACGGAGATAAAATTTGAGTATACTTATCTTCTGAGAAGCAGCAAAGAAAGAGGAAGTGACGTCGAGGGTCAAGAGACTTATGGACAGAGGTCATGGTTGGTGATTGGGCCATGTGATGATATGAGAGGCATCATGGGATGTATAGTTTTTTTGTTTACTTGTATTTGATTGGCTGCTATTTTAAGTCAGTAAAGAAAGAGATAGCATTATCGGATCCTCCGGTCCTGACATAGAATTAACAGCCAATGCAGATATTTAATCCCCTCTGCCCTCATTTGTGAAAAGTCTGAGAACAAGTTTAACCCAAAATAGATAGCTAAAAACAGATTAATGCATTTCAGAATAATTGATATTAGCAATTAAACTTCTAGACCACTCACCTTCCCAACTGCTCTGGTTCATACTTAAAAAACAAAACATTGCATATTATCCCCATGTGCATTTGATTGTCATTACTATTAATATGAGTAAGGGGCACTTGTCATTTGTACTAAAGAGAGCAATTACTATGATAAACAGTAGTTTACCATTGACTCTTGGTGTTATAGCTTTTTTCCGAAACTTCACTTGATTGGTCATACATAAAGCTGGGGTTAACTTCCAAACTGGCACATTGGAAATTTACAATCACAGAGGTACATTGATCCTAGTCCTGGTTTCATTGTTCAGTAATGTGATAATTTGTAACCTGGCAAGCATTGGTTGCTACATAAATTTTGTGAAAGCAACTTAGCAGTGATATTAAGCCAATGTACACATCATCCTCAAAAGCACTAAGTTGTGGTGAGGTTTTCAAGGTGGAAGTTTTATTTCTGCACTACTGGGAGGATCCTCCCATAATGAAGGTATCAGGAAGCATGTCATATGTGAGGGAATTGCTGACCCTAAAAAATGTCTCAGTGGTTTGGGAATGCTGGACTTCACTATTGTGAAAGGAAAATAGCATGTTATGAGATTTAAGGAGGCTTGCACAGTCATCAATGATGAGGAGTTGAAGTGTATCCTCTTGGGTGTATTTGAAGTGGAGGGAGGGCTTTTGATATTTCAATGTTTTGAGTGAGTTTGCTTATTTCACCTATATTTCCTTGAAGAAACACCTTATGATGATTCACATTTCCTTCTACTGTTGTTCTTGTAGGTGTGGTGCAGGATCTATAAACGAATTGATGTCTATGAAGAGAGCTGTGCTTCTGTTAGTGGGTAAGTATACCTTGTTGGCACAGTAGGTTACTTTGTCTGAAGTGATAGGTTTTCTGCATGCTAACATACTGCAAATTTGAGCATTAGGATACTGCTGGAGCTATGATTTGTATTATCTTCTCTTGCTGTCAGGTTCACTTTCTGGGAAATCGTGTGGGTAGCAAAAAGCAGAAAGACTGTGTTTTGATGAGTGGTTCTTGATAGAAGTAAAATAGTCCACACTGGCATGGAGGGCACAGTTCTGAGAGTTGTGAGTCAGCAAATCTAAAAAAGATGTCTAATGTGATAATTTCCTATTGTAATGTGTTGATTTGAAGCTACAACACCCACTGATATAGACAAATCACAAGCACCAGTGTGGGACATAACACTGCAATTTCAAGTATTTATCTGCAAAATCTCTGTTCAAATACATCTTGGAAAGCCAATTGTCAAACTTAATTAAACTATAAATATAGAACATCATTTTCTAGCAAAATACTGCTATTTTTATTATGCCCGTCTGTGTTTATGAATGCACACCAAATACAATGATCTCACAACACTAGTAGCAATAAATTAGAAAACGTCAATGCACATCTTTAAATTACAGCCTATACACAAAAAGATCATACTGTATCCATGTTGGTGGTAATGTTGATGGTAATGTATTATGTCATGCCACGAGTATTTTTATTTTTGTTATTTGTAAAGTAATCAATTACAAGGTGGAACTCATGAGTATTGCATTTGATGTGCAAATTCTGCTATGGAACATGTGGGAGTTATGGTTTTATGGAGTAACTACACTCACCTTAACTGCACATCAGCTGTCATTTTTAAGTGAAAATATGTATACCTACCATAAATGAAAGAATGTTTCTCGAGAACACATGGTGTTCAGATTCAGAACTAATGAATGCCTTTCAGCCATTTATTTCTAAAGTGTGAAGATCAAAACATGAATTTTTCTCTCAGCAAATACATATTGCAATGATTTAACTCTGGAAATAGTAATTCACCCTACTCAAGTGATCTCATTTCAAAGCATGGAATTATCCCTTGTATCAAGATACCTTTACATTTCATTATTTTATCTACTACACATGACAGAAGAGTATGACACACACCATATATACTGATAAACATTGTGTAAAGTACTATTTGTCTTCATTGGAGAGAGACAGGAGGTGCATGATAGCCAATCAAGGCTTCACCTCTTATGAGTCATGGCTCCTCCACTAAGGAGGGTCAGCTAGTGCACCTGGGTTCCTAAATGTGCCATTTCTAGATCACTCACTAACTTTGAGAAGTTCCTAATTCATTGACAATTTAGATAAGACAATGTCTTAGAGTAGGTGCATGCCTCTGCTCTGAGCCAACACATTGAGCCACTGGGAGATATTTTTTGAAGCATATTATTTATGATGGTTATTGTCAAAAATTGGGAAGAGGATGACTACTACCAACTTACCAAAACCAAGGCCTAGGCCAAAGCGCAGCTCTCAAGAATCTGTGAGAAATGTATGTTAAGTTCAAGCAGCACCAACAATTTTAAAGATTACAAAACAGCATAAGGCAACTCGCAAACTAATTTAGCAAAAAAGAAAAAATGAGTAAAAAGACACGAAGTTCATCAAAATCAGACAGGGTAAAATTGAAATCTGAAATTGTAAAGTTTTAAGAAAAAGTAAATCCTTATTGACAAGCAGTTTTGTGGGTGCCCGAGACCTAGGTGTGATATCAGAATGACTAAGATGGAGAGGAGGATGAATACACCAAGTGGTCATCCCTGTCAAAGTAAGAAGTGGAACTCAGAACCCTTTAGTGGGGCAAGGTCCAAGGCTGAGGAGAGCATGGGACTCTTGAAGTCAGATACAACAGATCAACAGATCAACAGATCTATAGTCAAACATAAGTGAGTCTTCTGTGTGTATATCAAAACTTGTATTGTAAGAATTTAAACAAGACATTTCCTTGCTACAGTCAGATTTTGCAAAAGCACTGACAGGCCTAAATCATTCATTGCAAAAAGCTGAAAAAAAATAGATTATCTGGAAGCAAGCCAGGTGCTACAAGCGCATGAACAAAACAAACTGGCATGATGAGTTGATGCTATAGAATTGTGGCAATAGGTGATCCTAGAAAAACTGGAGGATTTCAAGAATAATTTTCATCGGAATTAGATCTGAATCAGAGGCACTGTGAAGGAAATAAGCATTTACAAATGTGTAAATTATGTTCAACATCTATTTCAACACATTTTAGATGCCCCTGATGGTAAAGAGTTAATATATGATCCAACTCTTTGAGTCTATTCTATATATATCAACAGCAAAACAAATTTTCACCAGACGTCTCAACAAGGATTCACATCTTCAAAAAGAAAAGGGAGGAGAAGTGTTTTTGGCAGCCAGAGGAAAGGACAAGATTGAATTTGAAGATGACAACAGCCTTTGGTATATATAAGATATTTCACCCCTCACACCAGGGAGACGCAGAGTATGAGGATGTTGTGGCCTAGATACGACAAAAGATGGGACTTCCCAGTGCACTTAAATTTCACTGTGGTCAACAAACAAATAATTGTTAGAACCCCAGAAGAAGCAAGGGAGATTCTCAACCTGAAGAATCCACAACATCATCTCAACACTAACCCAAGGACAGGAAGCAAAAAGAGAGTGACAGCAGTTGTCAAGTGAGGCCCCGGAGGCTGTGACGAGGCTTAGGCAAAACCAGCAGCGTAATAAGAACAATGCAAAATTTGGAGAGGTAAAAGAACAAATCGATGCTTCACTGGTCTCCACTAGTTTACAAGACTTGTGGTTTTGGACATGCATAACCCAGATTTACGGAGCATGAGACAGCAGCATTGAAGATCATAAATTTTGCACAGCCATAATCCAAGGGAGTGGGAACTTTCAGGATTTCTGCAATGCTGTCCCATACATGTATTTCAATGGTAGCTATTAGCTCCTTCATAATGTTGTTTGACAGGTCATTCGTTTTAATCAATGAACCAGGCAATGTTTAGTATCAACATACAAGACCTTAAGTTATGAAGGGATGCACAACACAGGCTTATGACAGCAATCAGTAATCAAAATTCTGGGGAGGAGGAACATTTTTTAGAAGATTGAAACTGTCAAGCGAGCATTTACTCTAACATCCGAGGGGACGCAAACTACCATACTATATATTTCATGAATCCTCTAAACATAATGTTGAATAATGTCAGGAGACTTAGGCCCTCATTACAACCCTGGCAGTCGGTGGAGAAGTGGCGGTAATGCCGCAAACAGGCCGGCGGTAAAAAAAATGCAATTACAAGCATGGCGGTGACCGCCATGCCAAACTGCCACTTCTCCACTCCGATCACCAGGGTGGTAACGACCGCTAGGCGGGAGATTTCGGTCTCCAGCCCGGCGGCCGTCACTACACCGCCGGCAGCATCCCAACCCCGCATACCACCATGGATTTCGCGTGGTTCTGTACTGCCATGAAATCCACGGCGGTAGGCACTATCAGTGCCAGGGAATACGTTCCATGGCACTGATCGGGGTCACCCTCACCCCTCCCCAGAGTCCTCCCCCAAACCCATGACCCCCTACCGCCCCCCAAACGTGGTAGGACCCCCCTCCCGACACACCCCCAAACATTGACACACACACACCCAGCTACACGCTCACTCACACAACTACTACACATACACGCACACATACACGCACACATACACACAGACATACACACAGACATAAACGCATACATTTCCCATACACACAACACACCCTTGCATGCATACACGCACTCACACACCCCCTCTACACACGCACACGCACACCCCCATGCACGCACGCACACAACAAACAACACCCCTCTACCCCCCTCCTCTAACGGACAATCACCTTACCTAGTCCAGTGATCCTCAGGGAGGGAATGGGATCCATGGGTGCTGCTCCGCCGCCACACCGAATCCTGGGACGTGATTTGGTGGGTGGTGTTCTGATGACGTGGCGGCGGAGGTGGAGCAGCCTCCACTTCACCGCTGACCGCCAGTATGGCTCCTGTCGGCTCTCTGTCCGAAAAAGGGCAGAGGGCTGCCTGCAGTCATAATACGCTGTGCGGAAAACAGCCTGCACTGGCGGTCTTCAGCACGGCGGTACCTTGGCGGTCTTGAAAAAAGACCGCCGAGGTCCAAATGAGGCCCTTAATTCTCTTATGAAGTGGAAAGCATTGTTGAAATGGCTGTTCTAAACTTGATAGATATCTGGAGAAAAATACACATAGGGGAAGGCACAACACATTTCTCAAATGCACACCGCACCACATTGTATCGCTTTTTGATTCCCCTACATCAAATCTTATGGCTTTCCCCTACAAATAGACTTCAGAAGCAAAAATCACATTACTTACATATTGGACCTTTCTTTATAAGAAAGCGGGAGGGCGCAGATACAAAACAACACGAAGACAATAGCTTTTTAATTGCAACCCAAAGATGAGGCACTTCCCAACTATACACAACTTTGTGCAATATACTCAATCAATCCATCAATTAGGATTTGTAAAGAGCAGCTAATCACTTGTCAAGATATCTAGGTGCTTGCAGGTCCCGGAGGCTCATTCTAACAGCCAATTCTAGAGGGCCCTTCAGAAGGAGAAGGAACTCAAAAAATGGGGGAAAAAGCAAGGAGAAAGCAGTGAAAATGAGGGGAAAGCAAGGAGAAGGCACTCAAAAAACATGGGTAAAAAGCAAGGAGAAAACAGTGAAAACGAGGGACGAACAAGGAGAAGGCACTCAAAATGGGGGAAAAAAGCGAGGAGAAGACAGGAGCATGAGTGATGCCGCAGCACGGAGAGAGCTGGGTCTGGGACCTGGGATATGTTTATACCCTGGCTTATACTCAGACCCTTAAGCTCACCTATACTAGAAAATGTGAGGAGGAGCTGAGAAATGAGATCTCAGGTGACAACTGGGTTCATAATTCATTCAAGGTACTAACAAGATGTTACCTCACACCTGCTGGACTAAAAGCAATGTATTTTTGGAAAAAGTGTTGAGATGGATAAGAAAGATAACTAACATTGATGTTCCATGTAATTTTAAAATGCTACTTTTGGGAGGGTCGGGAGAAAACAGCAATTACCCATACACAACAGCAGCAGGAAAACCTCTGATGTATCTCCTCCTCACTGCAGGAATTACTATCTCATACTTGTGGTAGAAGCCTAGGCCTCCTCCAATAATGATATGTTGAGCAAAGCTCTAGAATATTGATGCAATGGTGAGGCTAACATACTAATTGCTGATAAAATGAAAATGTTTTTAAAAAAAACATGATTTCATAGTCCCAGCAAGCCATTTTGATGAAGAATGTTCTATGCCAACCATATACTGTGTTGTGCTCATCTTTATTTTTTTTTAAAGTGTTTTTTTATATTAAGGTAGGGCATGACAAGAAGGTCCCTTCTCTTCTAACGGGTCACTACTTTTTAACAAGAGGATTAGGCCTTAATGTTAACCTTGACCAAATCCTGACAATAACCATTAGCCTGACTCATAAACATGACCCTAAATGTAACCCTAACTCCAGAAGGTTAATTTAAGGACATTTTGCTTTCAACAAAATAGTTCTGCATTAGGATATTTGTAATCAGTTTGTTTATAAGCGAGATAAATAATGTGAATTGATGGAATATTCTTTAATTGTTTGTATGATTGCAACTACCGCTGTTGGGATGCAGAATAGGGTAGCTATACAAGTTGCAACACATTGTAATTTCAAATGTATTAGAGAAATAGGCTCATTGCACCTGGGAGTCTCCTTCCGCTTGAAATTAGACAAGAAGTAATTCATTCCAGTCTTGAAACCATTTTTGAAAACTGGAACGATAAAAGTAAAGCTGATGTTGAATACAAAATAACTGATCATTAAAAATATGAATCTGTTTTTATAAATCCTTATATACCTCTGAAACTCAAGTGCAACAATTGCATATTGAGAAATATTACAACAAACAGTTAATTCATCTTCTTCTTATCTAGTTAGACTAATAATACTGATAAAGAAATATCACAAGCCCCAAATACATTAAAAGGGCAAAACACCCAGTCCAGATGGTTTTACTGTAGAATTCTATTTACATGTTCCCATATTCTTACTCCTCGCCTGCTCTCTCTATCCACTTACCTTAATATATCTGGTTCTACGTCAGGTACTTTCCAAGAAATCACAATGGGCCTCATTACAACCTTGGCAGAGGTTATTACTCCGTCCCAAATGTGACGGATATCACACCAGCTGTATTACAAGTTCCATTATATTCTATGGAACTTGTAAAACTGCAGACAGGATGTCCGTCATTTTTGGGACGGAGCAATTCCCTCCAAGGTTGTAATGAGGTCCAATATGTTTAATCCATAATGAAGGGAAATATCCCACATTTTGTAAAAATTACATACCCATTTCCTTGATAAATGTAGATTATCAAATACTTGGGAAGCCCTTATCCATATGGGTAGAAAGTTTTCATCCACAGCTTATTGGGAAGGAACATTCAGGCTTTATAAAATGTAGACTAGAAGCTGACAACACCAGAATATTTTTAATGTATTTAGCAAAGCCCCTTTTCGTGAAACATCACTGGCTGCATGACCATTGATGCAGAAAAAGCATTTGATTGAATTAATTGGGATTTCATGTTAAAAAATGTTATCTTGTGATGGTTTTGGTCGTAAAATATTTACTCTGATAGCTTTATTGTATAAATATGCACAAACATTGGTTCTAGTCAATGGTAGAGTATCTACGTATTTTCCTCGTCAACGTGATATTCAGCAGGGATGTGCTCTTTCTTCTCGTTATTTGTTCTGGCCCTTGAACCCTTCCTGTCTTATATTCATCTAACTGAATATATTTAGTTTTCCATATGGAGATCAACATTTAAAATTAGCAACATATACAGATGATGTTCTTCTTTTTATCTCGTACTCAGAAAACTCTCTACCTGAATTACATAATGAAATAAATCTCTTTTCTAAGGTGTTGGGTCATAAACGTAATAAGGACAAAACAGAAGTTCTTCCACTAAATAAATATACATTTAAGCAACCCTTTATACATTTTGGTGTTCAGTGGGCATCCTCCTCTAAGATCAAATATTCAGAACTTGGGTTCACTTGCTCCATAGAAGAATCCATTGACATTAATTTCAAAGAACTCGCAATAAAATTGACAAATTACTTTCCTCTTTGAACCTTTTGTATTTACCTTGGTGGAGTTGTTCAGATTCCATTAAAATGATGATTTCTCCTCTGTTACTCTATACTGTTTCTTTGTTACTGGTACACATACCACAAATCATTTTTACAAAAATAAACACTACACTTTCTAAATTGTTATGGGAGAACAAAAAAGCAAGTATTTCCCTTCCCTGTTTAACAAATAGAAAAACGAGGGTGGTGTGAATTTTCCAAATTTTGTCACATACCATAAGCTATTTGGTTTACGTCAAGATTCCCTTTGGGTTTCTGAGTCTGTTAATCCCTTTTCTTTGTTATGGTTTGAGATTGAAACAGTCTTGCTCCATCCTTTTCCCAGAAAAGAAGCTCTTTCTTTTACCTCTAATGGCTCTCTCATTTCTACTACAGTTCTTAAACATACTTACTCCTTGTTAAGATCCACTTTTACTAATAAAGTACTAACTCCTTTTATTTTTCGTTTTATGTCCTTAAGGTATAATAATTTAGTACAAATCAAAAACAGACCGATTTTTTGGCGTTCTTGGAGGAATAAAGATATTATGTGGATAATGCAACTTTTTGATGATGGAGTCCCTCTTCTTTTCTTCATTTCAACAGAAACTTAATTGTCCTCATTCCTTCCAACACTCATTTCAATTGCCTAATAAATGCAGTATTGGATACTTTGTTCTCCTTACAAACTAACATACCTTCTATTTCTCATAATTTTAATCTAAGTGATTTACTGAGACACTGCGGATTATGATTGCTGGCACCACCAGGCTGTCGACTGCTGGCAACCTGGCAGCGCCAGTGGTCAGACCATGGCAGCTCCGCCAGGGTCATAATGTGGAGGCCGGACCGTTGCTTTGACAGCGGTCTGACGGCTGCCGCGAATCTGGCGGTGCCAGGACCACCAGACGGGTAATGAGCACTTCACTGTCTCACTTACATGTTTCTACCCCTAAAGCCTCTAATATCTACAAAATGATTTTATCTTCAAATTTATCTGGGAGACATTTGTGCTGGAAGAATACATAGAAATCAGACATAACTGGGCTCCATTTAAGACAACTGGGATATATTGCTCCTGGCATAGTATAGACTCCCAAATTAGGGACCAAGTACCCATTTTAGCTCTTGAATCTTGGGGTGGTAGGGAAGAACACCAAAAAGTTTTCTTGGGAATGTGCTGTGGGCAAGAAACACATACCTCAGTAATGCAACAAATAGCACTCAATAAGTATCCATCCAGTGCTTTTACTTTAAAACGGAAAAGGAATGTAATACATATACACTAAATGTTATGAACACATTTGCAAATATGTAGAAAATGGCAGGTAGAAGAACCAATGGGAACATTGTCTGAAGGGCCCCACAAAGTACAGACAGTGCACCCTATGGAAAGATCAGAGTGATTAATTAAACCTCTAAATGCAGATTAGACACTGCAGGTCTCAGGCACCGTTAGTGGTTTGTGCATCAGCAGACCCTGATTTCTGAAACCACACTTCCCAATCATTTGCTCACAGCAAATCTTGTGGTAATAACTTTCAAAAGAGAGCCCTCCTAGTTTAGTCAGTGTGGCCACAATGCATTCAACAATGAGAAAACATATAGTTGATTGTGCAGAAACATGTCAGTACTGTTTGTCACAAACATTAACATGATTGGACTATTCAAAATTCATACTTATTGATTGTGACATAATTTCAACAGCAATCCTTTCACTCAGAAGACATATTTCTATTGTTGTGCCTAGTTGCCTAGCAGTTTTCTGGTCCCATTTTTTCTTTGAAGTGCTTGCTGCTGCTTCCTAGTGCAAGTGCTCATGTTTGTTTCATGGGGATATTCACATACTCTCTTCCAGACCACAAAGCTCATGTCAAGCAGTTTTTCACTTGTCCCAGCACATACTTGTCAGCACCAGGCAAAAGAACCAGCTCTTCTATTTCTGCTTCCCACAGAGACATACACACAGAATAGAGAAGGAGCATCAATTCACTCCCATAGGTTGTGGGACCAGTCTTCTCGTTCCCACAGACTGTGGGGCCCATTCACATGCGTTCACCAACCACTAATCAGAGTGTGATGGGTGCCCACAGCTATCAGCGTGCCTGCTGCAGGCAGCACAGTGCATACATGTGTGACTACTACTTTTATCAATATCTTGGACCTGCTGACCCACTATAGATGGTGTTATTTGAGCTTCTCTTCTGTTTGTGCCCACCAGCGATTAGAAGTGTGCTTGTGAGGCCTTCCTAGTAATAATATTTTTCCACTAGATTTAATGATGGTTTTTACAGCCCCCAGCACTGCTGCTTCCTCTTCTTTACCACCAACATGATGTAAAAACCTGTACCTGTTTTTCTGTCCTGCTCTAGTAGTCTTATGGCCAGAGTTTTTCTGACAGCAAAACCACATGGTCATCACAACTGACCACTCTCCCTACCTGTGCTCCCCAGGCTCCCTCATGCCTTCAGCCACATGCATTCAAGTTGCTAATGTCGAGCAGGAGGATGTACTGCATCTTTCTAGGAGACCCACAACAGGAAAAGTCTAAAGAATTCTAAGGAGACCCCTACCTCATCCTTTTGAATCCGGGAACTTAACAAAGGTCCTTATTAAGAGTTTGGCAGGCGGCGGAGGTCGCCTGCGAAAATCTTGGGTTGGAAGACCGCCACGCCAGTTTTCCTCCCGCTGGCCCTATTATGAGTTTCCCACAGGGCCAGCGGGCAGAACAGTGTTTTCGCCTGCTGACCCAGCAGGAAACTCACCACAACATTGACACCGGCTCATAATCGAGACGTAATCGAGACGGTGGCAATGTTGCGGTGTTTCGGGTGCGACAGCACCCGTCGTGCTTTTCAATGCTCGTAATTCAGTCAGTGAAATGCACAATGGGGCTGTCCATAGGGCCCCCTGCACTGTCCATGCCAAGTGCATGGGCAGTGCAGGGGCTCACATGGGGACCCCGGCACCCTGTCTCCACCTACCTTTGCATGGCAGCTGGGACATCTTTACTAATGTGCTCTGCTTGGAATTAACCATAGAGCACCACATTGTGGTGTATTCCCACAAATGAATGCATGTTTTTAGAAATATGTACAGGTGCTGAGTACCTGTAACCACCAGAACAAATTAAGCACTGACAGGGTCAGGCAGACGAAATGGTAGAATAGTACAGCTAGGCCATATCTACATTACATTTCTTAAAGTCCTGGTTGCTTTGACTACGTCATTTCCTTGCTATTACAACAGTAGTGATGTAGGTGTCTACACATCCTTAACATTTAGAAAAAAAATCACTTATTTCAGTAAATGCACAAGCACATACTGTACATGATGTTTGCATTAAGGATGTGAGTCAGTGTAAGCTGTGGTCTACCAGAGGATAAGCAGTCTACCACAAATGTTTCCTCTGTCTTCAGGTAGGATACTTTAACAGTATGTAGGAGTGATTTTTACAAATGCGTTTCCAACTCCTGATTCATTTGCCTGATCAACACTGTCAGAACTGCCACATTTGCAGCTTATAAATAATTTCTTGCCACCCTGGCAGTACCCACCTTCAGTAGTGCTGCTTACTTTTCCATTCTCTTGAAGTTACAGATTTAATTCTACCTCAACTTTACATTAAGGTATGGTGTTACCTCTCTTGGGCATTGGTCTAGATTCAAACTTGACTGGTAATAGAAAAATATTTTGCATTGTAGATGAAATGCTAAATTCATAGGAATGTCCACTGTTTTCTCCTCGTGGTGCAAGACATTTTTCTCATAGATCTGTATTTTGCATTTCCTTCTGAAAGTGGAACATTTCATATTACCTTCCGCTCGAAATCAGGTACTATTAACCTTCTGTAGAGAAACAATTTCATCTGTGGTGCTGTTATCTTCAGAGATTTAAGTTCATACTACAAATATTCTGCCCTATGTTAAAAAATGGGCCTCCATCTTGCTATCTACTTCCTTGCTATTTCTCTGAGGTCCAAGCTAAGGTTTCTCCTCTGCTTCAGTATTCTCTTCTCATAGTCCAAAAGCACCACTGCCACTGCAAGTGTGCACTGGGCTTATCTCATGTACGAAACAATAGTAAAACAGCCATACTTGGAGTTTAGTTGCTCTTCATAACCCTAGGCTGTGCTGCCCCTTCAGCACCATTGATATCTAAAGGCTGTCTCTTCTGCCCGTTCTACTGCGTCATCACTCCTAGGCCTAAGGCCCGAAGCAGGCTGTCTGCTGCCTTCTTAAAAAAAAGAAAACCTACATGTTGCCCCTCTTTTGCTTAGGCCCCGCGCAGCAAAGGTGACATAGGCCTTATTGGTAGCAAAGAAAATCTGCAAGTAAACAAAGGCAGAAGTGGACAAGATCTACCGGTACCAACGTGCCCATTTTTTTATTTTAAATAAATAGTTCCCATAAATGTTGTTAAAATCCAACCATACTGTCCCTGGATGGTTAATAAGGACCTTAGGGTTCCTCTTGCTGAAAGTGAAAGGAGAGAGAGGAGGCAGGTATCCTATACTAATACTAATTGACAGTCTATGGAAGCTGCAGGGTGAGGACAATGTATTCTTTCCCACAGGTAATGTAAGGGGATTATCTCATGAGTGCAGCAATGCATCCTTCTATAACATTTATATAAATGTTGTTATCAGGTATAACTAAAATATATACTTTGAGAGCACTTGTTTTATCATAAAATGTAAATCATTTTGCTGTAGCCTGTCTTAAGCTGTGTGTTATACAAATTTAACATTTGACAAATTCACAGTGCTTTCTGACACAGACTGAGTCATTTTCTCGAGCTGCACTAGGCTGGGTTCAGTTCTGTGACTCTGTTCACACAGTCAGACATCTTCAGTGATTCCATTAACCAACTGAGGTTTCATAACATAAAAAAGATTTTCACACTTTATTTTATGTGCAGCTGCTTGATAAAACAAATATCATAACATCTACAAAAGAGCTTGATGTTTTGATGCTTGTCTGACCTTGACACAGAGGGGCCCGCCTCACAGTTTGAAGACCTGTGATGGTACAGTTCCCAGGAGCACCAGACCCTCCTACAAATCAGCACCAAAAACGTGTGTCAGATAAACAAAATTGGTAATCTCCTTCCTTGAACCTTGTGCTCAGAATGTACCTTTCACACTTAGGTGGTCATTACCAAAGACCGCCGTGCAAACGGCTACCGAAACACCGTCAGTGATGGCGGAGTGAAGACTGCTGCTTTACGAGTAACCTACACAACACCGCTAAAAATAGACCAAAAAAACACACCGTCATCCCAAACGAGGGGTTGAAGGAGGCAGCTGCACCATCACCACCGCCAAGCCGACAATATACCGCCTGCCAAATAACAAGTCACAAATCAGCCTCGTGGATCCCAACACGGCTGAAATCCATTGGCGGCCCAAACTGCTGCAGGAAAAAAAAGGCACCACCGCATTAACACTGCACCAGATTGGACAACACCAATACCCAACACCTGAGAAACATACACACACCTGTCCACAGCACTACAAAACACACCACCACACATACCCAGAACCCATTTCAACTAGAAACTGTGACAGAGAAAGAGAAGAGCACACTGAAAGAAGGCACTGCACCTAGATACCACAGGCACCATCATACTGAGCACGCATCACACAACACACCACTGCACACAAACACCGCAGAGCACACGCACATACCACTATACAAATTCACAACTACAAACAGCACATTCAGAATCCCTGCACACCATACACCCCCACCCAGCACACAACCACATTGGCACCACAAAAAAAACAAATTCATAGAAGAGGAGCTCAGGGTAATGGTGGAAGAAACTGTCAAAGTGGAGTCGCGACTGTTTGGAGCACAGGTCCAGCAGGCATCCATAGCCTGGAAGAACAACTTTTGGCAGAGTATAGTCAACAGGGTGAATGCAGTGGGGAACCATCCACGCACAAGGGAGGACATAAGAAAGAGGTGGAACGACCTTAAGGGGAAGGTACGGGCCATGGCTTCCAGGCATCAAGTAGCCGTCATGAGGACTGGTGGAGGACCCCCACCACCTCCCTCAGAAATGTCACCATGGGAGTAGATGGTCCTGAATCACAAATAGGAGTACGGGGTTCTTGTAACGAAGGTAGGTCAATAGTGTATCAATTGTGACACTAGACCACCCGTGACCCTCAACTAGATGTGAAATGTGGGTGAGCTGTGGTGTGGTGTGTGGTCTGGGAGGGGGATTTCCTTCACGGACTAGGTGGTCTCACACACTATATAGTGTCATGCTTCATCATATGACCACCTAGCCCCACCCAGGTAGGACGGTGTCACCTGGGCGGACTCAACCTCACTGTTAAAAGAACAGGAGGGAGTGCGTAAATTAATTTTATTTCTGGAAAAGGGATCCAGCTATGCTAGGGAAATAAAAACACCTACTCAGATACCTGGGTGAATTTTTAATAAAGGGTTCTGTGTGGTGTGATTAAAAAGGACTAGGGAACCCGTGTGAGAGCAATGACTCACAAGGTCACCTATCTAAAAGAAGTAGCCAACATGTTTCTGCCCTTAAAATTGAGCTATGGAGGGTCTCTGGGCATTCATCAGGGCACTGGATCCCTGTTGCATATGCTTATTGAGCGCTGCATAAATAATCACATTAGAAAAGGGGTGAAGGAAGGGCCTACCTTTACCAGGGGAATACCTAGGGAGGACCTACAGTAAATGGGATAAAAACAGACCGACAAAGTGATAAGGTAATTCACAGCAATCCACAGCAAACGTGACATAATTCATGCAAGACGCAGGAGTACTGGTTGCATTTTATGAATAACAATCGCATCAATACTAGCTATGCGCGCAGATATGTGGAGGACAATAGGCAAGGGAAGGCAATTTTCTTACCCTAACACTCGAGGCTAGTGGCCTCTGGTATCCTGGAGAGGGAGCGTCCCCTTATAGTCAGACTCTAAGGTTCGAGGAAAAAGGCAGAAGGGAAGAACCCATATGAAGGTAGATGGGGAAATACAAAACGGGGAAGAAAAAAACAGAAGGGATAGAGCAATAGAGGGTAAGACGTGGGGACAATAGAGGGTAATCCATAATGGAGGCAGGGAAAGGTGGAAGACAAAGGAGGAAAAAGGGTAAGATGGAAAGGATGGGGGGGGGAGGATGGAAGGGATATATGAAAAAGGGGCCAGGGGTAAGAGAGGGTAACAAAGAGGAACTACAGGGGTGGGGGAAGGGGAAGAAGGGTAGGGTTTTATGGGGGGGGGGGGAAGAGGAAAGATCATCAGGGGGAAAATGAAAAGAAAATGCAAAGAGGTGTAAAGGGGAAGCAACCAAAGCCCAATTTGTCACACCAAAAGACGGAGAGACAAAAACACAACATAACACCAACAAACCACGGAGTTAAAAAAAAAAGGAACAATCCACACATGGCAGAAGTATAACGGAAAGGAAAAAATAAAAATAAAAAGGAAAACGAAAGAGAAAGTTACAGAGGGAAACTAATGGGGGGGCGAGGGGAATATGGAGAACAAGGGGGAAAAAAGGGAAAGAAGGAAATAGGAGGGATGGGGAGGGACACAACAGGAGAGTGAGAATGCATAGAGGCGAGAGTTAGGGGGAGAAAAAAGGGGGAGAGGGGGCTAGGGAGGCCCAACCAAAGCGGAGAGAAGTGGATAAACAGTACTAGACAGGCACAGGGAGAAGAAGGGGGAGGTAGAAAGGACATGTAGAGAAGGAAAGTGCGAAAGGAGACGAAGGGAGTATGGGGGTTAAGTTTGAAGAGAAAACCAAAGTATCTCATCATTAAGTCCAGCCGTGTCGGTGTGTAACCTCCATATCCAGCGTTGCTCAGCCCTAAACAGTTTTTCTGACATGTTAGGGGTTGAAGGAAGAAAATGTTCCAGGACCGTCCACGACATGTCATCCGGGGAGTGATTTTTTAGCAGGAAGTGGCTAGTAAGTTTTGTTGGTCCTGGCCATACTACACATGGAAGGGCTGACGGAATAGCTTCTGGACAGGACACTGGTAAGTCTGCTGTATTCACGGGCCAAAATGTCCCCATGCACAGCACGTACCCCCACCACCCTCTCATCCCCTCACACCACCCTAACATGCACTAACCCACCCTTGCAAGCCACAGCTCCCCACTGACACCATTCCCCCACAGCCCCACCTAGTGCATGTATGCCTCACATAGCAGCAAGTACCACAACTACCACAATTCAACACTCTCTACCCTTGCCTGACTGCTACATCCATATCACATCTCTGCAATTCCACGTTAAACCATGGCACTCCCCATCCCCAATAAGTAGTAGGAATGCACATCAGTACATGGCAATGACAGTAGCAAGGCAAATATTGAATGTACTCCAAAATAGGCCAATTGCAACTTTTCACTGACGGTAACACAAACCGTGGACTGGTAACTGTCAATGCCATTACTACCAAGCAAGGACAGTTCATGACGGCATAAAACCATGTGTGTCACTGCTACAATACCATCATCTGACACAATACCTCTCATTACACAGGTCTACCAAGTACTGACACACAGCAAAGGACCCCAGTGACAGAAAAACCAGGCCTGGAAGCAGGTCCAATAGGGGAGGACTCCCCAGGAAGTCTGGATTTGGACGGCGAACCTGGCCCATCAGGCATTGTCGCATAGGCTCTCATTATTCTAATAAGACTACTGGATTTTGAGCGTCAGAATCGCCTGCGGCGTGGGGGACTGGGTCAGACCCACTACAGATGACACCTTTCGCCCCAATCCGGTTCTTGCTCTGGCTAACTAGCAGTGCCTCATCTCTACCCAAGGGCAGGGATGATTGGGTAGCTGAGCGCATGACAGAATTGATTTCTCAGGGAAACCATGGTTACTCAGGTCTCATCCGTTTCTCTCAGTTACATTAGTCTCACATACACAATGACAAATAGAGTCAGTATATGTTTCAATGAGATTCTAATGAAGTGACTGCATCTTAGATAGCAAAGTGTGGGCTGCAATAACCAGGACGATACAGCATGACAAGATTAAAATTGTGACATGGAGAGTAAAGCATAGAAATAATGCTAACATATTAAAACTAAAATCAATAGACTAATTCCTACCTAGGCTATAATAGAGCACAGCGTGTTAAGCTCTGATTCTGCCCTTCAGGTTCCCCTGGGAAGACATCATCCCCCATACCTCAGCAAAGGCCTGAAGTCTGCATAAGCAGCTGTAGTGAAGCGTTCAGCAATCAGCATACAGTCATGGTTCTTTGGCTGGAATCTCCCTCTAAAGTGTAAGGGACAAGGAAGTGTTTTATAATAAAACAGCTGATGTTCTGAGAAAAAGTCCCTACTTAAGGATGTGTGTTTCTCTATGAATGTCAGAGACAAAACTTATACCACGTTCAACGGCAACCTATCTTACTACAGCCTTGAAAGAAGCACAGAGTGAGCAAGAATGTCTTGTTTGAGAACATAGGGCCAGATGTAGCAAGCTCTTGCAAGTCGCAAATGGCCCGAATCGCAATTTGCGACCCCGCAAAATCGGAAATGGGATGCAAAAATCCCATTTCCGCCTAGCAAAATGCGACGCGAGCCATTACCGACTCACAAAAATAGCGACCCCATTTGCGAGTCGCAAACCATATGCAATAGCCACTCGCAAATTGCGACTAGTCGCAAAAAGCCCATTTTGCACTTTCAATTTACCACTAACTCAGAGCAGGTGGTAACCAGAACCAAAGTATAAAAGGAGACCCAGAAGGCACCTGGGTTACTCAAGATGGCGGAGATATATGTGATAGCAAGGAGGAGGAGAGCCCACGCCGCACAGCAGAGGAGGAGGAGGAGCCAGAGACAGGAGAAGATATACAGAACCAGGCAGACACTTTTCCAACAAACTGAGGAGGAGATATATGATAAATACCGACTTAGCAGTGCAGCAATCCTAGATTTAATAGATCTACTCAATCCGCATCTTCAACGCCAGACTGTGCGCGGCTGCGCCATCCCCACACATGTGCAAGTGCTATGCTCACTGCACCTCTTGGCCTCGGGTAGCTATCAGGGGGTCATTGCCGTGGCAGGTGGGGTATCCCAAAGTGCACTCACACGGTTCTTCAGAGCATTCCTAGATGCCATACTCACACACATGTCCAGATACATATACCTACCCAGGAATGAGGCAGAAATCAACAGCACCAAGTTGGAATTCTACAGGATTGCCAACTTCCCCCATGTAATAGGGTGTGTAGATGGGACACATATGCAAATATGACCTCCTGCATATCTGGAATATCTGTTCTGCAACCAGAAGTGTACCCACTCATTGAACATCCAGGTGGTATGTGACACCCATTATGTTATCACTGACATGGTTGCTAAATTTCCAGGGAGTACACATGACTCCTACATTTTCAGGCACAGTGGGATACACCAATGCCTAGAACGTAGGGAGTTTGGAGACGGATACCTCCTAGGTATAGCTGAATACACCTTGAAGACATACACACAGGTCAATGTGGAACCCATCTATTCCCAGCTAACATTGTACATTTTGTGCCAAACAGGTGACAGTGCATATGCACTACGACCATGGATACTTACCCCGTACTTAACACCCAGCAATGAGACAGAGAGGCGATACAACAGTGCACATAGGAGGACCCGAAATATCATAGAGAGGACCTTTGGACTGCTAAAGGCAAGATTCAGATGCCTCCACAGAAGTGGAGGTGCCCGCCAGTATGCCCCAATACCAGCTTTCAAGATCGTTGGCGCATGCACTATACTGCACAACATTGCCACCAGACATGGGCTACCTCTAACCCCAGAAGACCCAGATTCGGAGGATGATGAGCAAGAGCTACCACATCGCCATCATGGGGATAGAAGCATTGCAAATCAAGGCAGAGACGGGACCACATTGCAAACCAATACTTTGGAAGGTACATGCTAACTGTCACCACACTCACTAATGTCACACACAAAGAGTCCAGGTGTGAAGTGGAACAAACAAGGAATTTAATAATGTGCACCCAAAAACTATTTACATAAACTACAGTTCAGGGGCTGTAAAAGTCCACCTGGCATGAGGACACATTAATCGCATGTGCCTCCAGTCAAGGACAGTGCATAGCTCACACTCTACGCCGTGCTCGCCCAGCATGGCTGGTTCCTGGTGTGTCTGCAGTGCCCTGCCTTGCGCTACCACTTCGCAACACCCTGGTGTGAGAAACTGGGGCTGATTGCAGAGGCCCCATAACTTTTTGCCCCCATTTTCCACTTTATGCTGGTGTTTTCCTGACTCTGATGGTGCCCTGGGTACTGCTAACCAGTCCCAGGGCCTGTGCTCTGTGTACAATGGATATGCAAATTAGGCTAATTATAATTGGCTAAGTTAACCTACCTATAAGTCCCTAGTATATGGTAGGGCATGTAGGTTTAGGGACCACAGCATAGGTGGTGCACACCTAGGTGCATTGCTGAGGTGCCCAGTGTCATTTTAAAAGCAAGCCTGCCTTGCTGGCTGCTTTTAAATTAAAGTTATATGCAAATTCGACTTTGGAATTAAAGGTACTTCCAAAGTCTTAAACTACCTTATTTTTACATATAAGTCACCCCTAAGGTGTGCCCTATGTGCCCCTAGGGCTGGGTGCCATGTAACTATAAGCAGGGACTTTATAAAAATAGATTTATAAGCCCTGGTGAGGTAAAAACAGCCAAATTCGTTTTTCCCTCATTGAAGTAAATGGCCTTCATAGGCTAGAATGGGCAGACTTTATTTTAAATTTTAAAGTCTCCTTAAATGTTACATACCAAGAATTTGGTATCAAATTGATTGTTATAATAAATCCCACAACTTCCAGTTGTTGGATTTAATATAACCAGTTCAGGTAAAAAGTTTAGACTTTACCTAAAAAGTTGCCAATTTCAGCTCTGCATTGTTTTTGCTGCTGTGCTCTGATTGGCCAGCCTGCAGCAGCTTCTGCCAGGCTACTTTAATGAGGTGTGAAGTGGCCTGGCTTCACACAAAGGAATGTGCTTGGGGGAGAGAATCTCCCCTCAGCAGATGGTGAGGCAGGAAGGGGGAGGGCTGCCAAACTGGTCTTCAAAGGCAGAGAAGGACATTTGCAGCACCCAGCAACACCCCCACATCCTGCAACCCCAGACAATTAGGTGCCCCTTGATTAGATTAGGAGAGGGCAGGAGAGGGGTGTGTTTATGATTTTTAGCCACACCAGTGGGTGGGCTCAGCCAGATGTAACCTCCAAAAATCAGATTCAGCCATGTTGGATTTTTAGAGACTGTTGCCTTTTGGGATGGATTTTTGCCACACTTCCCAGGAAGTGGTCATCACAGGGGGACGACCCTGTACCTGATTGGAGGATCAGGACCCCCCTGCTTTTCACCCAGGAGCAAGGATAAAACTGGCAGACCTGCCCCCACACCTCAGATCCCCTCCAGAATTCAACAAGAAAGGAACTTAAGGAGAAGAAGGACTGCCCTGCTGGACCCCTGGCCTGCACCTGGAACCTGCACTCAGAAGGACTGCACCAGCTGCACACTTGGGCTTCACCACAAGAAGGACTTTGCCTGGCTTCAACTGGTTCAAGGAGGGACTCCCTGTTTGCTACAGGTGAAAAATTGCTAACCAGAGTCCCCTGCACCAACTCCTGAAGAAAGCGACCAGCTGACCACTGTCCAGTGGCCAAAAAGGAGTTTGCGCCAGGTGCATTCTGGGAGTTGAAGTCCGCACCCCCAAGGACCATCACAGAACTTCTGGACCCTTGGGGTGAGCTGTGGACCCCAAAAGAACCTTAAAAGAACATCTGGGTGAAGCCCCAGAAGTTTGGAAAAGATTGGAGAATTTTTGAAAAAAAGCTCCATAAAGTGACCGACCCGACGCGGAAATTCTAGCCGGCTTGCCTCAACCGCGACCCGGCCTGACTTCGTGGTTCGTCCCGGTAAAGAAAAACATCCAAAAAAGAGACTAAGTCCGAACGTAAAAAGTTGACCGGGATCTTCCAGCCATCGTATCTGAGAAGGGCTCCATGGACGTCGGATCAAGATCCAGGTTTACCCCGGTCGAAGGATTTTCATCTCGAAAAAACGACTAAGTCCGAAGGTAAAAATCACCACCGAGGAAACCGACTTCGCGTATCCGGACAAGGGCTCCAGGAGGTCGGATTCAACTGGCAGGTTCGTCCCGGTGAAGAAAAACTTCAAAATGAAGACTGAGTAAGAAGGTAACTTTTTAACCGAGGCCTCCCGCGACTTGTAGCCGAGCAGGGCTCCATCGCGGTCGGCCTGAAAGTTTGACTTTGCCCCGGTCCTGGTGCAACCAGATGACCCGATTGGCGCTTTTTGTTTCTAAGCGCTAGAAAATAATAATACTTTAAAAATTCATATCTCCGGTTCCCCTGAACCGATTTTAATCGTTTTTGTGTCATTTTAAAGATAAAAATATAAGCTATTTTTATAAATTGGTTTTGGATTTTTAAACTGTTTCCTGTGTTTTATTTAATTACTGTTTTGTGATATTTGAATGCTTTACACTTTGTCTCCTAAGTTAAGCCTTGACGCTCGATGCCAAGCTACCAAGGGTAGAGCTGGGATTAATTTACTGAGACCTAACTGTACCTATGTGGAGGTTAGTGGCTTGTTGCTAGGTGTAGGTACCTACCTGCCCTACCAATAACCCATTTTCCAACATAATTGGAAGCAGCGACGGGATCCTGTACTTGTGTTCAATATCACGTTACAGTTTTAGGTAAAACAAATTAAAAATCCTTTAAATTGTCCTAGTGCAAAAATTGTTTTTAATTTTTAATTTGGATTAATTTCAATTATTGAATTTTTGTAATTTTTCTAAATTCTTGTTTCCAATTTTTGCAAAAAGTTTTTGTTGACACAAAACTAGGGAACCATGGAGCTTGATCTGGCTAGCCTACCCACACTGACAGTAGTCCAGCTTAGGGGGTTGTGTATTGAAAGAGGGTTGCCTGCAACCACTGATCTCAGGAAGCAAATCCTGATCACATCCCTGACAGCATGGGCTGAGGCCCAAGAGGTAGAGTCAGAAGAAGCTCCAGAGGAGGGAGAAAGAAGGGAGGATGCAAGCTCTAACCACTCAGGGGAGGGAAGGCATCTGAGCCCAAGTGAGGATGAGGAAGAACGGTCCTCAGTAAATACAGTCACTAGGGGCAGATCCAAAGCTAGTGGTGGGAAGGGGGTCCTTTCAGGAGGAGAGAACCCGTCCATCAGAGAAAGAGAGCTGGAGGCCCAGCTAGCATACATAGCTTTGGAAGCAGAGAAGCTGGCCCTAGAAAAGAAAAAGTGGGCATACAAAGAAAAAAGAGATGGAAGGAGCGATAAAGAAGCTGAGGTGTCCATGGGTGGGGGAGTTTGCCCCAGATTACCCAAAGGGGTGGTTCCTGCCTATGTAGAGGGGGATGACATAGATAAGTGGCTGGGGGCCTTTGAGAGGGCACTCCAAATGAGAAGGGTTAGGCCTCAATACTGGGGTTCCCTTTTGTGGGAGTTGGTCCCCAACTCAGGGAGGGATAGGCTTCTGACCTTAAGGGGGGAGGAGGCAGATTCATACCCTAGTATGAAGAGGTGCTTAGCCAAGAAGTTTGGTCTGACGCCAGAGCAATATAGAATGAAGTTCAGGGACACCCAGAAGGTCAGTACCCAGTCTTGGGTTGACTTTGTGGACATTTCACTAAAGGCACTAGAGGGCTGGATTATTGGTAACAAAGTAGATACTTATGAGGGGTTATACAATCTGATCATGAGAGAGCACATCTTGACCAATTGTACCCAAGAAAGGTTACGCCAGCATCTAGTGGACTCTAAGCAGACCAACCCTAGAGAGCTAGGGGAGGCAGCTGATGAGTGGTTGAGAACCAGGGTGGTTGTCAAGTCCCAGGGGGGAGACTCCAAGAAGGGGGGGACAGGTCCCCAAAAACCTAAGGAGGAAGGTGGTAAGCCCACCACAGAGACTCCCTCTGTACCCCAGAACCCTAAGAAGGAGGAGAGTAAATCCCACTCTGACCAGCAGAGACAGTTAGACCCAGGGTTAAAAAAGCTCTTGGACAGTATGGCTTGCTTTGACTGTCAGCAGACAGGTCACTTCAGAGGAGATGCAGCCTGTCCAAAGAAGGTGGTTAACACTGGGCTGTCCAGTGTAGCCATAGAGGAGGATTCCTCAGATGATGAAGTCCTCCTAGCATTGAGCTGGGTGACAGGACCAGATGGTAAGCTGGTGATCCCTGAGGGTGGGAGTAGGCACTTCCACCACATTCAAGTGAATGGGATCCCTACCACTGGCCTGAGAGACACCTGTGACAGTCACACTATAGTGAGTGACCGATTAGTGACCCCAGACATGTATGTCCCAGGAAAGACAAAGAAAGTCAGGATAGCCACAGGGGAGGTCACCTCCAAACCTGTAGCCATAGTGCCCCTAGAGAGGGAGGGTATCCTTGACTGGATTAGGGTGGTAGTCAGTGCTGACCTTCCCCTGGATTGTATCCTGGGCAATGACCTCCCAGAGGTGAGTCTGGTCACAGATGGGGTGGTCGCCCAGGGCGACCCCCCAACCCAAAGTCCTGGGGAGTCAGTCCCTACAGTTAGGAGACAGGGGTCCCCAAGAAAAGGAAAGAAGAAAAGGAAGGGTAGGCCACTCTTAAAGAGAGTTCCAGGGAGCCAAGGGCCTTCTGCCCCAGTAGGGGGAGAGCCCAGAGTTGGCACTGGTGAGGCCTCACCTGACCCCAAAGAAGTCCTGAGTAGTCAGGCAGCTGTCCAGATGCAGGGTGTTGCCCCTGCACTGACAGAAGGGAGAGTGGAAGGAGGGTGTCTGCCACAGGAGGTGGTAGCCCCCCACTCTAGACAGCAAGAGGGGTGCCAGGACCCCAAAGATGCCCCTAAAGCAGCTCAGCCACCTGTCAGTGGAGAGCTTAGGGTGTGGTTCTGGGTACTGACAGCTGTCAGTAGCCTCTGCTGGGTGCTAGCCTTCCTGGCAGCACTGTACTTGGCCTGGGAGGCAGACCCCAAGGCCAATAGCAAAGTAGGCCCCCTGACCCTGTTGGTCATGGTGGGGTTGCTCAAGTGTTGGGTGACCTCTTTGGGTAAGCTAGGTGTTGCCCTAGCAAAGTTAGGAGTAGGGGAGGTGGGCACCTCACTACCCAAATTGGCAGAGAGAGAGGAGGAAGACCCCCCTAGAGGGAAGTTTCAGTTTGAGTTGGGTCCTTTTACTGTTGGGATGGCTTCACTACCCAGAGGGAGTGACCCTGACAGGAGGATATAAGGCAGAGTAGGCCCTGCAAAGGGACAGCCAGTTTTCTTCACTGTCTTCCTCGCCTAACAAGCCAGGAAGACTCTCCCAGGGTTGGGCTGAGTCTCCTGGGCGTGTGGGCTGGGGGGGGGTTGTGTGAGAAACTGGGGCTGATTGCAGAGGCCCCATAACTTTTTGCCCCCATTTTCCACTTTATGCTGGTGTTTTCCTGACTCTGATGGTGCCCTGGGTACTGCTAACCAGTCCCAGGGCCTGTGCTCTGTGTACAATGGATATGCAAATTAGGCTAATTATAATTGGCTAAGTTAACCTACCTATAAGTCCCTAGTATATGGTAGGGCATGTAGGTTTAGGGACCACAGCATAGGTGGTGCACACCTAGGTGCATTGCTGAGGTGCCCAGTGTCATTTTAAAAGCAAGCCTGCCTTGCTGGCTGCTTTTAAATTAAAGTTATATGCAAATTCGACTTTGGAATTAAAGGTACTTCCAAAGTCTTAAACTACCTTATTTTTACATATAAGTCACCCCTAAGGTGTGCCCTATGTGCCCCTAGGGCTGGGTGCCATGTAACTATAAGCAGGGACTTTATAAAAATAGATTTATAAGCCCTGGTGAGGTAAAAACAGCCAAATTCGTTTTTCCCTCATTGAAGTAAATGGCCTTCATAGGCTAGAATGGGCAGACTTTATTTTAAATTTTAAAGTCTCCTTAAATGTTACATACCAAGAATTTGGTATCAAATTGATTGTTATAATAAATCCCACAACTTCCAGTTGTTGGATTTAAAATAACCAGTTCAGGTAAAAAGTTTAGACTTTACCTAAAAAGTTGCCAATTTCAGCTCTGCATTGTTTTTGCTGCTGTGCTCTGATTGGCCAGCCTGCAGCAGCTTCTGCCAGGCTACTTTAATGAGGTGTGAAGTGGCCTGGCTTCACACAAAGGAATGTGCTTGGGGGAGAGAATCTCCCCTCAGCAGATGGTGAGGCAGGAAGGGGGAGGGCTGCCAAACTGGTCTTCAAAGGCAGAGAAGGACATTTGCAGCACCCAGCAACACCCCCACATCCTGCAACCCCAGACAATTAGGTGCCCCCTTGATTAGATTAGGAGAGGGCAGGAGAGGGGTGTGTTTATGATTTTTAGCCGCACCAGTGGGTGGGCTCAGCTAGATGTAACCTCCAAAAATCAGATTCAGCCATGTTGGATTTTAAGAGACTGTTGCCTTTTGGGATGGATTTTTGCCACACTTCCCAGGAAGTGGTCATCACAGGGGGACGACCCTGTACCTGATTGGAGGATCAGGACCCCCCTGCTTTTCACCCAGGAGCAAGGATAAAACTGGCAGACCTGCCCCCACACCTCAGATCCCCTCCAGAATTCAACAAGAAAGGAACTTAAGGAGAAGAAGGACTGCCCTGCTGGACCCCTGGCCTGCACCTGGAACCTGCACTCAGAAGGACTGCACCAGCTGCACACTTGGGCTTCACCACAAGAAGGACTTTGCCTGGCTTCAACTGGTTCAAGGAGGGACTCCCTGTTTGCTACAGGTGAAAAATTGCTAACCAGAGTCCCCTGCACCAACTCCTGAAGAAAGCGACCAGCTGACCACTGTCCAGTGGCCAAAAAGGAGTTTGCGCCAGGTGCATTCTGGGAGTTGAAGTCCGCACCCCCAAGGACCATCACAGAACTTCTGGACCCTTGGGGTGAGCTGTGGACCCCAAAAGAACCTTAAAAGAACATCTGGGTGAAGCCCCAGAAGTTTGGAAAAGATTGGAGAATTTTTGAAAAAAAGCTCCATAAAGTGACCGACCCGATGCGGAAATTCCAGCCGGCTTGCCTCAACCGCGACCCGGCTTGACTTCGTGGTTCGTCCCGGTAAAGAAAAACATCCAAAAAAGAGACTAAGTCCGAACGTAAAAAGTTGACCGGGACCTTCCAGCCATCGTATCCGAGAAGGGCTCCATGGACGTCGGATCAAGATCCAGGTTTACCCCGGTCGAAGGATTTTCATCTCGAAAAAACGACTAAGTCCGAAGGTAAAATCACCACCGAGGAAACCGACTTCGCGTATCCGGACAAGGGCTCCAGGAGGTCGGATTCAACTGGCAGGTTCGTCCCGGTGAAGAAAAACTTCAAAATAAAGACTAAGTCAGAAGGTAACTTTTTAACCGAGGCCTCCCGCGACTTGTAGCCGAGCAGGGCTCCATCGCGGTCGGCCTGAAAGTTTGACTTTGCCCCGGTCCTGGTGCAACCAGATGACCCGATTGGCGCTTTTTGTTTCTAAGCGCTAGAAAATAATAATACTTTAAAAATTCATATCTCCGGTTCCCCTGAACCGATTTTAATCGTTTTTGTGTCATTTTAAAGATAAAAATATAAGCTATTTTTATAAATTGGTTTTGGATTTTTAAACTGTTTCCTGTGTTTTATTTAATTACTGTTTTGTGATATTTGAATGCTTTACACTTTGTCTCCTAAGTTAAGCCTTGACGCTCGATGCCAAGCTACCAAGGGTAGAGCTGGGATTAATTTACTGAGACCTAACTGTACCTATGTGGAGGTTAGTGGCTTGTTGCTAGGTGTAGGTACCTACCTGCCCTACCAATAACCCATTTTCCAACACCTGGTGTCAGTGGCTGAGACACTGCTAACGGTGGAGCCCTCCTCACTGTCCTGCGGCGTGTCTGCCGCGCCCCTAGCCACCTGTCGTGCCCCCATTAGATCTACTGCGTGGCTGATACGTCCCAGCCCACGTGCCACATCGCTGGCAAAGTGGCCCATGTCCACCTGGAGGGTGACCGTGCGCCGGGACAGCCCGGTAAATGAGCTGCCGGTGGTGTTAACAGCCAGCCGGACGATGGAGGCAGGCATGCGGTCCAGCCGGTGAATGAGCTGTTGGTCACGGCGCCTTGCACCCTCTCTCTCAGTGATAAGTTCTGACACCAGTTGTCTCATTGAGAGCTCAAGGTCACCAACATGGGTATTTAGCTGCTGCAGCTCAGTGTGTACCAGTTGCAGCCCTGTGTTCTGGTTCTGTTCCACGCGCCGCATGGCCCCTGATATGTTTCTTATCTCTCGTGTCTGCAGGCGCTGACCACGTAGGAGTGCAGCCTCTGCGGCGGACATAGAGGCATCCCCTGCCTCACCCTGTGGCACTGGAGGGACATTGAGACGTCGCCTGCGACGCAGTGGAGGTTCCGTTTCCTGTACACCGACACTGTGGCTGGGACCGGGCGCTGGCTCACTCTCCAGTATGGCCACTGGTGCATCAAGAGGGGACTGTGTTGGGGTGGTGCAGGTCCCTGTGGTGGCTGGTCCTCAGTCCTGTGCTGGCTGGTGGGTGACCTGTGGCCCCTGGATGCTGTGGCTGGAGGTGGTGTTGTGTGGGAGACCTGTGGGACATAGGGAACACACTGTCAGTATCTACCATCTGTTATCTGCTTCCTAATAAACTGTTGCCTATCAACTGCCTACTTGACTACATTGCCCATAATGCACTATGCAGGTGGTTGCTACTCTGAAATGGAGCTATTTTGGTTGTGCATGCTGCTGTGTACTAGGTGGGTGGGGGTATGGCAGATATGGGTGTACATGCATGTCTCATGGTACTCACCGGTTGATGGTCCTGGCGCTAACGTGTCCAGCTCTCCCATCCCGGACACTGCCTCTGGCTCCAAGGTCTCCTCCACTCTTTCCTCCAAGGGTGTGGGTGGTGGTATGGCACATGGTCCCCCTCCAGTGCCCCTCATCTCCCGGAGCCGCTCTGCCACCCTCTCCTTGGTCCGGGAGCGCAGGTCATACCACCGTTTCTTCAGTTCCTCGATACTCCGGTGGCTCACACCCAAAGAGTTGACCTTGTCCTGTATTTCTGTCCAAATGCCTCTTTTTTCCACCTCTGGCACACTGAGGGCTGCCCTCCCAAAAAGTTGTTCGTGGTGCTGGCAGCATTCCTCAGTCAGCACCTCCAGTTCTTTTTCAGCAAATTTCAATTTTCTCTTTCTAGGAGTGTCTGCCATTGTAGCTGCTGTTCCTCCTGTTGGCAGTTCAGCAGTTTAAAATGGGTGTGGTCCTCCCTCCTTCCAGGTGTATTAGTAAACTTCCTGGCTGTGATGTCATCATCAAGAGCCAGGAAGTGTTTTACAGAATGTTCTGCTGCACCTGCATTCAATTTGCGGCACAGTCGCAATTTGCAACACCCACTCGCAATTTGTGTTTTCGTTTTTAGCGCGGTCGCAAAAAGCGACCTTGCAAACAGCGGACTCGCAATCTGCGGTGCGAATTCATTTGCGAGTCGCAAAATGAAGTCGCTTTTTCTTCTTGGATACCATTTAGCGAGTCGGAAATTGCGAGTCACAACGACTCGCAATTTCTGACTCGCTAGTTTTTTCCTACCTACATCTGGCCCATAGTGCTTGCCTAGGCAAAAACAGTTAGATGAAAGGAAATAAAACAAGACCATGAAAATGGCTATTATAACAATAATAAAATGAAGCAGAGTAAAATATATCTAGGGTAAAGTGCACAGCGGCAGGCCTAGTATGCTAAAGTAACGTGCATGGAGCTATGACTAAAATGGCTTCACAACACTTTCCCCTTGTCAGTTGAAGGTTGTTCAAAGCCTAAATGTACATAAAAGTTACTAAAACTCAACCTATATGTATATGTAAAAAATGTCAATAATGACAAGTTAAAGGGACACATGAGCATATGTAAAAGGACAATTTAAAATGTTAACATGTGCCATAAAAGGACCGAACTTCAAGAGTCAGAGTTATTTTTAGAATTTCCAATCGATTCTAGGACAACGGAGGACAGGAAATGTTCCCCAAATTTTCCAAGCTGGAAAAGCATTGCCGAGAAGGACCAAGGAGCAGTCATGTTCCATAGCCTGAGCCTCAGCCAAGGCGGCATTCTGTGGTGTGCCCAATAATGAGTTAAGAGCCGCATCCTCCAGGAAGGGCAACTCATAAGCAGCTTCGCGTCGCAAACGTATCCTCAACGCGCATGTATGGTAATAAGCCCTCAGCAAGACCATCAACAGATCAGTGTCCAATGAAAGCAAGCACTGCGTAGAAAGACAAGCTTCCAGTACATGTTTGAAAGAGCACCAGAGGCACTGAAACACGGGCTACACACAATGCAAAACCGGTCTGAATAACAGGGACCAGTCACACTCCAATTGCTCCAGGAGTGTTGCTCCAAAATACTGAATCATGTGTTCACGACACAGCTGCGCTGATGGGAGTGCTCTCATTCCTCCTTGGTGCAGCGGGACAGCCATTGCGCATGAAAAATAGCAACAGCAAAATGCCAACTATTATAGCCAAAGTTATTGGAAATCCCCCGAAAATACTGGAGAATATTGAGTGAATGGCTGATGGTATTAAACCGAATATGGAGGAGAAGGTGTGAACGAAACCAGAACCAACAGTCTTAAAGAAATGTGCGACTCCAGTAGTACTGGACACATTAAATATTTGCCCCACAAGTTCACCAAAGTGTCTTGGAAAGTTGGGACTTAAAAGGGACTGTATCTCTGCTGACGACCTTGCCACCGTAAGTGCGTAGGTCTCGCATGCAGATGTGAGAGCCACATGTTTTTGAAACAGTCTGCTCAACTTGTCAAAATTCACATTAGAAGTAGCAATATGAGGACAAATGTCAGCTACCTCTTTTATTCTAGTGGGAGGAAAAAGTAAGTTCACACAGCATGTAACAATCTTAGAGACCGAAACAACATAAACTATTCTGGCTCGCAACCCACAACAGTCTTCACCATTGAGGAGAACTTGGCTGAGGTTTAAAAGCACCTGGGACATAGGTCTAATCAAGGGAACTGGACTCCCTTTAGATAACAAGCCAAGTTTGGAGCAGACGCGTTACACGCCCCATGCAAAGACAGCTGTTTACAAACCATCGAATGGCTGACAGAAGTCTTGCATTCACTACTGCTAAGAAAGACCTTTTTCATGCCACTGAGACATTTGTACGAGAAGGGTAGTTCCTACACCTCCTGGATGTAACTATCTACCAGCCTTTCATATCTACCTTCCGGAATGTGTTTTAAACAGGAGGTGAATTGAAGTGTGGAAATAGGCAGATTAATGACCCCGTGTATTAACCACTCAGCGGATGGTATTTCAGCCACAGTAAAAGGCAACTTTTCTAACTTTTTGATGTTTAGCATGACATAAGTCGCATCTTTCTTAGCCATTAGTTGTTGTTGTCACGTTAAATTAAATGTAGAAAATATATCCCTTGCGCTGACGTGTTGCCAGGGAACACGACCTGCCTTCAGTGTTTGAAGTGTCCAACTCAACTGCATAATTGACCTTAATTGACTCTGTCCATGACATAATGAAGACATATCTGTTTCTATGATGTCTGTTGCAGAAGAGATGATGTTATTCAAGGTGTATATCTGGTCGGACAGGTTATTAATCCCATTATCAACAACAGCTTATGCCCTCTGTAAGTTTTCTTGGTCTATTTGCCTTAACCGGGCCATGGCTTCCTGTTGGTAAAGTTTCCAAATTTCATTTTATACTTCATATAAGAAGCGCTTTCTGCATTGTTTCTCTGGGGCCTAAAAGGAAGTCCTGTAAGTAGGTGTTATTAGACAGGAGACTGAGGTATTCTCTAACTGCGTCTAGTGAGGAACTCTTTAACCATTGCTGGCATAGTTTCCCTACACTGTATGTTGTTACTATACCTGTATGTTCTGACGATATATGGCGAGAGTCCAGCCTGCTAGTTCTAAAACTGCAGTGGAGTTTATAAAACGTTTATGACACACATTGGTATCTACTGGCCACAATAACCACCGTCAGGACGTGACAGTGAAGCATTAAAAGTGCCATTCTAGACCCATTCATCGAGCTGATCTTCAGTTGCGTTTATATATTTTTGCCATTTATAAAATTTAGCAGGTGCAGGAATACTGGGCGTGTTCAATTCCTTAATCTTTGCTAAGCCTAAACAAATTGTTTGTTGTACAGTTTCATTTAAAAATATAATTTGAACAGGTATCAGGCAGGCTCTAAATAAAGCTTTCTTCCCCCGTATTTGCCAATGTCTAGTTCCCCACACATTTTTTAAGTCAATCGTCTTCAGGCAATATTCATAGCCTTCTATAGTCAACCGGGAAACAAAGGAATCTAAATAAATAAATTATTTGTCATTAGTATGCATACATTTGCAGTTGGTGGGAATTTAAAATAATATGACTTAGTATTTTTAACATCGGGCCCAGAAAATATGTATACTTTTCAGAGTATGTTTTAGAACTCCCTTGCGGTGGAGTTGCACAATGTTCCCTTTGTGTGTAATTAAAAATAGTCTTTGGGGTACTTGTTTTGTGAATTTAATGGTGCCCATAATAATTATAGTAAAACATATCACCATAATTCTCTGTGGATTGATAAACATCTTCGTTTTCAAATACATTGTAATACTGCAATTCAGTCATCATAGAATCAACTGTTTTCACATCCCAATCATCAAAAACAACTCCGGGTATTATTATATCATTCATTGAAAGTATAAACACATATGGTATTTGAATGACCTCTGTGGGGCCGTATATATCAAATGTTACTTTATCCCAAACAATCCCATCAGGAATTGGTATAGCGGAAATGTTCACGAAAGACAAGTCTCTGCGGACCTTGTGAGAAGAAACATGTGGCTTTAGGACGTCATCCACCTGTTCAACTGTTGATTTTTCAGGAAGAAAATTACCTTGTATTAATAAAAAGAACGTTATGACAAAACGAATCCAAAGTAGGAAAGCTAGTACAGTCAAGGAAAGACACAGATAGTTCCATGGAAGAATAAAGACAGTTGCTTTAAGCCAGTTTATCAGTTTACGTGTTTTTGACAGTTCAGGTGTTGAAGAGGCGAATGAGTCTGAAACATTGTTGTTAATGCCGGCAAAGTATCCAGTAGCAGTCTGTGCAAAAACTGGAGCCGTATCTGTAGGTGGAGTGGGTATTTCGTGGGGTGGCTCAGAGTAAATGGCGCCATCTGTCTGTGTTGAAGTTGTGTCATATCGATCAGTTATTTCTGTATTATCTAATGTTAGTGGAACCAATGCAAGATCATTTTCCACCCTCCCCAAGCTCGGAGAGGTGTCAGTGTTGCTGCTTACAACTTGTAGAGGAACTTTTTGAGGAGTAGTAAGAGTAATTCGGGAGCTTCTGGCTGTTCCTTTTGGTCGGCTGTGCAGGATCAGCCACATGGTGTAGTTTGACGTTGTCGATAGAGACAAAGCAATTTTCTTTGGCACATGCCAACGGTGGTAGAATGACAGTTCTGGTACTGTGTTTTCCCAAAACTGGGACTGGTGCACGATGAGAAGGGCCAAATTCCTTTTACACAGCAACCTTTTCATGTAATAGATCCCCGACTTTAGAAATCCTGCCTGCAGGCATTACAGGTACATCCTTAATTCCTATGGGGGCAGCACTGGCAGAAGCGTTGTCGTCAGGGAACTGTTGCAAATCCTGTAAAACAGTGACACGCTCATTCATGTCAAAGGGTGTTTCTGCCACCTCCATGCCAGGACCATCAAGATCTGGGACATATATTTGAGTTCCAAACAGGTACTCATAAGAAGTACGACCCCCCATCCAGGAACGTTCTAGGCCGATTGTTAAGTGCACTCTGGACTCCATACAGGTGGTTTAACCAACTACGACCCGTACCTAAGACTCTGGCTGTTAAGGATTGCTTTAAATCACGGTTTAATCACTCCACAACACTATTCCCCTCAGGATGAAATGGAGATGAGTACTGGAGTTGGACCTCCAACAAAGCCATGGCGTCCCTCAATGCCCTTGAGGGGAAAGCAGGGCCCTGGTCTGAGTGGAAAGCCGCCACTGCATATGTACCGATAAAGACTCACAAATCTTTAATGACAGTCCAAGAGTCAGCTGAGCATTGTGGCCACACCCATAGAAATCTGTCACAAGAGTCAGCAGCGACTAAGATGTATTTGTAGGCACTGTCCGGTGTTAGGGGACAGCAATGGACCAAGTACACACATTATAAAAGTTTGTTGGAAAATAGGAAGGGTATCTGCGGTGGGTGCTTAGCAGTGGAAACTTTAATTTGTTGGCAGATGTCACAATAAAGGACATACTGCTTGGCCTCTTTGTATAGGCCTGCCCACCAAAAACAGCCTTGAAACAATGATATTGTAGCCGCCACACCAGCATGGGCAGATGCTACCCCCTCATGCGCGGCTTTAATCAACTCTGGTCTTATATCTTTATTGGGAATTTCTCAAACCCCTACGCCTGGTATCTTAACCTCAGCATTTAGGCAGGCTCCCATGCGGTAGGAATATATTTAGTAGGAAATGCGTTTGGACAGGGCGTACCATCAGCAGTAGCTTTCACAGCAGCCCATATGTCTTCGTCCAGTTTTGCACCTAAGCGGGTTACTGCAGCAACAGTGGCCTTAGCGACTGCTGACTTTGCGGCTTTATCAGCCAGTGTATTCCCAGCAATGTGTATTCCAACGCACAGGTGTCCAAGTGTATGTACAACATAGACATTTGGTAGTGTTTCCTTAAGATCTGCTACTTTCCCCCCACAGAAGTCTGTGTTTAATGGTGTTGCCTTTAGAATCTCTGAATCCATTTTGGCTCCAGTAATGCAGGTATTCATTAAAGGACTGAACACAATAATACGAATCACAAACAAACAGTGTTAACTGTGCAGCATCTGTATGTTCCAGTGCCATCACCAGAGCCTTTAGCTCTGCCAGCTCTGCTGTGCAATCCCCTAGGGTTTGCGTGAATGTATGCTGGGGACAAAATGTATTACCCTCCATGTATCCACTTGATGTATTGATGCTTTGTGCCAATTGCAGGTTGTGCAGAGTCATTGGTGTACATGTCTCTTTGATATTGACCAATAGGCAGCGTGTTTGCAGGTACTGGGTATTCTAGTTCATATTGCAAAAATTCTTGAGTTTGTAATTTTGGGTAAAAAATGTAGTCTACATCAGTAGCTGTCAAAGACGTGGCCCATTGTATCCAACGTGGGTGTAATGCTTTAGCGTTTGGAATGCTGGCTTTGGTGACAGCCTCAAGGGCTGGGATTGAGAGATGATGATAATGGGTTTGCCCTGAGCTAGAGGTCTTTCTTTAATGACAGACATCTGTACAGCAGTGAGAATGTTCTCAGTGGGAGCAAAGCGTTGTTGTGCTGCTGAGTACAAGTGTGATTTGTATGCAATCGGGACGGTCTCACCCACATTAAAAGTTACATAGGTGAAACCGATGGCATCAGCAATTACTCTGATGACCAAGAATGTTTTATTGTCCCTTGTGTGTAGATGTTGTGCTGCAAGCATGCCTGTCTGCAGATCTCTGAGAATGCGTGTGTGTTTGACTGTCCAAAATTTACTTGAAAAGTCAAGGTGTATTAAGTCTTATAAAGATTTTATGCATATTGCATAGTCAGGAATGTAAGTTCTGCCGAAACGTAGGAAACCCAATAGAGATCGGAGTTTTTTATTGGTGGAGGTTGTAATTGTGCGCATTTTTCCAAGAATTGTGGTGCTAGGCTCTTTCCTTCACTCAATAGCTCATATCCCAGAAACAGGATGCTAAAGAGAGCTATTTTTGTTTTTTTAAAGATGAATTTGTAGCCAAATTCTGCAAATCCCACAACAATGCGGGCTACCCACCTTAAATGTTGCAGCAATTCATCATCCGTGAGATAGATATCATATACATAGGACAATGCTTCATGATCAATGTCGTGCAAAATTGAATTCACACAAGCTGCAAACAGTCCTGTACTGTTTTTGTACCATTGGGGTAAACAGCAGAATGTTTTCTGGGAGCCTAGTGTGCTGAAACTTGTTAAGTCTCTACTCTCAGGCGCTATATTCTGGCAGAAAAAAACACTGGAAATATCAAGTGTTGTTTTGTATTTTTTGCGCATTATGTTGTTCATCAGTGCTGTGCTATGTGAGTTTTGTATAGCATATGTGCGTGTATGACTGTTTAAGTGTTTGTAGTCTAGACTATTCCATATGAATGGTCCGATTTAGCTACTGGGAATAAAGGATTATTCATTGGGGAGACACAGGGTTCAATTACACCCTGGTACTCCAGTTGTGTGAGAATTTCTCTCACAGGTGCTTTAGCATCATTTTTTATTGGATATTGGGGTTTAGGTTGGGGTTGATTTTTAATAGGAATTACATGGTAGGGGGATTCTTTGTCCCAACCTACGTTGTTACGATATAACGTGGGTGCCTGCGCCAATGCCCAATTGATGGCGTATGATTCTTCTAGCTCCTCGGGAACAAGGGGTGAGAAAGAAGGTTTGATAACATCTTTCCCACATGGGCAGTTACAGACAAATTCAGGCGGCCATTCTTGTTCATCCAACAAGATATTGTATATGTTTACTACGCGATCCCAGAAGATTGCCTCCATTGTGCATTCAATCTATCCTTCTAACTGTACTGTTACTTTGTATACCCTATCAGGCGTGGAGACACGTATGTCCGCAGTTTCTATTTGTAGAAGTCATCAGTTGTTTTCACCTCCAGATGCTCTAGAAGATTCCGGCGAACTATTGTGACCCCTGCCGCGCTTTCTATCAGCACTAGTGCCCACTTCCTGTTCTTTAAGAGGACCCTCTTCTTGAGTGGCATGTTGAACCGCAACTGCTGCCACCTTTTTCTTTTTGAATTGGGGATTTTGTTGGGGAGGTTTCTCTTCCTTTTTAACAGAAACCTCTGTTGAGCGTTGTGATTCCTGTCTCAGTTTCACGTACTCTGTTCTTCGCTCTGACCGCCCACCTCTCTCACTGCGTTTTTCCAATGAGTCCTGAAAGGAACGAGATTGGCTCGTATCAGTATATTGTTATCTGTCAGGCGTTCTTATATTATCTCTATTTCTGAGATTATATCTATTCTGTGGGGCCTCCATGCGTGGAGATTCTCCCCTTTCTTTTTTAGGAGTGTGTTGTTTTTTATCCCAGCGTTTCTTATTACCTTCAGGAGCTTGCTTGGGAAAACCCTTATTAGATGTACCATGAAATTGTGGTTTTGTTGGTCTGGCCCCCTAGACTATCTCGACCAATGCTAGAGTAGGTCTCTGCGATAATCTTTGGCAACTCACGTTCTTGATCCTGTTGAGGAACATCCCGGAGCCGCATGCTCACTGCTAGTGCGACCGCTTCCCCTTTAAGGTTACTTAAAATAATTGAGGATACTGTGGCAAAGTTGCCCGTTAATTGCATCCCCAAGTCTAGGGCCGGGGCAGCCCTGTATTCATTTTGAATTTGTTTCAACACTTCTGGTAAGTTGGCAAGTGTCAGTGTACCGTGTTTGGTAGTATAGAGCTAGGCAAATACCGTGCCCCATGTATTACAGTTATGTACTGTAGAAACCATCCCAAATGGCAAGCACATTGTTAATATTCTGTGATTATCCTGAGGTCCCATATGGGGAAAAACTGCTTCCAGTGCATTTATTTTTTGAGCTAACCAAAACTGAATTTCTTCTTGTTTGGTGGGTACCCTACCCATGATCGAATGTACAGTTGCAGGATTAATGCCTGGTGTTACTGCATGTGTTTGCGCTGGAGCAGCATGCGCTGGGTTTGTATTTAATGGTTGCATTACAAATTGTACTAAACGTCTATATATTGCCGTCAGCTCAGTAGAAAAGCGACGTATTTCAGTTACTACTAAGTATGCTACTGCAGGATGAGGTGTATAAGTGGTCAATAAAGGCCAGGTAGGACCATCATTACTTAGAGGACCTAACCCAACTGGTAAAATCATGTGGATTAGGGCGCCATCAAGCCAATTATTATGTTCTTGATACGATAAAGGTATTTCTAAATATGCGTATGCTCTGTATTGTTCAGGTACGTTTGCAGGTGCATAATGATTAAATGCATTTGTATTCCCATCAACTGCTGGAAAAGTGACCCAAGAATAAAATAGTTCTGTTCTATATGCTGCATCTGCGTCAACAACAAATGTGACTGGACCCCCCTGGGCCGTTAGGCCATTTGCCAATAAATGTGCAGTCAGGAGTTGATATATTGACTGCAATTGCTACCTGCTGGGGATTCGCCATATTAGGTGGTAAATGTATTCCTCAATGAGCACACCAAATGGGGATTTTCCTTTTAAGGTTCATGCTTGAACAACCTCGAGCATCAGATAGGTGTTCCCTACCTTGCTGAGGAGGAAGTCCTCAATACTACGGACGTCTCCGTACATATAGTACTGAGGTGTCTTTGTATACAGTGATACAGAGATACTCAGGAGAACCACAAAATAGAGCTTGACCAAACGTTGGAGGTGCCATGTTGCGCAGGGTCTCATTATTCGAATGATACTTCTGGATTTTGAGCGGCAGAATCGCCTGCGGTGAAGGAGACTGAGTCAGACCCACTACCGTTGACACCTGTCACCCCAATCCGGGTCTTGCTCCGGCTAACTAGCAGTGCCTCATCTCTACCCAAGGGCAGGGATGATTGGGCAGCAGAGCGCATGACAGAATTGATTTTTCAGGGAAACCGTGGTCACTCAGGTCTCATCCGTTTCTCTCAGTTACATTAATCTCACATACACAATGACAAACAGAGGCAGGATATGTTTCATTGAGATTTTAATGAAGCGACTGTATCTTAGGTAGCAAAGCTTGGGCTGCAATAACAAGGACGATACAGCATGAGAAGATTAAAATTGTGACAAGGAGAGTAAAGCATAGACATAACGCTACCATGTTGTCACTAAAATCAATAGACTAATTCCTACCTAGACTATAATAGAGCACAGTGTGTTATGCTCTAATTCTGCCCTTCAGGTTCCCCTGGGAAGACATCATTCCCATACCTGAGCAAAGGCCTGAAGTCTGCATAAGCAGCTGCATCGAAGCGTTCAGCAATCAGCATACAGTTGTGGTTCTCTGGCTGGAATCTCCCTCTAACGTGCAAGGGACAAGGAAGGGTTTTTATAATAAAACAGATGATGTTCTGAGAAAACGCCCCTGTGTAAGGATGTGTGTTTTTCCAAAAATGTCAGAGACAAAACGTATACCACGTTCACCGGCAACCTATCTTACTACAGCCTTGAAAGAAGCACAGAGTGAGCAAGAATGTCTTGTTTGAGAACAGAGTGCTGGCCCAGGCAAAAACAGTTAGATAGAAGGAAATAAAACAAGACCGTAAAAATGGCTATTGTAACAATATTAAAATTAAGCCGAATAAAATATATCTAGGGTAAAGTGCATAGCAGCAGGCCTAGTTTGCTAAAATAATGTGCATGGAGCTCTGACTAAAATGGCTACACAACAGCATGAGCAGTCAGTCCACCACCACCAGCCTCACTCTGCCCACAACTCAAACCACCTCCCCATGACAGGCAGTGCACAGCAGTGCCCACCTTCCCATACCTGTGTCCCAAGGTCACATCAATCATCATTGTGCCCTACAGGACATGGGCAGGAGTCAACGCTGCAAACTCAAGACAATGACGGTCCTAGTGTCAGTCAGAGGGGGCATACTGCACCAGGGGCACAGGCATAAGGGGCAAGGGCCAGTGAGAGGCCAATCGTGGGCCAAGGGACGAGGCAGGTACAGGACACGACTAGCCAGGAGACCGTCTCCAGAGTCCTGGGAGTCTACCAGAATACCCAGGACAAGATGGGCCAGATACTCACAACCTTGTAGGATGCCCAAAGGCTGGAGGGGGAATACACCCAGGAGGCCAGGCAGCAGTGGCAGGCACACAATGCCACCATGGCCTCAATATAAGGGGAGTTCAAGGAACTCAATAACATTCTGCGGACATTCTCCACCCAACAGCAGGCCCCATCCAGTAGTCAGTCAACACCACTGCCCTCAATATCAGCACCTGCTACTGGAATGGAGGCCCAGCATGAGGACCCACAGGCCACCAGCAACCCTACCGCTACAGCTGAGGAAGCCCCCCGCAAAAGAGGTTGCCCATTCAGACATCGTGCAGGACCTCAGGCTAAGACCAATCCCCCAAACAGGAAGTGATACTCCTTCTGAACTGTCACCCTTGTATACCACTGTTAAACCCTGTTGGCTGTCCAATACCAAGGTCACATCTTTCTGAGGCAAATGGATAAAGGACCTGTGAACCAAACAGCTGTACCACCCACTCTGATCATCACCTAGAGCATTACCCCACTTCTCTGGACTGTGATAGTCAACACTTAATAAACACCAATTGTCACAAGTCATGGTGCATGTCTCTTCATTGTTTGTATTGACAATTTTGTTACAGAACAACAAAAGAATACACATGTCTACACAACAATAATGTCAAAGATACAGATATAGTGGGATATTCTAGCAGGTGTGTAAGTACATCCATATTGTTGTAACATCCACTGTCAACTATGCCAACTGGCAAATCAGCAAGCAGATTGCAAACAGAGATAATAAATGGAATGAGGTACAATGTGGTAAGGAATGTAATCCACAGTCATACATCCATAGCAGTTGAACACAAACACAGGATGAGTGTCCCAGCAGCTATGATACACCATATGTAAGGGCCTGCATAGGCATTCAGACATTTGTGGGACAGGAAAGATGTAACATAGGTAACATCTTCTATTGTACACCTCTCTGAGTAGTTAGGAACATGTACATGCCACACAGCAGATGACAATGCAGCATGACATGCTGATAAGTCCCCCTAACATATCCCTGCACAGGCAGACTGAGGACCCTAAACTTTTAGTACAACTATAAGGCTGTACTGCAATGGCGCCACCATTCCAAACATGTACTTAGCAGCTGTGCATTTCTACTACCTCTCATGGTAAATCACCTACTCTTCAAGGTTGTTAACCAAAATGTAAGGCTCTAGTCCCCACACATACCTTGATGCATGTAAATACTGGCTATAGATTGCCTTTAGCAATACATCTCCCATGTGCAGATGATATACAATGAAGACATACCTGTACATCAATGAAAGCAGTGACGAATCATGTCAGTCCTGTTGTCATGTGCCTCATCCTGGTCAGCCTTCCCCTCAGCGTCAGAGTCACTGGCCACCAACACTGCTCCAACATTAATGTCCGCCCCTCCAACAGTGGGATGTGCCTTCTGAGTGCCAGATTATGGAGCATGCAGCATGCAACAATTGTCTTGCAGACTTTCCCTGGTTTGTACTGTAGGGCATCAGCAGACACATGAAGACAGCAAAATCTAGCTTTCAAGAGACCAAAAGTCTGCTCAATCACACACCTCGTCCGGCCATGTGCCTCATTGTACCTGTTCTCCCCTAATGTAGTTGGAGGCCTCACAGGTGTCAGGAGCCAGGGCAGGTTGGGGTATCCATAGTCACCTGTGTGGAAAAGGGAACATAACCATAGGTTACAATGCTAGGCAGAGTGCTGACTGTGTTATGAGGGGTAAAAACGTCTGACATGGAGAGAAGTACACATACCTATGAGCCAGACCCTTTCTCCCTGTAGCTATGACATCATTGCAGGGAGACTGCTGTTCCTCAGGATGTGGGAATCATATGCTGATCCAGGGAATTTAGCGTTCACATGTGTAATGTAATTGTCTGCAAGACACACCACTTGTACATTGAGCGAATATGTACTCTGACGGTTTCTGTAGACCTGATCATTGATCCTCGGAGGTACCAAGGCAACGTTAGTTCCATCAATGGCCTAATTTATATGTGGGACATGTGCTATGTTGCAGAAGGGCACTTTTACAGTGGGAAATTCAGGAGGTAGTGGGAACCTAATGTACCTGTGCACATGCTTGAGTAGGGCATCCAGCACATCCTGCAACACCTTACAGAACTGGGTCTGTGAAAACCCTGCAGCTAGTCCTACTGTGACCTGAATAGAGCCACTCGCTAGGAAATGCAGGACTGACAACACCTGGACTGTTGGAGGAATGGCAAGGGGATTCCTCAAACCCGGCAGGAGGTCTGGCTTCAACTTGGAGACCAGTTTCATGATGCACAAACGGTTTAGTCGATGGGCCATGATGATGTGGCACTCTTCCATGGTTTCAAGATCTACGATTGGCCGGTAAATTTGTGCATTCCTCATCACTCCATTGTGGCGGTATCTGTGCGGGGACACAAACAATACTCTGTAAACCTCTCACAATGTAAGCTATCAAGTATGACACTTGACAGTCATGAGGTTTTAGTCATGAAAGTAACCTGTCATGTTGTGGGAATACACATTACTCCACCCTCCATTCCTAATCAGATGATGGCACAGAATTCCTGTGGGAATGGACATATACAGAACATGTACATGTACATCGTGCATGTTTTCCACTATACTGATCATATATGCTGACAAATGTTGGGACAAGTGTGGTAATGTCACCAGACACGCGCTGCGTGTGTCAGTATCCACAATGTGTGACCTATGTATGTATTTGTGAGGACATTCAGGTAGTTACGCTGTGTGAACATGTCACAGACTAATATGGCATCTGCATGTTCGGCATGCATTGGATAGCTGGAAGTGACTTCGTTCCGCCGGTGGAAGTTGTCATGGTGGAGGGCGGTCTCAACCACCGTGCAACTCCTCATTGGTTAACATTGATGTCTATGGGAGACTGGGACCAATGACGATCACCACCGGCAGTGACGGTCATGACTGCTGCAGTCGTAACCGCCATTTTGTGTGGGCCAGCTCACTGGACTCCTGGCATTTGTGCAAGACAAACCTCCACTTTGTATGCAGCTGTGTGCTGTCTCTTGGAGTAACGATTGCACGCACTGTAGGGGAAAGGGCCCCAGCCTTCTCAACGGAGGGACTTGAGAAACTGGTGGAAGGGGTTCTACCCCTGAATGGGCGATTGTATGGTGCTCCAGGGCAACAGGTCAGTACAACGTCCTTTGTCCGACATGTTGGGTGGTGTTTGACGATGTATGTGTGTTCACATTGACATGTCATGACTGATCAGGTGTGTAGCATACACATGATATGTGTGGGATATTGGCAGTGTGCATGGTCTCTGTTTGTTGTGTGTCGCCAAAGCTTACTGCTGTATTGGTATTATTTACATCATGTCCCCCCTTTTCTCAATGTTTCCCATGCAGGTCAGTGCCCACCAGAAGAAAGGGTTGTGGCGAGCCATTGCCAAGGAAGTGCGGACCCTGTGGGTCCATTGCCATCGGAGCACCCACTGCAGAAAGCGATGGGAGGACCTGCGACGCTGGGCCCGGAAGACCACAAAGGCCCAGCTGGGGACGGACCCCCAATGTGGGAGGGGTGCACGTCGGACCCTGACCCCCCTAATGGCCCGCATACTGGCGGTGGCGTACTCTGAGTTGGATGGGCACTTGAAGGCAGCAAGCAGCCACAAGGGGGTAAGTGTTGACTTTCAGGTGACTACTGCATGGTTGTGCACTGTCATCCTCCTTGAACTTGCAAACAATGTAGTCAGATGTGATTTAGGGAATGTACAGTTCTGGTTGTCACACCCATCAAGTAGGAGTGTGTGAGGGTTGCTATGTTGAGCCATGCAAGATAAGAAGTGGTGGTACTGTGACATACGTTCACCTGTAAGTATGGTTCTCTCAAGTATGCTATCATGTCACTAGCTGCATCCTCCTTCTCTGCGTGTACTATAGTAGTACGAGGTGGTTATATTGGCACTGTATATGGGTAATGACAGGAATGTTACCTGAAGATTGCAATTGCTTCACTTCCTACATCAATGGACCTCTGTATCACATGTACTCCACACATTCCTGTCAGTTAGTTAGTGGCCTCAGTCCCTCTATGCTAAGATTTGTAACATCCTGTAATGGATGACATGTGTTGGGGTATGTTCCCGGCCTCAATTTTTGGATTAGTCATTTTGGCAGTTGATAGGCATGTAGTTGTCTTCATTGAGGTGTTTAGGCGGCAGGGTTGAGATGATTTTGGACATCGCTGCATTGCTTGTGTGTGAAGTGGATATGTGGGTTCTCAGAATTTCCTTCCTTTCTGTTTTTCCCACCCTCCTTTTCTCTCTTCTCCTCTGTCTATGTTTGCATTAGCATCATCTGGTGAAGGAGGAAGGGCACCGGCAAGTGGAGATGCAGCAGCCCACGGGATCCAGGAGGCAGACACCAGTGAAGCTGAGGGGACCAGTGGTACAGAGGTGAGGGGAGCACCACAGGGAGACTGGGGCTACCAACACATCTGATACAGATTCCTCCTCTGATGGCGGCTCCCTGGCAGTGGCGGACCGTTCTGGGACCACACCAACACCATCCTTGTCCGCCACCCCCTTACCAGCACCTCCCTCCCTGTAGCACCCCACCCAGTTTCTCATGCCCGCTAACCCAGGAGGGTGGGCGTCTCCTTCGCCGCAGGCACCTCTGCCCCAGTCAGCCCTGCTGCCCTCAATGAGGAGGCTATTGACCTCCTGAGGTCCATCTCTGTGGGGCAGACAACGATTGTGAATGCCATCCAGGGACTGGCATCCCAGATGCAGCAGACAAACGCGTTCCTGGAAGGCATTCACTGAGGCTTGTCTGGCCTCCAGAGATCATTCCAGGCTCTGGCCTCCTTGTTGACGGCAGTCAGTGTCCCTTCATCTTCCGCCCCCTCTCTAGCTACCTGTTCCCAATCCACAAGCCCTCTCCCTACACCCCTCCAAAGCACACCTACAGACCAGCATACACCCACTAGAAAAAGACAAGGGGCCAGATGTTGCAAGCCTTCTGCGCCTCGCAAACTGCGAAAAACACAGTTTGCGAGGCTCAAAAGGCTTGTCGCGATGAAAACCTCAAATTGCGAGTTAGTACCGACTCGCAATTTGAGGCTGCGATTCGCAAATAGGAAGGGGTGTTCCCTTCCTATTTGCGACTGCATCACCATGCTGAGTTGGTTTGTGACCGCGAATGCGGTCGCAAACCAACTCGCAGTTACCATCCACTTGAAGTGGATGGTAACACATTCCCAAAAGGGAAGTGGTCCCCATGGGACCCCTTCCCCTTTGTGAATGCCACAAAAAATATTTTTTCGGAGCAGGCAGTGGTCCTATGGACCACTGCCTACTCTGAAAAAAACGAAACCAAATGGTTTCAGAATTTTTCTTTTTGCAGCTCATTTTCCTTTAAGGAAAACGGGCTGCAAAAAGAAAAAAAAAACTGTTTTATTCAAAAAGCAGTCACGGACATGGTGGTCTGCTGTCTCCAACAGGCCACCATCCCCGTGAGTGCCTAGACTCGCTATGGGGTTGCAAACTGCGACCCATCTCATTAATATTCATGAGGTGGGTCTTTGCGACCCCATAGCGAGTCGCAGAAGGTGTCTGAGACACCTTTCTGCATGCACGTTTGCGAGTTGCAATTTGGAAGTCGCAAAAGAAAACTTACCTACATCTGGCCCAAGGTTCTCAAAGACAGTCATAGGCATCACAAACATTCCCACAGGCATGCACACATACAACACACATCTGCAGACACAACAGACACCTCCCCCACCACCAGCTCCCTTGCAGTCACATCTCCACTCACACCTGCCAGCACTGCTACATCACACACTGGTCCTACTACCATTGCTGTCATACCCTCAATCACCACAACAGCAGACTCACCGACACACATCTCACACACCACATTCGCACTCAGCAAGAATACCGTCTCTGCCACCTGCAGCACATCCACCTCACTTGCACACACCACAACACTCCCTCACACATATCCCATTCCCTCTCCCTGCATCTCTGTCCCTCCTCCCAAAAAATGCATACGTACCCACTCACCCCCCCAACATTCAGCCACTGCACATACAGACATTGCACACACCAGCATCCATGTAGAGCACACAGACATGTCAGACAAGCACTCCCTCTACCTCCACTACAAACCCTCAATCATGTGACTGCCCACGGGTACCAAAAAAGTTTTCCTTGCCGCCCTTGACCTCTTCCCTACTCCTCTCCCAACCCGTCTTCCCCGTAAACGGCGTGTCCCCCTGCCCCTCTCAGGCCCTTCCACCTCCCATTCATTGGGTGCCTACTCTGGTGTTTCCCTTGCTCCGCCACTGAGCAAGGATTCTAGCCCTCCCATTGCCAAAGTCAACCCTCCCAAGCCCAAACCAAAATGTGCCCCTTCCACATCCAAGCCTCCCCCACCACCCCTGAGGTGCCTGCCTGTCCCATTGCTGCCCCTATGATGTGGAGGCCTATTTGCAGTCAGGAGTCAAGTTGGGTCCATGTTTCATGGACAATGTGTCCTGCAATCGTGGACATTGGACTTGCCATTGGCACGTTTTGTATATAGTTTCTTTCTTTTGTTGTAGAATACAACTGCCCACATCTCTGTGGTTGGCAAGATGAGATGCTTTTCCTGGTTTCGTTCTACATGGTGGTGTGACATCTGTGTGCACAGGTGTGTGAGGTCTGTGTGTGGATTGTGTCTGTGTTGTTGCATGTGCTGGATAGATGGTTTGGGCCATGGGGATGTTATGATGTGGGTGACTGCTTGCTTGTGTGATTGTATGGGTTGTTGTGTGCATCCGTGTATATAGTGCTGCTTGCGTGGATTTCCTTGCATGTTGGTTGTACGTGTTGTGTCACCTGTATCATTGTTTGGATGTGTGTCCACAGCTACTGATTGTGTGTCAATGCTACATGGAGTTCATGGTGTGTGTATGTGTGGTGTCACACAACGTGCCTGTCTATGCCAGTGTTGAGGTGTTTGTGGACTAGTTGTCGTTTTGTGGTTATGGGGTGTGTTGGTGGTGTTGGTGTGCATTGTGCTGTATGTTTGGCACGTATATGCTTAGCTTTGTTTGTGTATTGGGTACTTGGCATTGACGTATATTATGTGTGCCTGTGTTTCGCCTTCGCTGTCTGTGGGAGGTATGTGTGTTATGTGTGGGACTGTATCACTGCCATTTCCTCCCCTCTGTGTTAGGTATACTTTCGGTTGTCGTCTTCGTCGTTGTCGGTGGTCTTGAAGGTGTATGGCGAGATACAAAGCTGGGAAGACAAGCAGTTCATTTGCCATGGCGGCCACGGAGGTGTCTCTGTGCCTAGAGGTGAGTATTTCTTTGTGTTCTTTCTGTTTCTGCAAGGTTTTCCATGGTGGCAATGCCACACAGGATATCCCGGCAGAGTGGTTACTCAGAATATGGAGGGTAGGACATTGGCTTCTGCCTGCATGAAGTTGGCTTCCGCAGACAGATGCCTCTTGTCAGCGGTGGCGGTGCTGGCGGTGAGTTGTCTGTGTTGCGTTGGGTTCACCGCCTTACTCGTTATATGGCTGTCTGTACCGCCACCCTGCCGACGGTCACAAGACTGCCACCGGCATGGCGGTTCAATTACTGCCAAACTAGGAATGACCACCTTAATCTTTTGTTCACCCCTCAAGTAAATAATATGTTTCTCCCCAAATCACATGCAAAAACACACTCTATTTGCTGCACCCCTCAACATTTTTCAATACCTCACCTCACCTGTGCTCGCAAGTCTCTCAGCTCAACTCCTTCATTGTCAATTTTTCCAAATCCCCAGGATGGCAGCTGTTCAATTGACTGATCCTTTGTCAATTGTGGCTCAACCTACATAACCTACTGCAATTATGCGTTTGGCTAGTTCATGCCACAGCAACAACCATCAGACATCTCTACAACCTATACTACTTCACTGCTAGCAAAAGCTCATTGGGCCTTCACTCTCTGACTTTTAGGGCCAGATGTAGCAAAGCTTAAGCGGGTCGCAAACGGTGAAAATCGCCGTTTGCGAGTCGCTAAAGCCACTTTGCTATGTAGAAATGCATTTTGCGAGTCGGAACCGACTCGCAAAATGCATTTCCGACTCGCAAATAGGAAGGGGTGTTCCCTTCCCATGTGCGACTCGCAATGGTATGCATTTCATTTGCGACCGCGATTGCGGTCGCAAATGAAAGCGCAGTTACCATCCACTTTATGTGTCTGGCATAAAAAATAATTTTTCAGGTCAGGCAGTGGTCCAATGGACCACTACCTGCCCTGAAAAATACCGAAACTAAAGGTTTCGCCTTTTTTTCAAAGTGCAGCTTGTTTTCCTTTAAGGACCAGATGTAGCAAAGCTTAAGCGAGTCGCAAACGGCGAAAATCGCCGTTTGCGAGTCGCTAAAGCCACTTTGCTATGTAGAAATGCATTTTGCGAGTCGGAACCGACTCTCAAAATGCATTTACGACTCGCAAATAGGAAGGGGTGTTCCCTTCCTATTTGCGACTCGCAATGGTATGCATTTTCATTTGCGACTGCGATTGCGGTCGCAAATGAAAGCGCAGTTACCATCCACTTGAAGTGGATGGTAACCCAGGCGCAAACGGGAAGGGGTCCCCACGGGACCCCTTACCCTTTGTGTCTGGCATAAAAAATAATTTTTCAGGTCAGGCAGTGGTCCAATGGACCACTACCTGCCCTGAAAAATACCGAAAATAAAGGTTTAAGGAAAACAGGTTGCACTTTGAAAAAAAAAGGCTGCTTTATTTAAAAGCAGTCACGGATATGGTGGTCTGCTGTTCCCAGCAGGCCACCATCCCCGTGAGTGCCCTGAATCGCTATGGGGTCGCAAATTGCGACCCACCTCATTAATAATAATGAGGTGGGTCTTTGCGACCCCATAGCGACTCGCAGAAGGTGTCTGAGACACCTTACTGCATCCCAATTTGCGAGTTGCAATTTGCGAGTCGTTGGGACTCGCAAATTGCAAGTTGCAATTTGGAAGTTTGCTACATCTGGCCCTAAGTCCTTCTAAAACAGGAATAATCCACTAGCCATCCTTTCTTATTTCCAAAACTCTAACACCCACAATCATCCTTCATCAAGGCTCCGGGCCACTTTTCTAACACCCACAAACATCCTTCATCGAGACACCAGGCCACTTTTCTGACACCCACAATCATCCTTCATAGTGGCACTGTGCCATTGTATCCATCTGCCAGTTCACTAGCAGTTGCCTTTAAACTCAGGTTGCAAGTTGTTCATTACATTCAAGTCACAGTGGCTATATTCTAATTTAAAGCATTGGAGCAATTAAAAAACATCTTGTATTTTCAACCACTAAATTCACAATTAGCATGTTGGCAAAGATTAAACAGTGATATTGTGGCAGCTGGGAAGTGGGACACTCACAATAGGTATAAATATATCAGTTACACTACATGCACGCTTTCGAACTAACCCTGCCTTTCATTCACCACACCAACATTAAGGTGGCTGACTAATCTACTAAACCCAGGACGCAATACAGATTTCTTACTTTAGTCTTAATCCTTCAAAAATTGCCTTTATATCTCTCCCAGCTAGCCATCCTCACTCCTAAACCCATAACTTAAAGGGACAACCCAGTGAATTATACCACGATAGCTCACAAAATCCAAGCAGAAATCATCAAAAAAGGAACATTCTAGAATGCAAATTGATGGCAGCTGCTGCAGATGTCGAATTGGCTAAAGAAAACTGTTTTTTTAACTCTACACCAGAGGACAGCTTTAAATGCAGCTGACCAATACTTTCTAACAGGCACCTTGTGATCCTCATTGATTTGTGTTTTTAGCCTCTTTAGGTCTTATCTCTCAAATGTAATCATACTCATTTAATACCAACCTCATGTCTACCAGTATTCATTTCAAAAGAACTGAACCATAAAATTCCTCTGTCACACCATCGACCAGCGGTTCTTAAATTTATGACTTTTGTGGACCGTCACTTAATCATTACTGTAATCCAGAAACCCCCACTGAATCATTACTGTAATCCAGAAACCCCCACTGAATCATTACTGTAATCCAGGGACCCCCACTGAATCATTACTGTAATCCAGAAACCCCCACTGAATCATTTCTGTAATCCAGAAACCCCCACTGAATCATTATTGAAATTCAGCGACCCTCACTGATATATTACTGTAATCCAGAAACCCCCACTGAATCATTACTGTAATCCAGAAACCCCCACTGAATCATTACTGTAATCCAGGGACCCTCACTGATATATTACTGTAGGCCGGGACTCTGGCCTAAGCAATTTCCATGATTTGAACCTTAAAAAAATACACAGAAATACAGATACAAACATTCACCAAACAAATACATAAACGCTGAAATGTTAAATTTATCTCACAAAAAAAATCCCAAACTGTAAATGTTATTTTTAAGGAGAAGGTTGGAGCTTTTCTAAATTCATTTGAGGCTGCTCCAATTAATCACATGTACAAAGCATTTTGCATGACGCAAACTGCGAAATTCGCAGTTTGAGCCATGGAAAACGTGCATCGTGATGCACATTCCCATTTTGCGAGTCGGTACCGACTCGTAAAATGGGAATGCGACTCGCAAATAGGAAGGGGTGTTCCCCTTCCTATTTGCGATTCGCACCGCGATGCAGAATTGCTTTGTGACCGCGAACACGGTCGCAAAGCAATTCGCAGTTAGCACCCATGTGAAGTGGGTGCTAACTCATTCGCAAAAGGGAAGGGGTCCCCATGGGACCCCTTCCCCTTTGTGAATGGCGCCAAAATTATTTTTTCAGAGCAGGCAGTGGTCCAATGGACCACTGCCTACTCTGAAAAAATTAAACCAAATGGTTTCATTTCCCCAAGTGTATTGCAACTCGTTTTCCTTTAAGGAAAACGGGCTGCAATACAAAAAAAAAAACTGCTTTATTAAAAAAGCAGTCACAGACATGGTGGTCTGCTGTCTCCAGCAGGCCACCATCCCTGTGAGTGCAGGGAATCGCAAGGGGGTCGCAAATTGCGACCCACCTCATTAATATTAATGAGGTCGGTCTTTGCGACCCCCTTGCGATTCGCAGATGGTGTCAGGGACACCATTCTGCATATGGTTTTGCGAGTCGCAAATTGCGAGTCGCTCCGACTCGCAATTTGCGAGTTGCAAAATATTATTTCTACCTACATCTGGCCCCAAATTCTTAATTTCTAGCATCCAATTTGAAATAATTTTATACATACAAAACGTTTTAAATTTAAAATGTTAAATTTTGCTTCTTTATTCTTATGTACATTATTCAGTTGTTGATATAGTTTAGTTTACTAAGCAGTCGCGGACTCCCTACACGTCCTTTCTGCCACCCATGGGGACACGCAGCACAGGTTAAGCACCACGGACATAGACTAAACCTGTCTCATCTGGCCTATACACTTGACACACCTGACCTCACCTTGACTGTAATGCACATATGTCTAATCCTTGTAAATGTATGTCAATTAAGTATTTGAATATCTGTATCAGCCATGCAATTAACTCCTTTCTTTGTTTCTATCTACAGTTTTGTTCCTTTGTACTGTATTGATCCAACGCATGGCACTTCTCTTAGAACCATTCTTCAATTTCCCAGTAAAAACAAATGGACATTTGTAAGGATGAAAGACAATGCATAATGTGGTTCACAGCTGTTAGAAACACAAAGGAATTGATGGCCAGAAATAGGAAGATCTGAAAATGCTGAAAATGCTATGACTTTTCAATCAAATGCCGCAAAGCAATAATAACCGATGTAGGATCATTAAATATTAAAGTCTTAGCCTAAATTCTTACTTTAGATAGCCATTAAGGTCAAGAGCTAATGGCTCAAGGCAATGTGTAAAAGTATCCTTCTGGGATATGCCCAAGTGTTCAGTTCACAGAGATAAACAGGATACCCTTTGAACATCTTGGTTTACCTGTGGCAGATAGGCCAGAGCAGCAACACCGTCCACAGAGACAATGATTCAATGCTAGGTGTAAAATCAATGCTGAAATATACAATCTAAAAGTCCAAACCGAGTTATGTTAAAATGATGAGATGTCACTAGGCAGAAATAGTAAAAAATTCTCAAGGGACAAACATAAGTATCAAAAGAAAATTGATTAATGAAAGAAGTAAAATCTGAAAAAGAAGCATGAAGCAACAAGACAAAGTTTAAGAAAACAATATATCTCCTTTATCCAAAATGTCAACCAAGGCCAGCAGATCATTGGGATTATCCTGAGAAGGGAAATGGCCAGTTACAGAGGTGCTCCAGGTAGACCAGATAGCATCATGGCACTCTATTCCTCTGCTGAGCACAATGCAGAAAATACCCAAGAAGCTTCCAAAGAAAGATTTCTGGGTGAATTCTGCAGTGTTCTACATTCTATTCAAAATTCTTTGCCTAAGAAATCAGAGCAGGGAACGTGTTTGTCTGTGACTTACTTCAACTAATACTAGATGGAATTATATATTTAATCAAAATAATGGTTATAGTCTACTTTTGAAGATGGAGGCTGCAGGTAGTTTTGTCCATCTATACTCCTCACCCAATGTAGTCGATTGCTCTATATCTTACGAGAACTGCACTGCTCTAAATTTTAAGAGCAGTCTGAGCTTGGACAATAGGGTAGTAGCCCCTTGTGTATCAATGCTGAGACTCAATGACTGAATCTTTGTAATGAAGAAATAAAAGTAATAGATGCCAGTAGAGATCCCAATTACTATGTCTGTCAGATTCTTCATACAAAAAGGGCCAGCTTGCTGAGTAGATGCTAGATTCTCTTTGTAGAGTGAAATGCAGCAGTGTTCCAGGCAGAATATATTTCCGCCACTGACATCAGACCATGATGTGTCAAATGTCCTGTCATTATTAGGACTCTATATTATCTGAGTTGGGAGGTATACCATGTCACTTGGAACAATCATGTATTTTCACTCTTGCACTTTTTACAATGCAAAGCAATGTCTGTGAAGAAGATGCCCAAGATCCAATGATTTATTGAAACACCACACCTGAGGATGTGACCAGATTTTCAATATAAGGGTTCTGTAGAAAGAAATAACCTGCTAACACTTCACTTGGCCCCCAGCTTGGACTGCTTATGCGTTAAGGCTATGTATCAACATCTGGACGAATTGGGAAGTTAGAGCAAGTTCCAAATGGCTTCAGATTTGTCAAGCTCTGAAAACACTGGGGCAGACCACTATCCTACTAATATTTAGAGTACCCCTGAGGCTAAGTCAGACTGAGAACCTTACAAAACCAAGGGCCTGATTTAGACTTTGACAGAGAGGTGATGGAGTACCGTCCTGCCAAAGTGAAGCTCCACCGGCCTCATTTGGGTGAAATTTTGGTATTTAGATGGAAGAAACGAATCGGTCTCTGCCACCTACGTATACCTTTGACAGCCTGATGAAGCAAGGGCTATCGAAGGTTTGTCCAACTGTGCACCCGCCCCATTTAAAGTGGACAAACACAAGGCCAACTTTCACTGTCCATCACCACCAGGTAAAACCTGGCAGTATGAGGCAGTGAAAACTGCCAAATGATCTCCTTGCCATGGGAACAAACTCCCATGCTGAGAGAGGTCACTGTTTTTTTTAAATTTAAAATAAAAAAAATCACACTTTGGGATGTTGTTTTTGAAAAAAGAAATTGTTGAAAGCTTGACTTATGTCTCTATCATTTAGAGGGAATAGTCCATCAAACTTTCAAAGCATTTACAGGAACCGCCATGACAATGGTTCCTGTACATGCTAGAGATGTCCACTCCACTGGGCCAGTGGACATATCTAAACTTTGCAAGCTGAGTGCACATTATGATGGTGGGATTAAAGTACTACAAGATGGCAATAATACTTAAACTGTCAAAGTTAAAGTCAGGTCCAAAGTCTTTTCCTCTCTGTCACTGAGGACCAATCTTTAGTTTACCAACCCTTTGGTTTAATAAACATTAACTGCATGCATTCAAACATCAACATTTTCTTATGTGTTGACATTGTGCCTCTGCATAGCTAGAAATGTTGTTTTGATTTACAGTGGATATGACAAACCTTCCACAACACAAATTTATGAGCTACTTAATGCTGATACACACTCCTAAAAAGGAACGAAGCATAACCTCAGCAGTCTTTCAACAAAACATTTTATAATATTATCAGCTGTTTCAGAAAACAAAATTCTTAATAGCAAGGTCAGTGAAGCCAAAAAAATTAAAATAAGTTTAAAACAAGTCATATTTCTCTCACGTATGCCAATGAACCGTGCAATAACCACATATTAGCTGTTCTTATACTTGATTGTGACTAATGGAAAACACACTGTTGAGACAGTGCTCGATGGTGCTTAATACAGGCAAATGCAAGATAATATAAATATCTCATATGCACTGTTAAGACATATTAAGTATATTGGCAACATTGTATTTCATCTCTTCTTCTGCCTTGTATTTCACCCTGAGTGAGATTCTCAATCCTTTCTCCACTTCTGCTTGCAAGTTACGGCAGAAAAATACACCTCACAACATTTTTGCACAAGTCATTTCTGTTAGAAAGGTAAATTAGATCATAATTTATGATTAAACTCTGTGGCAAATAGGTTGTTTTGTGTAGACATTGTTACTGACCTACTATACTATACACATTGTGACACTCATGATGTATACATTTTATCAATTATATAATTCTTTTTCCAGGACCATACACATCCTTTTAGAGGATGTAGTTCCCGTTAATATAATTCCAGTTTACTAGTTCACTGGAACAAATACTACATTTGAGTGAAAATGATGAAAAGTAGCAGACAGGAGACAAATATCGACATACACATATTCCGTTACTAATAATTTGATCTAATTACAATGTCTCCTAGTGTAGACTCAGACAATGACTCCGTTCAATGCCTGAATTGTATTTCCTCTGTTCTTCATTTATGACTTACGATGAAATCATCAGTCTCAAAGTTTCTTTGTAGGTTCACTTCTTACCAATATGTACCAATCATTCAGATCATTATTAAGATATCAAAATATCAACCTTTTATTAATATTTATTTGTATAATAAATCCATTAAAGAATATCAAAATTATCAAATTAAAGAGCGGGGATGAACACTGAATAATATATCAAAAACATAAGATAAAAAGTGCTTCACGCCTTTCAATAATAATAATTCATAAACAATAAATGGGCTCACACATGCAATTTTGTATTTGATAAGTGGCAATGGTCATACCCATGTAAAATAATAAAATATATAAATCAATACAAGTAAATTTTTTACCAAGACTGAAATTGGGGTTTACATACTACAGGTATTTCCCCAGACTTAGAGCCTCATTACGAGTTTGGAGGCCGGAAAAGGCTGCCTGCCAAACTCCCATGTTCAGGAGGCCGCCAGTGCAGTCTCCTTCCTGCCGTCCCTATTATACGTTTCCTGCTGGGTCAGAGGGCGGAAACACTGCAAGCAGACAGTGATTTGCGCCATGGGTCCTGCCAGGGAGGTCCCCGCACTGCTCATGCCCATGCCCAGCACCCTGTCTCTGCCAGCCTTTACATGGTGGTGAAACTGCCATGTAAAGGCCAACAGAGAGAGGGGTCGAAATCCCCAGGGCAGCGCTGCATGGACCACTGCCCTGGTGGACTGGACTGCCAGCACTGCCAGATCGTCGGGTGGCTGAAAAGTGGCGGTGCTGGCAGTCTGACCTAGGCTGAACCGCCACGGTCAAAATATGACAGTCACAGGACTGCTAGACTCCTAATTAGGACCAAACTAGACGTTCCTCACTCTTGCAAGGAGAGGATTTGTGTGGCTAAACAACCTAGTCCATAAAGCTCACTTCCTGTCACTCACTTCCTGTCACTAAGCTTTGATGCACCTCGTGTCTTTTATGAAAACCCTATCACACCCTGCCAATAGAAGCCTATGGTGCTTAAAAGCTTAGCCGGTCACAGTTAAAACCAATTGCTTACTCCTCTCGCACCCACAATTCCTCTTCTCAATGGCAAACCGGGCACGAAACTATCTAAACTATACACAGGACTTACTCACAGATCTCCTGCCATCCTCCAGGCCAAAAACATATTATCAAGATCAAATAATAGATTAGTTTTATTTCTCATATTTAGATTATAGAATTAAAAGTACACAGTTATCTAAGATCCTTAGACCATTTGCAGCAAAGTATGGGCCAGATATATGGTTATAAAGATTCTTCATAAATCTTCAACAGAGCATGATAAATTGAAATTGAAGTAATTGAATGTATATCTTGAGAATTGGTTGCATTGGAAGGACAGTAGCAGAGAGTGCTAGTTTTTCGTACTGTTTGTTTGGCTAGAAAGGTAGCAGGTTTCCATTTCAGTTTATTTACTATCATTTCTGACAAGTGTGACGAAAATTGTTTATCAAAGTGAAATCACTTTTTAGAAAGCTATATTTCTTGATATATGTTCATAAGCTGCTACAGCATCAGTACCTCATTGAATGAAGCCATGAAACCGGACATCTGACTCGATAATCCAAAACGCTTCTCTATTGTTGAAATCGAGCTTTTGAGATAATTGGAAACCAAGAGCTGGGAGAACTGGAGAAGTCCATGACAGCAAACAAAAAACTAGAAGAGACAAAAATTAAAGGTCATATGAAGATTAGGTAATGAAATACAAACCTCCATGAAATGAATGCTTTTTAGAATTAAATCTTAATAGTGTTTTTCAATGTATTTTCTGTAGTGTTCTTATTATACTGTTCAAAACATCATTTCAGCAGTCAAAATAAAATAACTTTCACAGAGTTAGTAGACCAATTTTATGATTAAATATAAAACACCTGATTTAGGAAGAATCTGCATATAACATTAAGGGAACACCACTGCAAATAAATAGAACACGTGAGAAATGCTCAAGGTTAACATTATATAGGTTAACATAAGCTAGATTTATTACTAAGTGTGAGAAAATCATCTTTTTGCCATGATCCCCCCAATTTGTTGACTGATACTGGTTTTACTGACTCTGACTGTGCCCTGGGCTCCGCTAACCAGGCCCACTGCTCTATTTAGAAGGTGTATGGTAATTAGGTATTATTATAATTGGCTCTGACAACTGACCTATAATTACTTAGTATATGGTAGGGCGTGTGCGGTTAGAGGCCTAGTAGTTTTAATGCACTTAAGTGTGCACTGCTGTGATGCCTACTGTCATTGCAAAAGCCAGCCCTGCCTTACAGGCTGCTTTTAAAGTAAAAGAATGTCCAAATTTGACTTTGGAATTCAAAGTGCCTCTAAGTTTGAGTTACCTTATTTTTATATATGTTACCCCTAAAGTCTACCCTAGGTTCCCCAAGGTTAGGGTGCAGTGCAATCATAAGCAGGGACATTATACAAGTTGTTTTATAATCCCTGGTGAGGGACAAACTGCCAGTGGAATTTTCCCCCATTGTTATGCATTAGCCTCATTGGCTAATGGGAAGACGTTATTTAATATTAATAAAGTATATCTTTTGATAGGAGGGAACTAAATATTTCATTCAAGGTATCAAGGTAATAGTTAGAATAAATCCAACAACTTGTCAAGGTAAGATTTATTATAACTATTACAGGAAAGTAGTTTTACAACATTACCTAAAATCAGCCTTGTAGTAGCCTTTCCTGCTTAGCCAGCCTTTGACAGGCTGAACCAAGCTGCCTTTATGAGGTGTAAAGTGGCCTGGGCTGAGACAAATGAGACTTCTGGTGGGAGGAGAACTGTAGCAGTAGATGCCAGACGAGGAAGGGGGCTGGATAGCCAATCTGGTCTTCAAAGGAAAAAAAAACAGTTGGGACATAGACCAGACCTCCCCTATTCCCCGCACTACCAGTCAGGTGGAATTGTTTCAAATTATTTTAGGAAAGGGACTGGAAGGGGAGTGTAGGTGAAAGTTAGCCACAACCGTGGGTGGGCTTAGCCAGACCTGAACCTCCAGGAAAGATTTTCTCCATTTTGGATTTTTGGGAAACAGTGCTCTCCGGGACAAAATTATGCCACACTTACCAGGAGGTGGTCATCTCAGAGAGTGGCTCTCTGCATCACCTTGATCAAGGGTTCCCCCTGCTTTTCAGTCCAGAAACCTGGATAAATATGGAAGAACTGCCTAGGAACTCAGTTCCCTGCTGGAACGAATCAGAAGAAGAAGAAATGCCTTGCTTAACCCCTGGGACTGCACCAAGAAGAACTTCATTCTGAAGGATTGAACTTGTTGCTCATTTTGGGCTTCACCACATAAAGGATTTGTCTTGCTTCAAAATATTTAGGAGTGGACTTCCTGTAACGAACAGGCATTGCATTGAGCGAAGCCGCCTTTGTCTAACTGCAAGCCAGCCTGAGGAGCAGACGCACTCGAAGTCGAGAAAAGGCTCCAAAAAAAGAGACTAAGGGCCTGATTCCACCGCCGCCAGCCAAGCGGGAACCGACAATCGGCCGCCATGCGGTCAAAAGACCACTGCCGGCATACCTGCTGGGCCGGCGGGCGCTAACCATGTTAGCGCCTGCCGACCCAGCGGGAATGGGGGCCGCAACACAGGAGCCGGCTCCGAATGGAGCCGGTGGTGTTGCGACGGTGCGACGGGTGCAGTTGCACCCGTCGCGCTTTTCACTGTCTGCTAGGCAGACAGTGAAAAGCTTCATGGGGCCCTGTTAGGGGGCCCCTGCACTACCCATGCCAGTAAAATTTTGATCAATGCCTACCGCTCTGGGTATCTGACCTCCCCCATCGTGGTCAGCCTCAAACTTTGACTTTGACAAAGCAGATGCGACCCGATTGCCGTTGTTGGCACCTTTCACTTTTTGGCGATGGAAAGCAGATTTTAGCAGTTATTCTTTAAAAATTCATATCTCCGGTTCCCTACATTGGATTTTTGTTGCTTTTGTGTCATTTTAAAGAAAATGTGTTTTTTTACTTAGTTGCTGTTTTGATGATATTAAATGCTTTGCAGACCTGTCTACTAAGTTAAGCCTGACTGCTTGTGAGCAAAGCTAACAGGGGTTGAGCAAGGGTTAATTTATTGAGAAAATAACTGGACCATAATTGTGATTGTGGTGTTATTACTAAGTGTAGGTACCTACCTGCCCCTACCAATAAACCACTTTCCAACATCAAGCCACAAACAAAATGAAGAATATGCTTTGAAGCTGTGATCTAGGCCCATGTTAAGAACGTGATGGACTGTCCCACCTGAAAACATGCAAGTGTATTATTAAAAGGGGATGCATAAGCATCTAAAGACCCTTCTGTAATATCAAAGTGCTCCTTGGCACATAAGTGGGCACACACTCCCCACACACACATACACATATGTTGTACCCCAGACTACTTTGTACAGTTCCCATCCGGGTATTCCAACATTGGAAATTGATTTTTTTTTGCAGAAATCTAGTCACAGCCCTTTCAGTTAGCCACTACACATGGATTTAAAAAAATGTCTCAATGAAAAATTGGGTTGTTGATTGAGTGAGCCCTTCTCAAGCAACAGTCACCATCATTGTCAGGGTGGACCACAAAGAGTCACCAAATTAATCTGTGCAAAACCCTCTGGTAGCTCGGCAGAAATGCAGCCAGGCTTAAGTTAGGGGCAATGTGTAAAGTGTTTATTCAGTGCTCAAGCAGTAATAAATTGTAAGCACAACATAAGACAAATCCCACATCAATTTAGAAAAAACGTAAAACTTATTTGACACCAAACATGACATTTCTATCTCTTCCCAAACACAAGTTATACATTTTCTGGAGGGACTACATCCAGATTTTCTGGCGGGTTAATCACAATGGTGCTTCCTGCTGATGTAACAGTGGTGAGGAAACCTCCACATCTGAGGTGGCAGGTTGAAAGAGATATAAGCTTGAAACTTACCCTTTTTTTCAACTTCCCTTCCTGTCATGAACCCAATAATCCAAGACCTTCCTTTGCTGCTACTACTTGACCGCAAAATAAATTAACCCTGTTGTCACCAGAATGGCAGGTAAGCTACTTTTTTACATTTTTTATATGTTACCTTTTGAATTGACCGTTTTCATTAGCTCTGGAATCAGGCATTTTTACTTTACTCATAGAAGCAATGTTTTACTAATATGCAATGCATATCTGTGTAATGTGGTTTTAAGAAACACACCAGTATAATTCAATTTTATTTAGAAATTTGGTGCAAGTTGCCTTCATGATAATGGACACCAAGACAAAAAGTGACATTAATCCCAAATTCGAAATGTGTTCAAATAGGTATGTTTAATCTTTTTTCATTACTATCAAATCATATATATATGTATATATATGTATTACACAGTACTGGAATAATATAAATTTAATAAAATGTAGAAATTTTGATAGACATGGCAAACCGTTTGTTTACAATAAAGGTAAAATCAACGTTTAAAACTTAAAGCATCTTATATATTTATCAATGTCACATTTCCCCTTGATCTAGTGCATTTTCTGTATATTATTACATTTTAATTTACTCCCAATGTTTTTATGGCATGATGGATATGTATTATTTTTTTCACTTATCAAGTTGAAATGTTTAATTTCGGTGTAAGTATCCTTTATCATGATAATTGCTTGCACCAAAATGTCTATGTCCATTGTAATTTTTTACACTAATGTTTGTAAGGTACACATATGTTTATAAGGAAAAGGCTTTTGACTCATAAATGTAAGTAAAAATATGTATCTGACATTTTTATCATTAACAATGTTACTAATCTATGACTTGCAAATGAATAATAATGTCAGGACAAACTTTGTAAAAATAAATTATTTTTATCATTAAATGAGACACTGCTTTCAAAGTCTTTATCAAAAAATGAACATAAAGGGGGGAGAAACATGATGCACCGTAACAGCCTGTGAGATTGTCACCCATAACTTGCCTCCTAAACAGACTACCACAGGGGAACCTCCTCAGGAAGGGATATCATGTGTGAACAGAGCAGGCACCTAAGACATGAACTTAGGAGGAGTACAGGTGGGAGAGGTGGGAGAAGATTGGGTTTGGGAGGTAGAGGGAGCTGGAGTGGTTGATGTGTGTGTATCAGAAGGTTTTGCAGTTGCATGTGGGTCTGGCGTATGTTGTGCATGTTTGGGTGTGTATTTTTGGCAGGTGTTTGGTATCTGGGTGTGTGCATTTGTGTGAGTGTTTGTTTGGACGAGTGTGCTGTTGAGGTGGTTGGTATGGTATGGTTGCGGGGTCAAGGAGCAGAGCACATGCTTCTCATGATGGGAGGACTGGCTGAGCTGGACAGCAGCTGACTTTTTGGTTCAGCATCATACGTCCTCCCACCTCTTCCTGCAAAGGATGCTGTGCCGCTTGTAGACCCCAAGGGTTTGCACCTTTTTTGCAATAGCCTTCCAGATGGTCTTCTTCTGTTGGATGTTGACGAGTATGGATATGAAAACTGAAAGAAAAAATTGTTTTGCAAGTTTTTGTTTGTTTGTATTGATGTAACACAGTTTTGAGATATCAATCACCAACATTTTTGAAAAATTAGAACAGAACATTTTTTTTTATTTTGGCCACAGGACCTGGCTTTTTTTTTGTTGACGTAAAGTAATTTTCATTACCCCATGTTAATCCAACCACTGCCAGGACCTGTGGCCAACCACCTATAACCATCCAACCCCATGTTGCGCACACAGCCTGCAGCCATGTGTAACGAGGGTTGGCTGCAGGTCCTGGCCTGCAGCCAACCCCTATAACCACCCAACCCCATGGTGCGCACTGCGTTTGGCCGTGCATGTCAGTAATTGGTAGCAGGTCTACCTACATGCCCCCCTCTCCTGACCGACTTTGGCCCCAGGGACCACATCCCCTGGGGTCTGGACTAAATATGAACTTTTTTGGGTGAAAGGGTGGCCGCATGGCCCCCCTTCCCACGGCTGATCTCTGCCCTGATGACCCATTCTCCCAGACTCAGCCTATTTATTCATTTTTGGGGGTCGAAGGAGGGTTACCTGCAGCCCACTCTCTGTGAGAGCAATGTTTCCACTGTTTCCCTGCCTTCATCTCCGCGGGCAGGGAAACAGAGGAAACCTCTGCTTGCATGAAGTGCGAGCTGTTTGACAGCTCTAACTTCATCAATCAATCAATCAATCAAAGCATTTGTAAAGTGCACTACTCACCCTTGAGGGTCTGAAGGCGCTGAGGGGGCTGCCACTGCTCGAACAGCCAAGTCTTGAGGTGTCTCCTGAAGGTAAGTAGGTCCTGTGTCTGTTACAGGAGAGTGGGAAGAGTGTTCCACATCTTGGCCGCGAGGTGGGAGTGCAGGTCTCGCAGGTGGGCTGTGATGTGGCTGTGGCTGTGGCAGGGGATGTCCAGGATGAGGTGTGCTGCGGAGGCGTTCTGTATGCATTGCAGTCTTTTCTGGAGCTTGGCCGTGGTTCCTGCGTAGAGGGCTTTGCCATGGTCCAGTCTGCTGCTTACGAGGGCTTGGGTGACCGTCCTTCTGGTTCCAGTGGGGATCCATTTGTAGATCTTCCGAAGCATGCAGAGGGTGTTGAAGCAGGAGAAGGAGACAGAGTTGACTTGCTGGGTCATTGATAGCCGTGAGTCCAAGATGAATCCCAGGTTGCGTGTGTGGTTGGTGGCTGTTGGTGCGATTCCCAGTGTGGCAGGCCCCCAGGAGTTGTCCCAGGCAAAGGGGGTGGAGCCGAGGATGAGGACCTCAGTTTTGTCAGAATTTAGTTTCAGGCATCTGTTCTTCATCCATTCAGCGATGGCCTTCATTCCTTCGTGGAGGATGGTTTTGGCGGTGGTAGGGTCCTTAGTGAGGGAGAGGATCAGCTGGGTGTCATCAGTGTATAAGACGATGTTGAGGTTGTGAGATCGGACGATGTTTGCGAGTGGAGCCATGTTGATGTTAAAGAGGGTCAGGCTGAGGGACAATCCCTGGGGTACGCCGCATATGATTTTGGTGGCTTCAGAGCGGAATGAGGGAGGCAGACTCTCTGGATCCTACCAGTGAGGAAGGAGGTGATGCAATCCAGGGCTCTGTCACGGATCCCTGCGTCGTTGAGGTGTGTGCTTAGGGTGTGGTGGCAGACGGTGTTGAATGCAGTCGAAAGGTCCAGGAGGATGAGGGCCTCGGTTTCGCTGTTGTCAAGTATGGTCCTGATATCGTCGGTGGCAGGGATGAGGGAGGTTTTGGTGCTGTGGTTGCTGTGGAATCTGTATTGGGACGGGTCCAGGGTGTTGTTCTCCAAGAGGAAGCGGGTCAGTTGTTTGTTGACAATTTTCTCAATGACTTTTGCTAGAAAGGGGAGCAGGGAGATGGGCCGGAAGTTATTGAGGTCCTTTGGGTCCTCCTTGGGTTTCTTGAAGAGGGCGTTGATCTCTGCGTGTTTCTATCTCTCTGGGAAGGTGGCGGTCTCGAAGGAACTGTTGATGATCTTTTGGAGTTGGGGTGCGATGACGGAGCTCGCATTGTTGAACATGTGGTGAGGGCAGGGGTCGGATGGTGAGACAGAGTGGATGGTGTTTATGATTTTGATGGTGTTGTCATAGTTGACGTGGGTCCAGGAGAGAAGAAGGCTGGTGTGGCTGGGGGGCGGTGAGTCTGTGGTGTCGGTGGTTGATGGCAGGGGTCTGAGTATTGAAGCTGTCATGGATGTCTTCGATCTTGCGGTAGAGGAAGGTGGCTAGGGACTCGCGGAGATCTTGTGATGGTGGGATGTCGTTGATGTTGGCAACGGGGTTGGAGAGTTCCTTCATGATGTTGAAGAGCTCCTTGTAGCTGTGTGCTTTGTTGTTGATGCGTTCTTTGAAGGCGGTTCTTTTGGTGGTTCGGATGAGTTGTGGTGTCTGTGGATGGCGTTCTTGAAGGCTGTTTGGTTGTCTGGTGTCGGTTCTTGGCGCCACTTTTTCTGGAGTCTTCGGCATGTTTGCTTGGATTCTTGGAGGTCGGCGGTGAACCAGAAGACCTTTCTGTCGGTGCGTCTGTTAGAAGGTCTCTTGATCGGGGATATTTATTGCCTGAGGTTGCAGGCTGTTGTGTCGGTGTCGGTGGTGTGACCTTGTTCCATCTGCGGTGGGGAATCCGCTGTGGTTGATGGTGTGTTGAGGGTTTCTCGAAGGAGAAGTGGATGCAGCAGTGGTCGTTCCAGTGGAGTTCGGTGGTGTGGCTGAAGGAGACGTGTTTGCTGGTGGAGGAAATGGGGTCAAGGGTGTGACGAGCAGAGCGGGTGGGTGTTGTGACGAGCTGCTTGAGGCCAAGGTTGGAGAGGTTGTCGAGCAGGATAGTGGAGTTGTTGTTGTTGGTTTTCTAGAGGTAGAAGTTCAGATCCCAGAGGAGTATGTAGTCTGTTGATGCGAGGGCGTGCGTGCTGATGATGTTGGAGATGGAGTCACTGAACTGCTGTTGTGGTCCGGGGGGTCTGTAAATGAGGGTCCCTCTGAGGGTGGTGTTTGGATCGGTGTGGATCTGGAAGTGCAGGTGTTCGGCGGCGCTGAGAGTGCCTTCAGTGCTGGTTGTGATACTGAGGGTGTTCCTGTGGACGATGGCAATGTGTCCTCCTGGTCTGTTGGTGCGGTCTCTATGGGTGGTCTTTTAGCCGTCCAGGATGGCTATGGCAATGTCGGGCGCTGAGGAGGGGTTCATCCAGGTCTCGGTCAGGAAGGCGGCATCTGGGGAGGCTGAGTCGAGTAGTTTCCAGAGTTCGATGGCGTGTTTGTGGATGGAGTGGGTGTTGAGTGGGATGCATCTGAGATGGTTGCGTCCTGCCTTGGTGGGAGACAGGGAGGGGCGGAGCTGCAGGGGCAGCAGCGGTGGGAGAGAGAGAGAGACAGAGAGAGCAAGAGTGAGAGAGAGAGAGCGGAATGAGGGGAGAGAAAAACAAAGAAGAGTGAAACGCAGAAGCAAAAGGAGCCCAAAAGGGACAGACACAGAAGAGGAAGCACAACAGAGAGCAAAGCAGGAAAGAGGAGGAGAGAGGTAGAGGGCAGCCTAGGAGGAAAGCAAAGCTCTCCCACTAGAAACCAGTGATGAGGCGCAGGCAGAAGCCTGCGGGTGGAGGAGGGCCTTAAATTCCTGACAGAGATCAGGAGTTCAGAGGAACGAGGGCTCTACTTCCCGGTGGAGCTACGGGAGGCAGAACAGTTCACTGACCAGGTCTGAGCAGAGTGTTTGCTGTGAGCTATCAGCTCCCAACAAGTCACAGCAAACAGTTATCTCCCAGGAGCTGGCCCTGGGGAGTGGTGATCCCCAGGGCCATCAGTGGCTCCGCAAGGGGTGCCACACACCCTCTCGCCAATGTAATGGCGGGGGGGTACGTGGGGCCCAGAGGTCTGCAACGGACCCCTTATGTTTTTTTAAATTAGCCCCAGGTTGGCTTACTATTATTGATTTATGTCATCAGCTGGAGCCAGATCTTCTGCCTCACAACAAGAATCCAACATCAGTAACACCAATCTTTGAAATCATGGCAATACCACATTTTGTGGCCACATGATCATCCCATTATACTGTGGTTGTATCTGGTGGATTGTCACAACTAGCTTTCAATGGTGTGCTACAAAACATTCTTTCTTCAATGATGAGACTAATCAACAGCTTGATACGCTTAACACAAATTGAGAATTTTGCCAATGTGAAGGGAGATTTTTATGCTTTGGGTCGCCTACCACATGTGGTTAAGGGAGTACAATATTGTCTTGGTGGCAACATTCAACAGAAAACAAGTCTAATGCAATCTTAAAACCTTCAATTTAATCACTGTGCAAGTTTTCTTAGTACAAGATATGTACACTCAAAGTGTGTGTGTGTCTCACAAATTAGGTTGCATCTCTTGCTCATAATGGTGAAGGAGGTCTTGCCATTCCCTCCTGGTGGTCTGGATGAACACCACCTCTTGACAGGGGGAGTGTTGGATCCAGAGTTGCAGGGACTGAGATGGGTGCAGCTGTTTCCTCTTGTGGCAGAGCAGGTCCATCTTTTCTGTGGCTGAGGCAGAGGTAGTTGCCTCAGATGTTATTGGACCACAGAAAGTGGAAGCTGTTGCTGGAAAATCTCTGCACATATGTGCAAAACTATCATGCAGCACCCCAGTAAGAGTGCCCAAACTGGAGTTTAGGCTCTTCATCTGTACATTGTGCTCCCTCTGCAACTGCTTCATGTCCCAGAGGTCTGTAAGCACCTGTCCCATTATGTTTTGGACTGATGGAACAATCCCAAGACATGGTCAACGGTGGCCTGAGTGACAGTGAACTCCGTTGCTTCACTTTGCTGGTCCACAGATTATCTCCCATAAACCAGAACCCCACTACCCTGTGCCCTTGACCCAGTGTGCCCCATCTCTCTGGGTCCTGGCTGAACTGGAGGCAATTGAGGTATTGGATCAACAGCAGCCAGGACCGGGAGGGCACAAGATAGGGCTAATGCTCCTTTGGATACAGAAAGTGGTGATATCCTGAGGCTGAGGTGTGGTAACAACTGGGGTGTAGGTGTAGGTGTGGGCTAAGTGAGACTCATTGGAGCTGTCTGCCCAGGCAGCCCAGATAGACCAGGCAGCTCCTCATCATCTGGACTTGCAGGAGTGGAGTCCTCACTGAAGGCTTGTTCCTGGTCTGGAGTGGAGTTATCCTCAGTGGCAGAAGGTTGTGCACTTACTCTGGGTGTTGGACCCAATATGAATTACAGAAAAACCAAATTGTATAAGTCTAGATTATACATCAAATGTGTTTGAAGCTACACCTGAAGGACCCTTAAAGGAAAAAGATAATTGATAAGATTAGTATGCAAATCAGGGATATTATTACACATTGCAAACAGTTTAAATTACACACATAAATACTTCAAAAAGCAGGTAACGAGACATCCTGAAAAGAAAATTATTAATCAGAAAGTGTACATAAAATATAGCAACATCTTACATAACACAATGGAGAAATGTAATAGTCATTATATTAACATTGCAAAGTACATTTATTGGTAATACAGCTCCTATTTAGCATACAACATAACACATATGAACATTTTAAGTCAACATACTTTGATTTGTGAAACCAATTACTTCAATTCAATGAAATAACAAGAAAGTGACAACATACAAAATGAAACAAAATAATGACATTTTAATACATAGCATAAAATTGAGATTGATAAATACATAACACTTTGACATGTATGCATATATGAAGGAAAGGAATGACCAACATCTCATTGCAATATTATTTTCACTAAACAGAAACAAGGCATCACAGTAGTTGTAGTCATTTCAATTAAACATTAACAACATTTGCACAATTGTAAGTTGAACATACCTAGTAAAATGTATGCAGTGAAGCTGAACAGACATTTACCATATAAAACATTTATATGAAATATGTTATTTTGTGAAATAAACACTTACAAGCACCTTACCTTCATGTGAAATTAAATGAAGATTGAAATTTGGTATCTTAACTACAACAAAATATATTCAAACACAACAAATAATCCATGAAGGAAAACACAAACATTGACAAATCATATTGACCCTTAGTAATATGAGAGATACAACAACAATGCTACAAATTTGCCAAAACAAATTAATAAAAAAAATAATATATGGGTGTATATGCTTACTAAAGGTACAAAACACATTAGCAACATCTAAATTAAATGCAAACATGGCATTTAGGTTTAGTGAGACATTCAAAAGTCTAACTTACCAGTCTCCACTCCACCAGATATTCCTTTTCCTCCCAGGTGAGGGTTGGAGGTCAGGGAACTCACTCTCCCCTCCAGTCTATTCCACCTCTTCCTAGTTTCCTCCTGTGTGCCTAGGTTGTTTGCTACAGCATTCCCTCTGTCAACTATTCTGGCCCACATTTGCCTTTTCTGAACTATCGTTCTGCTTTGTACTCGGGCTCCAAACAATTGTGGCTATGCTCTAATAATTTAATCTTCCGTGACTGATTATTCTCCCTCTGTAAAACAGAGATTTCTCCTCCATGCCATTATCCCCCAAAAAAAGAAATAAGTTGTATAACCTACAAGAAATTAAATAAAAGGAAAAAAGGGAAAAGAAACAGAGAAATTAAAAAAACCTGACTACACTGACAACATTTCTGCTTGAGAATCTGCTGCAGCAGTAGTATGGCAAAGGAACATGGTATGTAATGAAGTGTGTTTTATAGTGTGGTATGCAGGTGAACTAAATTAGCCAAAACACATCAGGTTTGTGGTGTTAACATCCATCCAATTGCCACAGGAATGGTACATTGTTGAACGTGTCCTGTGACAGAATCCCTCCTTTGGGCATCCAAATTTAGGAAAACACCAGCACAATTGTGAAATCTAAATAAACTCCTGCAACCGGCCACCTTGACAGCAACGGAGGAATGTTGGCCAGCAGAGGAGTCGGCAGCATCGGCAGCGGCAAAAGCTTATGCGATGGAAAACTCTCTGGGCCTCATTACGAGCTTGGCAGTCTCAGGACCGCCATGTTGGCGGTGGCGGTCATACCGCCAACAAGCTGGCAGAGAAGACAGCCAAATTATGACCATGACGGAATTCCCTACAGAATACAGCCAAAGCATCGCCGGCACTGCCACTGTGGTCAGACCGCAACAGCTGATGGAAGGCACCTACAGGCCAGCGGATACCCTGTTTCTGCCAGTAAGATTAAGAGGCAGCACACCACCAAGGTTTCCACCGCGGTCACACCACCACAGAAGCCCAGGAGGAAACAAAATGCATAAAAGGAAACACTCATCTTCAGGAAGCTATACTTGTCAGGAGCCGCCATGGAACAAGAACTACATGTCATCCTGATGCTCCTGCTTGCACAAAGATTACATAATCTTTGCCGCCGACAGGAACCATAAGTACACACACTTACATGTTACTGTTGTGTATTGTAAATGTATGTACACTCACAATATACCATCGGGAAGGGGGTGTGAGGGTGACAACCACACAATACTACACACTGACAAGCACACTCACATACGCCCCACATACACATGCACATACACAGTACACACACTATGTTCAATACACACACACATCAAAAACACACACTTATGCACGGAAACACAACACAGGCCCAGTCACACACAATAAGACACAACACCACAAAATGTCACAACAACATCACAACGCACCACCCTCAATACATTGGCAACCACTCACAATAGACACTACTCATGGACACATCACACGTACAACACAACGTTCAACCAAGAGGGAATGAACAAACACAATCAAACAACCATTCAACTTACCAATCGACATACACATCACACATGCAGCACATCGTATCTATCACACCATGCCCACAACACATGCACACACACACAGTCAAAGCACACAAAGCCACACAACACAGCAACAAACACATGTCAACACAAACAACAGTCAATACCATGACAACAAAATGTTTCGAACAGACACATGCTCATCACACAAAACACACCCTATCACTGTGGGACAAAAGCACTGCACACAACCTCACATACTGGCCAAACAATACAGGTAGGACAAGCACCATACACACACACACACAAATACAGACAGACAACAAATGTCAGCCAGGAACAACTCCATTCTAGGAAAATAAATGCATGACAAAGATGTAACCACTAAACCAAAAAAAGGTTGGTTTTAAATATATTAAATAAAATCAGAATTGTGAAACTCAAGGGCCATAGGCTAGTCCATATACAAACGTGTGTATGTGCATAGAACACATATGTGTGCCCCAAACTTGACTCCTGACTGCCATGTAACCTCTACAGGTAGGGACATCAAGCAGCAGGCAGGCACCTCAAGGGTTATTTGGAGTGGTGGTGGCAGAGGGGCGGTTTGGGCCTAGGTTTGGGAGGGGGGCCTTTGGGATGTGGCTTGGGAAGGGGGGTTTAGGCTTAAGGGAGGATTGGCATTTTTTTGGGAGGGGTATATTTCTTTGCGGGGGAGGACCATGGGTACTTGCAGGGGAGGTCTTGGAGATGGAATGAATGGACATGGGGAGGGAAACAGAACGTTTAGGGGTCTCACGGGGAGAGGAGTAGGGAAAAGGGCAAACACTGAAAGTAAGGCTTTTTGACACACAGAGACAGTCATAGCAAACGGGTTTGGATGTGGAGGGAGAGGGAGTGGTTTAAGAGGTTTTGGTGTGGATGTCTTGGGTGCATGTTTGAGCGAGGTATGCTTACGTGTGCTGGGTGTCTAATGGGTGAGTGAGAGCATTTTTATGTCTTGAGATGGGGTGAAGGTGCTAGGGGATGCTGTGGGGGGGTGTGACTGTCTCTAAGGGTGGTGACTGCAGGTATGGTGGATGTGCTGCATGTAGCAGTGTCAGTGGTTGTGGTTGTGGTGTCTGCGGGTGTGGTGACTGGGGTGGATGTCTGAGGGTCTGCTGTGGTGTTGTCTATGGATCGGATAGTTGGTAGGATAGTGTAATGGCTGGATCTGTGAATGTTGGTGTGGTGTCTGCAGGTGTGTCAGATGGGGGTGTCAAAGCAGGTTGTGAATGTTGCTGTGTGTGCATCTGAATGTTCCTTGTGTGCAGGCTGGTGGTGTGTCTCGTGGTGCTTATGTGTGTCTGAGCTACCCTTGGATGTTGAGGTGAATGCATGCCTGTCTGTCTGTGTTCTTTGGATGGGTCTTGGAAGAGGGGTTTGGGACTGGAAAGAGGAAGGTGGAGAGGGGATATAAGACAAAGGGTGGCTTGCTGCGGTCAGTGTGGGGGCCAGAGCCTGAAAGGATCTCTGTAGGCCGGTCAGTGCACTGTGAATGCCCTCTAGGAACACATTACTCTTCTGGATTTGAGTTGTCAGTCCCTGGATGGCATTCACAATGGCTGACTGACCCACAGAGATGGACCTCAGGAGGTCAATAGCCTCCTCACTGAGGGCAGCAGGGCTAACAGGGGCTGGAGCAGAGGTGCCTGCAGCAAATGAGACGCCAACCTCTTAGGTGAGTGGGCATAGCCAACTGGGTGGGGAGCTACAGGGAAGGCGGTGGTAGAAAGGGAGGTGGTGGACAGAGATGGTGCTGAAGTGGTCCCAGATGGGTCCACCACCACCACCTAGCGTCCACTGGAGGAGGATTCCAAAGATGAAGATGTGGATCATGCCACCCCGTGGCACTCCTCCTAACCTCCGGGCAACTGGAACCCTCAGTGTTGATGGTGTCATGACTTGAGGTCCTGTGACCAGCAGCTTCCCCATTCCGCTGTGCCCTGTCTCCTTCGCCAGCCAATGCTGATGCTGGAAAACAGAGAGGTAGGTTCATCATATTCTTTTTAGACAATAATATCACCCTGTACACATCAATCACAATACAACCACTTGTACTACACCCCCAGGTAGAACCAGGTTAGTGCCAACATCATGTCACAACTAGATACCATCTACATCCCTACATTACAACAATGTCACACACGAGCTAAGCTACCTATCACACACCTCCTATACCAACATATGAGTAGAGCTATCACGTTAACCATTCCATAACAACCTGACTTATCAACATGAATCTGAGTCCCTATACACAGCAAAATAGTCAACCAACAACCAAGTAATGGGAAATAGTGGTAACATTCCTTTCAACATATCACATACACATAATCCACACATACCTACATTTTTAGCTTATGAGGTAATGAGGGTTATGTACATGAAACAGTGTTGTCACCGTACAAATGATAATATGAAGATGGTATCGGTGCAACAAATATATGTTACGTGTCAACTAGGTTGATGTAACTTTTACTGTCAGTTACATGCGTCTGCATTTGGAGAACATTCAAGGGTTTAGGGGATTTGAATTGGGTACACATACATTTGTTGCCTTGTTATGTGTCCGTTCCAGCTGGTGGCAGGATCATCATTGTCAGGGGTGACATTACAAGACTCAGGTACCTGTAGTAGTGGTCATACAATGGTTGAGACTGTCCTTGGTACACGAGTTTCGGGGTGAATTGTTTCCTGTGATGTAGTTGCAAGAGGACTGGGAGGAGTAGCTGTGGGCAGGGTGAAGCTGAGAGTTGTTGACTGACCAGGTGTCCCTGATTGGCCAGATTCATCCTCAGTGTCCAGACATTCAGGGGTGTTTTAATTATTGGTGCCTTCATCCAGAGGGGTAGTGTTAGTCTCTGGAGTCCTTTCCATGTTGGGAATGGCAAATTTACCTGTAGGAGAAGTGGAACATACATTTGTTGTAAGTGATGCAACAAGTGATGCACAATTTAGACAGCTAACTATGGTACGTGAGATGCACACACTGCCTTTACATGATCCCCTGAAATGACAATGACAGCTGCTACTTATCTGTGTTAGCGCAATGTGGGACAGAGATTTGGAACTACATATAGCATGCTCCAAGCTCTTGGACTACGTTGGTGTTGAGATGGCTGCTAATAGCCTCATATTTTGTCTGAGTAAAGACATGACGATGTACATTCCTCTCCTAGTAAGGTGTATGGATTCATTGAGTCAACTAGAAACTGAACAATGAACATGGTGTCAGAGCTGGCACAAAATGTAGGCGGTCATTCTGACCGCGGCGGGCGGCGGTCGCCGCCCGCCTGGCGGGAACCGCCATATGGCTGCTCCGCGGTCGAAAGACCGCTGGGGCCATTCAGACTTTCCCGCAGGGCCGGCGGGCGCTAGCCAATATAGTGCCCGCCGGCCCAGCGGAAAGTGGCCTGCAACACTGAAGCCGGCTCCGAATGGAGCCGGCGGTGTTGCAGGTGCACGACGGGTGCAGCTTTTCACTGTCTCCTAGCAGACAGTGAAAAGCTTAATGGGGCCCTGTTAGAGGGCCCCTGCACTGGCCATGCCAGTGGCATGGGCAGTGCAGGGGCCCCCAGGGGCCCCAGGACACCCGTTCCCGCCAGCCTGTTCCTGGCAGTAAAAACCGCCAGAAACAGGCTGGCGGGAAGGGGTTTAGAATCCTTGCAGCGCTGCTTGCAGCGCCGCCATGGCGGATTGGGCCAACCGGGGTTAATCCGGCGGGAAACCGCCGGACCCGGTTTTCTGACCGCTGCTTTACCGCCGCGGTCAGAATGGCCCAGGAAGCGCCGCCAGCCTGTTGGCGGTGCTTTCCGCCGTTCCCGGCCCTGGCGGTTTTTACCGCCAGGGTCGGAATGAGGCCCATAGGTGTTACAATTTGACCTGGGCCTCTGTCTGGATGTACTGCAAGTGCGTACAGTTTGCCAGTTAGGTGTCCCCTCCAGGTGTGTATATGACATTATTAAGGAGATTTTCTCAGAGTCCAGTTTGGTATGGGACAGAGCTGAAGCTGTGATTTGCTTGTAATGGTACGAGTAGTGGGCCATTGCACAGCTATCATTGCCATGAACTGTTAAATGATGTACCATTCAGGATGGATTACTTTGAGTGTTAGTTTCGCAATGAAGAAAGTTCACATTTAGTGCACTGTTCTGGTTTTGTACATGGTAGAACAACAACTTCTGGGCATTGTAGTTCTGGCAGTTCCCAGGTTCACACACCTTTGCGAAACACTGTTGCCCAAGGTGAGTTTACCTGAAGTGGCATGGCAGTGAGGGTTATTTGGAGCTTTGGACAGAGGGTGGCGGGGGGGTTTGGTCATTGTGATGGGGAAAGGTGAGCATGCACGACAAGACTGGTGACATGAATGTTGTTGTGACTTACCCGACTTCACTCTCCCAGGTATTCCTATCAGGATGCAGGATGTCCAAGAGTTTCCCCTCCCATGATGTAACTGTAGGGGAGGAGGTGGGGGCCCACCACCAGTCTTGAGGACTGCCAGCTGGTGCCTGGATGCCATGGCACGTACCTTCTCCCTGAGGATGTTCTACCTCTTCCTGATGTCCTCCCTTGTGCGTGGGTAACTGTCTACTGCATTCACCCTGTTGACTATCCTTTGCCACAACTCCATTTTCCTGGCTATTGATGTTTGCTGGACCTGTACTCTGAATAGATATGGCTCTACCCTGACAATTTCGTCCACCATGATCCTCAACTCGTCATCACTGAAACATGGATGTTTTTGTGGGGAAATGGTAGTGGTGGTAAAGACGGTGAGATAGTGAAAAAAGGATGAGAAATGTTTGTGATCAGGTGTGGGTGCTGTGATGTGAGTGAGTGACAGTCGTTGTGTATTGTCTGGGGTGAAAAATTGTGTGTTATGTATGTTGTGCAAGTTGGGATATGTGCCGAGTGTAATGTATAAGGGGTACTTTATGTTTGTTTAGCTAGATATGATTTTATTTGCTAGCGTCTGGCTGTGAGTGGTGTTCTGGTTGCAAAGGACTGTGGGTTATTTAGGGGTGTGTTTTATAGTGCAATGTGTAGGTGTGTCAGGTGTGTGGATGTGTGTCAGGTGTGGGGTATTCAAACTATCAAATGTGGTGTTGTGTTCTGACTGATTTGAGTTCAGACCCCTGCGGTTCACCACCCCAATAGTTTTCCACCATGGAATAACAGCTCTCGTGATTTATGGATCTTTATTAATTCAGTTGGCGGTGCTGGTGGTCGAACTGCCTTTTTCCCGTCCACCAGTGTCCTGGTGGTTTTGGGTAATTGGCTGTTTTTTGGTGGTCTGTGTTGTGTGCCTCTTATTACAGTGGTCGGATGACCACCAATATGGGGGTCTTTTTGCAGCTGTCACAGCCGCGGTCTCACCGTCAGACTGCCAAACTTGTAATGTGGCCCTCTGTCGGCTCGGACAGAGATTCAGCCAGCACACATCTTAATACAGTGGGCTGGATTCCATCAGCTTGGCGGAGTACTTGTAAATTCCACCACAGCGGAACTAAGGATGTCCCACAAAGATCTAAATCAGGCCCTAAGTCTCTTTATTGTAAAGTTCATGTTAACATAATACACAGTCCTACTAAACTTGTAGGAACCGTGTAATAGGAGGACATGGACAGCTTAAATTTACAGGTCCAACTTTTTAAAAACATTATCCTCTGCTCTATAGGCTGTCAAAGCCATCCCTTCGGGGTGACTTATATGTACTTAAAAGCAAGGTTTAGGCTTGGCAAAGAAGTTGGTTTGCCAAGTTGAATTGGAAGTTATAAAGTGGGGAGTACAACAAGTGCTGCAGGCTCAAAATGCTAGTAGCATTTAGTTTACCAGTCCTGGGTATATGGTATACTACTATGGTAGGGACTTGTGAGTAAATAAAATATGCTGATTGGGTGTAAGTCAATTTTACCATTTTTCAGGGAGTGAGCAAAAGCACTTTAGTAGTGATAAAGTGCACAGAGTCTTAAAGTGAGGGTATTTATGTGACAATCTTGTTGGATACTGGGGGTGGGAAAGGAAATGTTTTTCTAGCCCACAACAAAATGTATATGCCTGTAAACTAATTGTATGAATATTTAAGAATATATCAGAATTCGGAGGGCACAAATGGAGCACATTTTTTTGTTAATCTAGAGTGTGGTGGAAACAAATATTCTGATACAATAAAAAAAACAATATACTATGTGATGGAAACTCCACACATTATTCTTTGTGCCCTTTATAGTTTAATTAATAAAATTGCATATGTAAATGTAATGGTCATTTCAATTGAAAATGTGTTGCCTATATAATGGCAGTGCACTACCACATGATACATACTCTACTCTACGCCACTCTACTTCTTTCTACTCCACTCCACTTCATGACCCTCAACCACACTCTACTCTACCACACTTCATTCTATCACATTCCACTCCACTCCACCTCACTCTAAGCTACCTCACTCTATGCTACTCTACTCCACTCTATGCTACTCCTCTTTATGACACTCCTGCCACTGTTCTCGACTCCACCCTATGACACTTTACTCCACTCTATGCTACACTACTCCAATCTATCCCACTCTATGCTAATTCGCTCCATGACAATTTACTCTACTCAATGCTACACCACTCTAAGCTCTTTCACTCTATGACACTGTACTTTACTCAAGTCTACTCCACTCTACACCCCTCGACTCTATTCCACTCCATGCCACTCCACTCTACACCACCCCTCACCTCTCCAGTCCACTTTACGCAACCCACAACACTCCACTCTATGATACTCTACTTTACACCATTCTATGATACTTTACTCCAGTCTACACCCCCTCCACTCTATGGTCTTCCACTCTACTACCCTCCACTCCACAACACTCTACTCCACGTCACTTTACTTTAAGAAACTCCACTCCATGACACTCTACACCCTTCTTCATCCGTCACTCTATGACACTGCATGCCACTCCACTCTATGACATTCTACTCCACTCTATGCTCCTCTAGTCCAGTCCACACCCGTCCACACTACCCCCTCTACTCTAAACCATGCCACTCCTTTCCAGAATACTTTAGTAGACTCCATAACGCTCAACTCTAAGACAGTCCACTCTATGGCACTCTGTGCCATGCGTCCATATGCCATTAACTTCTAATCATGCTGAACAGCAGCCATACTAGTGTACAACATGGCTAGAACACTTCTAATAGCTCTTGCATGGGTGAGGCCAATTGACTTTGCCAATGCTTGCTTATGAAACTGCTCCTAAAGCAATCATTTCTTAGCGATCCCCCACTTGCTATTACACCCCTAAATTGATTTGATTAATTTTGTTGAAAGATAGGATCAGGATACTGATGGTCTCCACACACAATTTTAGTAGACAACTTAGTGATTCAATAAACGGGACTGAGGGCCTTGTTTAGATATTGGTGGACATGTAACTCCACGACAACCATGACAGATATTTCATCTGCTGAAATCTAAATCCCATTATATCCTACGGAATTTAGATTTTGTCAGACAGGATATCTGTTACCGTTGTGACAGAGTAACTTGTCCACCAATATCTGAATCAGGCCCTAAGTTAAAAATATTGTATGTAACTATCCTTCTTTATGGTGATATGACAATATGTCCAAGACAATCACTCAGGTTCATTCCATTTGCTTCAAAAGCAACAAAACTAACTACATCAGTCATCCTTCTAGGATCCTGTATGCCCAGAGATAGTTGAACACGAAAATGAAAGTCAAATGCATAAATTGGGTGCTTTCACACATGGGCAGAGAATACCAGTGTTTGTAGTTAACAATAATAAAACAACTATGATGGACCCGAAAGGCTTAATAAAAATTAAATCAATAGACCAGCAAAACAGAAAATGTGATCTTATGCAAAGCTAAACAATGACAAATTAATTTGGTACTTTGTGAAATGTTCCAAAGCTGAGAAGGAGTTGTGTGCAACACCCAATATTATTGAAAGAACATGGCTTTCTACCTTACTAACTTCCTTAAAACAAGAACATCCACTGCAATACATAAATTAGTCTTATTTTTCTAATAATGTTATTTGAATATCTTGAGCTAGAATAGCTAGCACAATTGAAAGGTGCCTCTTTATCAACATGCCAAGATGGGAGACACAGCAACCCTTTGAAGTCTAATGTTAACTGGTGGGCTTGATTATTAAATGTATGGTTTAACAATTTTAAAATCGGATAAAACTCCAGCAATATGGAAAGGGGCAATAGGTTTCCCTGTTTTCAAAAAAAGTGTAGAGGTCTGACCCAAACAATTACTAACAATTTGTGATGATTATCCCGCTGGTTAAAGCCAAGATCCTTATCAGTGACTTGTTAGCATGGATTGTGATAAAAATATCACACTCCCACAGCTATATGTTTTAGAATAGGCCCAAGGAATCACATTTCCGTCAAGCATATGATTCTATGATTAGATTCAAGGTCTCCTGAATTCTAAGTCACTTGTCTATACCTCTTCTCTTGTCAAAAAAAAAACTTCATGGAAAGCTACTCCTTTCCTGTGACTCTAACAGGTATTAGAACATTGGAATGTTGGCAGCTCCATTGAAAACAATGGAGTGCTCCGAGCTTTTACTCGCTGGTAAAAGCCCGCAGCGCCAACATTCCAATCTTCTTTGTTCACAGCAGCAGCTGTGAATAAATCCTCACGGAGCCTGAGGGGATTTTAATCCACTCCGGTTCCGTGAAGCCTTTGTTTTATTTAGGAGAACATTCTGCCCTTTAATGGCAGCATGTTCTAATAGCCTTAGAACCCTCCTTATCAGGCTCTACCGGCTATTAACGGCCCTATCCCTTGTTAAAGGCCCTTGCCTTCGGCTCGGGCCTTTAACGAGGGCCTTTAATAACCGGTAGAGCCCGCTACAGTGGGTTCTAAGGCTATAGTGGAAAATCCATAAAAATTTGTATTTCCATTTCTGTGGAACAAGGCCATCATTTCCAGTGGCAATTAACATAGTTTGACATTGCTACCACTAATTAGTTGCAACTAGAATCTGCTACTTCTTGCACTACTTTTTTGATAAATGACTTGCGCAAATATATCCTAAGTCAAATGACATATTAATTATAATTCACCTTAAATTCAACATCACCTTTGGATTTTGCCAGTAAGTGTGAGTGAGCAATTTTACCATTTACAGTTTTTTATTATTGTTTGGGGAAAGTCACTGACATTTCAAACTCTTATGCCTTCTTTTTTCTCATCAAACACATAAAAAGTTGTATTTACCAGGAAAGAATAACTGCCTAAGTGTACGCCCAACAATTGTATACTTTTTCCACACATTCTACAACAGGCCAGAATGCTAAATTACACCTGTCAAGCCTTGTACACAATTCCCTTCAGATATTTTCTTAACTTTTTTGTGTGTGTTTTGTCCTGCTTTAAAATACATAGATGTGCTGTGGTGAGGAATTCTGTCCATATTTAATTCTGGTAATACACACTCATCTTTGGATGAAGGTTGTGGGATTGTGAGAAGGAAGAGAACCTCAGTTTACCTCACATGTATCATGTGAGTTTTCTAGCCCTGAGGATGTCAAGGCAAAGAAAGCCTGATGTAACATGTTTTGGCTAAATGGACATGAAGAAATAAATAAACAACTTGTGAATACTACATGCAAGATGTGTTGTGTGGTCCTTCAATTGCTCACCAGGACTAAACAGTGACATTTGGCTTGGCTTGTACTTGAAGGGTGTTTGAGTGGCTCCCCCAGTTTCAGCCCATAAAGGGCATTTGGAATACTTAAACTATAGGGGAGTATCGCACTGGCATTACTCTGGCCACCAGTACTTGAAAGTTTGCAGTTGATTAATTAGTTTTTGTTTTGTCAATGTTGATTGCCGAGATTGTTTCTAACAAGTCTTTTTTGATTAGTCAGCCTATAGAAAGGGTTCCCACTTACAAATATGTAGGAGTCACCCTTCCTGAAAGAGGGGACAACAATTCTACCTTGTCTCGGTAAGGCTTCAAACTTTGGCCTTAAATGTGGGGTTTATGGGTCTGGCAAAAAAACTATCATACCCATTCATAGGGCTTCTATTCTGTATGCTATCTGCAAAATTGATTACACCCTAAACTTTGGCTTACAGGCCTAGCCTGGGAAATTTTCAAAATGAATGTCATACCTTCTGCCTCTATTCAGTCTTTCTGACTCTACACTTCAAGGCCAACTCAGTACTTAATTTGTAAAATAAAATAATAATAAGTGTCAGGGCTCAAGGTATTTCACAGCCATCCTTGGCGGTTGACACCACCCACAGCTCCTGTTGCTACTCTTGAACGTCGGCATCAGAATTACCTACTGACGATAACTCATACGTGTGACACTGTAGGGATGTCTTCAACATCCCAACTTTACCATTTAAAAAAAAAAAAGTATATTAAGAGGGATGGAGTTTCGCCACTGCCTAAGGTGGCCTCTTCCCCTTGAGCTTCAGACCATCCGGAGAGAAAGTGAAGCCAAAACCTCATAAATTAGGACCTGGCCACATGGAGATGAAAGGGAACAGATGCCCACATGTTGTGGTTCATACTAAGGCTGTTCCCAGGGCTTACCAGCTTACTCACGTGTCTTTGCCTATATGGCAGTTCCTGCTGACCGACGCCCGGGACCGCTTGTGGAGTAGGCAGTACCTTACAGCTTCCGTCGTGTCAGTGGCCCACTGGGGCAGTCCAGTCAGCCCCTTGCCTCACCCGGGGGCCATGGGCAGCGATCAGTGGTTCGACACCAGGCAGCAGCTATGCCCCAATAGCACATGGAAAGAGCCTGCCAATGCACAGACGGACACAACACACAAAACAAGACCAAATCCTACCAATTCCCACTGAGACCTCATTCCAGCTATCAGAGGATCATTGACACTGGTTCTTCGACCCTTCTGGGTACAAGAGGAATGCTGGGGTGAGTGGGAACATTGCCACTTGGCTATCTCTCTCTATTTACAATGACCCCTACTGGAGCACCACATTATTTTTGGGACCACTGGCCTAATACCCTTTCTTCTGCCAGACTTCAGCCAGTAGACCTCTCTATGCTGCCTCTATCTTCCTACTGAGTCTGCAGTCTGTCTGAGTACCTGATTGCTACCCTCACTGACCTTAGCCTTCAGATAACCTATGACCTATTTAGGAACTCTGTTGCAGTCTCCCGTTCATGGACCCACCCCAGCAGTGGACTTTGGATTAACCCACGCCACTTTTCAGGAAGCAAAAAGAATTCCCTTATGACTAACACAGCGGTGATCACGGTTTGGCCAAAATTGACTAAAGGCCCCCTACGTTGTGGAAGCTACTGTCCAGTCTTCCTCCTAAACTGTTTCATCAAGATCCTAGTGACAAAGGGGGTCAGTATGACCCCGGCAGTGAGTGAAAATGCGGCAGTAGTACCGCCAACAGGCTGGTGTTACATACCACCACATTATGAGAATGCCGGGTTGGCTGCAGCCAATCCACCGCTTCTCCACTCATACCGCCATGGCGGTATCAGCCACTGGGCCGTAGATGTCAATCTCTAGCCCGGCGGCTGGCATAGTACCGCTGGCAGCATTATGAGCCTGTCTACCTCCATGGTGAGCAACGCCACAAAATCCATGGCAGTAGGCCCTACTGGTGACAGGGAATTCATTCCCTGTCACCGGTAGGCAGCTGCCCCACCCCCCAACACTCACCAGACACCCCCCAAATCCTCTCCATCCAAACTACCCCCTACCGTCTCTGATCCTCACACTCCCCTCACCCCCATAAACACACACACCCGCAGACACGCACCACGCATACACCTAATCACTCACACTTGCATAGACGCATTCATACACGCATACTTCCAGACATGCTCACACATTCTTACACACAATCACACTGACATACAGACAAGCATTCACTTCACCATTCTTACACGCAATCACTCACACACATACAACCACGCAAACAAAACAACAAACAGAGATGCAGTCACACACACACTCACACATTCAGGCACACAACCAGACACACACACACAACACCCCCCCTTCGGAAGCCCGACTTACCTTTGTCGGGGAGGTGTTCCGGCAGGGAACGGGAAGGGGCGCGACTACCGCCAGCAGTGCCCCACCAGCAGAACACAGCCAGGCCGTATCACAGGTTATGATATGGCTGGCGGCGTTCTACTGGTGTGGCGGTGCTGGTGGTAGCAGCCCCAGCTTATCACCGCCTGCCAGTGTGATCCCTGCCGGATTTCCGCCCTTCTTGTGGCTTTGTCTAGACACAGGGGAGCACCCAGTATGAATCAAAACAACCAGGCATACCTTTTAACTGCAACACACTATCATTAAAAAAGGCAAATTTGCCTGTTTGAGTTACTAGATTTCAAGATAATACAGTTAAGTTAGGCTGTAGACTATTCAGGTATAAGCTGGAATCACTTGTACATAATGTACCACTGTCAACGTTGATCCCTTTCAGAGAGTTTTACTTCAAAGTTCAATTTATTCTCAAAAGCCTCAGAACATGCAAGGATCCTGGTATAGCAGGCATGAATGGAGCTGACCCACAGCCAATAGGATGTTTTGTGAAGTCCATGGATAAGGTCAAAAAACTACTTTCCTTCCAAGGATCACTGGCAGATATTTTATTTACAACTCCTGCATCCATTTCACTGATTTGCCAAAGTTCAAACTTCTTACTTTGGTTTAAACTTTATAGTGCAGGTTCAATCATTGCACCCTCTATTGTAATATTATAGTCTAATTTTACCATAATGTTTTTATGTTTGTTCAAAGTGATTTAAATTCAGTACTATTTTTAGAGAATTTACCTTAACATATTTATGAATACTGCAATTATTTTAGCTTTGTATGTAAATTGATTTACATTGATTGATTTTTTATGTCATCATTCTGGTACTTCAAAATTCCTTTTAAATATTTTCGTACCTTGTTTTATTTATCAGAATTTGTTCATTCCTCCCCTCCAATGATGATCCATCAAAAACAAGATGGGGTTCAATTGTACAGACATTACTCAACTGCTATCTTTTTTAGGTCTGGTGTAAGCCGATGCCTTAGATTCTACTAAAAGTATAAGTATATTATACTTATTTAAAGGAGCTTTCAGCCAGCTCTTTTCAGCAACTGGTCTATTTTGTGTCATTCACATTTCACTTCCACTCATCACAGCATGCAGCAATGATGCAGTGGGTCAGCCCACTTCAGCGACTGGCGAACTTCACTTTGAGTGATTGCATTTTGCCCTTTCACAAGGAGCACACCCGCACACAAGTTAGCTCCCTACAGTGCTAGTGTTTTTACTTTATGATTACTTTAGTGTTGCCTTTATGTTTAGAGTTCTGTGATTAAGCAGGATGCAAAAGCACATTTCAACTTTGCCGGTTCCGGTCTCCTGCTAAATTCCCTTTGTAGTGGCCTTTGTTTATCTGTCTACTGTTATTGCACAGCATTACAGCTTGTGTCCAATTGAAACTGTTCTTTATGAAGTTGTCATCTTTTTACTACACGCAATGAAGTTCATTTATAACTGCACTCCTGTATGTCAATTAGGGTACAGTATTCTGTACGTCCTGCTTGCATGGCTTTCTAGCTTGCTTTCAGTGTTATATGTCATGCTTATAAGGACAGTTAACTGTGATATTGCTAATCGAACCTGTGTTGTTTATTCTAATCTGATAATAATAACAGTCTGATTTTCTACTTTAGTTCTGGCATTAGCCAAGACCTCTTGATTTTACTAAAATTACATGCATGAGATTTTCAGCCAGACTTCATCCGTTAGTCTGTTGTTGTGTCAGTCACGCTTTTCTTCCACCCAATCCTATCTGCATCATGGGGCAATGAGCCAGTCCACTTCAGCCATTATCTGAACAGTGTCAGTTATAACATGCTGCCATTTTACAAAGGAGTACATCCACGCACAAAGCTGTTCCCTTTAGTTCCAGGGACTATTATGGTACTGTATGCTTTTTTAAAACCATAAAAATACTCTTGCCTCTACCCATTGTGTTTTTTATGATTGATGAGTGCCCATCATCTTCCCCCCACAATAAGGTCTTGCACAAACCATGACAGAGCAAAACAAGAATTGCAAAAACCAAAAGGCCGAAGGCCAAAACCAGCCATACTGGCTTTACCAATGCTTGTTTAACTCATGAAGGTCTTGAAGATTTTGGGGATTTTTCTTTGCAACTCCATTTTTCCTCCTCCAGACGGCATGTAAAAAAATATATGGGGAGTCACTGCATCTGATCTGCATGTCCCTCCTCCAGAGACTAGCACTGCCAGGGCCACACTGACTACACATGCTATAGCCCTACCTGTCTGCCCAAACTTTTCCTTTGCAATCCTCCTTTGTCTCTGCTTGATGGATTGCAAATTGAGAGGTAGGATTATGAAGCACATGGTTCTCCAAAGAGTTATCTGTCTCCTTAAGGGCTTCTAAAAACATTCTTCAGGGAATAGTTGGGGCTAATATGAGGAAGTGTGTACAGGTGAACACCTGCCTCCAATGTGTACCAGTCATGGATTGCCATTGGTGCTCACCCCAACTCCCACATTACACACTACTGGCCACCCTTTGCATCAGGATTTGCCTCTCAGGATTTTGTTTGTGTGGGGATGACATGAGTTATACCATTCAGGATTATGGCTGCCACACATGTGCTGCCTAATTATGATCCCCTCTTCAATCTCCAGCATAGCTAATCTTGCTCCATGCAGGGATGACAGTATGCCCAGTCTGAGTTGCAGGCCACAAGTGGATTCAATTATCTACTGAATGGTTTGAGGATCCCATGTCTATAAAAGCCACAGCCAGGGAATGGTCAAGTGCATGGTGTTGGTATGAGGAAGGATCTACTTGGGCTCTTCTCTTGAGCTGTGTGCCTCTAATTGGCCATTGAGATTCATGAGTATTACTGGCTCACCAACAGAGACAATTTTGTAGTCAACTCCAAGTTCATCTTCTAAGAAGGTTTATGCTTATGGAACATGTTAGAACCTTTTCCACAGCATCAGACTTTTATCACATCCCTGGACTCTTCAAAGAATTCCCTTGCATCCTTGGTACTTTATCCTCTTCAAGGCCTGAGATTAGTGAATAATCAGTGGCAGCTATATACATTTCCTTGAATTTCCACTTGCACCTATGTACTAAAACTTTGCCCTGCCTTCTAAGCTATGCTGTAGTAAATGTTCAATGGACTTAAGGTGGTAAAGCTTTAACAACTATGCATACTGCAGCAGAACTCAACCAGTTTGATGCCATTTCCTTTGGCTCTAACAAGATAAAGGTACTGTGTCACTGATATGTTGAACATTCATTGTAGTGCATTTGCATGAGTGTTTCATAGGTATTTTTTTTATTTTCTGCAACATGTTACCATTTATTTCAGATCTATGTAGTAGACATAACTGCACACTGAAATTGATGTAAGAGTAGAGAGTAACAGTAGACTTGTTTTAGTTTTTAAATTAATGAGCTGTCACTCATGAGAGACAACAGAACAGCTGAGAGAGCCTCCAAGCTGTGTGACTACAACCCTACAACATCTGTTGTGTCCCTTGGCTCATATCCTTATTCCTACTGTTCGCTGTCAATATCAATCATTCTCAGTCTTTAACATGGCCTGCTCTGTTGATGGGAAAGAAAACTGGTGAGTTGCACATCATTCTGACAGCAACATTCAGAACTATAAGTCAGTGATAACTCACACCTGAGATCCCATTTTACTGAATTCTGAAAATGTCTCTAGAAGGTATTTAAAAAGAGGCTTCAGATTTCAGAGAGTAGGTATTAGAACAATTAAAGATTAATAACAACTACTGTGCACTTCCCAGCTATAATACTGCACAGCTTAATCTACTGCAGACTGGTCTAATGTCAATCTTTACTAAATAGGGACATTCTTATTGACTATCATGGTCTTTAACAAGCACTACATGAACCTTTAGAAATCGTTTATTTGTCTTAGGCTGCAATGACCTCTGCAAGGTGTTTCAGTGCCCTAGGGTCCTGGTGACTGCAAATACTCATCTAAATATTTTATAGAACAGAGTTGTAGTACACCAATGTCCAGCCTAGAGTCCTCGGTGGGTTCCAGATTCCACGTTGATCAGAACATAATTTGTTGTGCTTTTGTCCTTGTCCCTAGATTAGCTGAAGAGTCTGCTTTATTGTCAACTGGGCAGCAAATGATCACTGCTTCTGGATAACTCCAGGTTGATCCAAATTACTGTTGGTTCTATGTAAATTGTTTGGGACAGAGTAGAAGCTATAGTTCCCTGTTATCAGCAGAAGCATTTGGACTGCAACTGTTATGTTATGAAACTACATATGCTGCAGTTTGTCCAAGATCAAAGCAAGACCCACTAGGATTAGGTCAGTTCCCTGCTGAGCTTAGTTGCTAATATTTGTTTAGAAGCTACTTGTACCTAACAACACATATTTGAGAGATTGAGTGAAGATTTAAGCTTCACATGCAACGTCAGGCAAAGTCAGGAAACCTCAACCTTCATGAAGGCAGGCAACATTTCTGTGTTCACTCTCAGTGAAATTTAGGCTATACATCCCCAATAAGGGATTATTTTTTTCAGTGGATGTCTCCCAACAAAGGAGGAGAGCTGTCTGTAGTGAATCATTAGGCATGGCTACAGGTATGCAGAGAAAAGACACCATAGACACCTGAGTGGGGGCAGTTTAGATAGTATTGCAAGGGGGACCCATTTGCTCTAAACGCCATGTAAATAGTCATGGCTTGGTCACTATGGCCCTCATTACAACCCTGGTGGTCGGTGTTAAAGCGGCAGTAATACCGCCAACAGGCCGGTGGTAACAAAAATGGAATCATGACCACGGCGGAAACCGTCAACAGACACAGCCACTTTAACACTCCGATGGCCACGGCGGTAGCAACAAACACTGTGGCGGTAAAAACCAACAGCTAGGCGGAAGACAATGTACCGCCCACCCCATTACAACCCGCAGAGAACACTGCAGGGGCATCAGATCTAAAACACACAGGTACCTCAGTGGGACGGGGAAGGGGGGGCACCTCAGCCGGAAGATGGGACTACACCACTGCTGCTGGAGGTGGCTCCATGCCCACAGCGATGTGCTGGGGAGTGCAAAGCCACAATCTCTCAAGTGGGTGGTTTGCCCACTGCTTGGTCCTGATGAGTGCAAAGCCACAGTCTCTCAAGTGGGTGGTTTGCCCACTGCTTGGTCCTGGGGAGTGCAAAGCCACAGTCTCTCAAGTGGGTGGTTTGCCCACTGCTTGGTCCTGGGGAGAGCAAAGCCACAGTCTCTCGAGTGGGTGGTTTGCCCACTGTTTGGTCCTGGGGAGTGCAAAGCCACAGTCTCTTAAGTGGGTGGTTTGCCAACTGCTTGGTCTTGGGAAGTGCAAAGCCACAGCCTCTCAAGTGGGTGGTTTGCCCACTGCTTGGTCCTGGGGAGTGCAAGGCCACAGTCTCTCTAGTGGGTGCCAGTTTTCCACTGGTTCTGGAGGGGGCTTGGTGCCCAGTGTGCTTCATCCTGCCAAGGATAGGGTGAGTGGATGCCTCCTTCCACTGGTTCTGGAGGGGGCTTGGGGCTCAGTGTGCTTCACACTGCCAAGGATAGGGTGAATGGATGCCTTTTTCCACTGGTTCTGGAAGGGACTTGGTGATCAGTGATGCAGCACATGGGGTGTGCAAGGTCACAGTCACTCACCTGGGTGTCAGATCCACACGATTTTCTGTGGGCAGGATGCATGACACACCATGGATGCATGACCACAGTCCATCTGCCGACAGGGTTGGCTGTACAGTGGTTGCAGTGCCGGTGCAGCTGGCGGTGCTGCCAGTGTTGGGGGGAGGCTCCAGCCCTTTCCCTGCAGCCTCGGACGGCTGTCCACTGGGGCTGCTGCTTCTGGTGGCGGTGCTGCTTGCGGCGGTGCTTGTGACGGTGCACGTGGCGGTGCTGCCCGTGGTGCAGGTGGCGGTGGTGGCCGCGGTGCAGCTGGCGGTGCTGCCAGTGGAGGGGGGAGGCTCCAGCCCTTCCCCTGCAGCCTCGGACAGCTGCCCACTGGGGCTGGTGCTGCTGGTGGCGGTGCTACTTGCGGTGGTGCTTGTGACGGTGCAGGTGGCGGTGCTGGCCGTGGTGCAGGTGACGGTAGTGGCCACAGTGCAGCTAGTGGTGTGCCAGTGGAGGGGGGAGGCTCCAGCCCTTCCCCTGCAGCCTCGGACGGCTGCCCACTGGGGCTGGTGCAGCTGGTGGTGGTGTTGCTTGCAGCGGTGCTTGCAACAGTGCAGGTGGCGGTGCTGGCCACAGTGCAGGTGGCAGTGGTGGCTGCGGTTCAGCTGGCGGTGCTGCCAGTGGAGGGGGGAGGCTCCAGCCCTTCCCCTGCAGCCTCGGATGGCTGAAGTGCCCTGGCTGGTGTTCTGTGCCTCTTCCTGCCCTTGGCAGATGGTGGTTCCTCCTTGCTTCTGCCAGCTGGAGTCTTTGCCTTGGCCTTGCTGGCTGGTTGTGCCTTCTTCTCCTTGCTGGATGCTCTCCCCTTTTTGCCCTTTCCTGGTGGTGGAACCTTCTTGTCCTTGGCAGGTGTTGGTGGCACACTGGCTGGGCTGACGGGTGCCTCCTTAGAGCCTCTCAGAGCTCCAGAAACCACAGCGGACGTGGACTTGGTGGCTGGGCTGGGTTGTGGACACCCTAGCCCGAGGTGAAAGACGTGGGGGGAGAGGGGGGTAGGGAATAGGTCAAGGGTGACAAGGAAAAGATTCTTAGGGACACTGGGGCGGAAAGAGGGTGAAGGTTTGGGAGTGGAGGAAGAGGGAGTGGCTGTAGGAGGTGTCAGTCTGCTGTGTTTGGGTGCAGGTGTATGAGCTCGATGCTGTTGTGAGGTGGATGGCTGTTGGGTGGGTATGTGTTTGCGTTTGTGTACTTTGAGAGGAGGGGTCACAGACACAGTAGGAGAGGTGTTGTGAATAAACGTACAATAGGAAGAGTTAATATGCGTTTATTCGTAATAAGTACGACCATGACAAACAGGACAACGTCAGGCAAGCGTCTTCATCCCAACCAACTGTCTCCTCCACTCCGCACATTCGAACCCTGTTCCCTTAGCGATGCTGGAGCCCAGTGACAGCACAATTCCACATACGCTGTGCACGAGCATTGCAACACATCTTCCCCTTAACCAAAGAAAATAAAACAAATAAAGGAATAAATATAACTCTACAAAAGAACAGATTTACCATCCAAAACAATAGTGAGTTCCCATCCATACCCTCATGCAAAACAGACAAAATCTTGAAATATACTTGGTGTCTTGACTAAACGTCCACACCGGCAAACCCAAATGATTGTAATCCATTGGAACTGTCGGCTGTTCTTTTAAGATGCGATCAGGATCATCGGAAGGCAAATTCTCCAAGTCATCTAAACAGTCAAATCTGCATTCCTTGCGTTCTGGAATGATTTCTCTCCCTTCCTTTCCAAACAAATCAGAATTAACATTTCTACACATGGACAAAGATTACATGTGCCAAACCTTGCCATCACTCAATAATGCAGAGTTGCAAAAAATTCTATCTACTTTAAGAGGACCTGAAAATCGATTGTTACTTTTTTTTTATGAAACCTGGTTTCTTGACTCTCACCAGATCACCAACTTTGATGACATGTTCTTTACATTTGTGTTTTGTGTCATAATACATTTTGCTTTGCTCTTGGGAACATTTAATGTGGCGTTTCCCTTGTTTGAGTGTCCAATCAACCTTCTTATCCCCAGAACTCCAACCCACATTATCCTTTCCCGAAGGAATTCTACCTCTCATCAACACAAAAGGAGAAAACCCAGTAGAAACACAAGGTGTTGTTCTATATGACCATAAATTCCACATTAATTCACATCTCCAATCCAAATTGTTACAATTAGGCAATTGAATGACACCCTTAACCACCCGATGGAATCCCTCCACAGCACTGTTTCCGGCCAGATGATATAAAGCAGTAGTATTGTGTACAATACCTTTCCTATCTACAAAATCTTTGAAAATACGAGAAATAAATTGAGGACCATTGTCACTGACTATACATTTAGGTAAGCCCTCCTTCAGAAATACCTTGTCCTGGACAATTGAATCCACATCAGCTCTATTAACAATCTCAACCTCCGGCCATTTTGAGAAATGGTCAACCAAAACTAGTAAATACTTTTGCTTATCATTATACATTACTGGCCCTGCAACATCTATGCCTATCCTTTCCCAAGGTCCATCCGGACACGGAATAGGATGGAGAGGTGGCCTTAATGTTACCTGAGCCTTGTCGGACAAATTACAGGCATGGCAATCTCTAACCTTCCTTTCAATGTCTGAGTCCAAACCTGGCCACCAATAAGTATACTTAATTTTGTTTTTGGTTTTACCTATGCCTAGATGTCCTTCATGACATATATCAATAATCCTATGTCTCAAAGATGTTGGGGGAATAACCCTGCCATTCCTAAAAACAAGACCACCTTCAAGGGAGAGTTCATGTCTCAATTCCCAAAACACACACAAACCATGATCTAACAACTGTTTTTTAGGCCATCCATTCTTGATATAATCGTTACTGCACTGAAGTTATTATCCTGGGCTTGAGCTTGCTCCCAGACCTCTTTTGTTATGCCTGGACAATCTGCTAACACATTGGGCACTGTAAAAGTGTCAATATCAGCATCCTCACCACTCAAAACAGGTAAAGGCATTCTGCTTAAAAAATCTGCCACTACATTTTTGACTCCAGGAACATATTGTACACTGTAATTGAAATCTAAAAGTCTAACTGACATACGAGCAATACGGGGTGATGCTGAAATTAACCCTTTAGTTGTCAACACTTTAGTGAGCAGCTTATGGTCACATCTTAACCAAACATGATAGCCCCAAATGTACTGTCTGAAATGTTCCAAACCTCAAACGCACGCTAGTGTCTCACGTTCGATCACAGCTTACGTCTCCTCAGTAGGTGTAATTGAACGCGAGGCAAAAGCTATGGTCCATTCAACTCCCTTTTTGTCGATTTGGGATAAGGTTGCGCCAATGCCTTTAGAACTGGCATCCGTTGTGACAACACTTTGTAACATGGGGTCAAACCTATACAACGGTGGGGCATTAGCCACATCATTTTTGATTTCTTCAAATGCTTTGTCGCACAATTCACTCCACACAAACTTAACATTAGTTTTAAGAAGTTGACGCAAAGTATATGTTTTTTTCGGAGAAATTGTGTACAAATTTAGCATAAAATTTGGCCAACCCTAAAAAAGCTCGCAAATCATCCTTAGATTGAGGTCTAGGGGGATTTTTGACAGCATCAATTAATTCCAATTTGGGTTTGTATACCAGCATCAGAAATCTCATGACCTAAATAATTAATTTTGTTTTCTGCAAATTTGCACTTGTCAATTTCTGCCGTTAACCCATGTGTGCTCAGCTTATGCAAAACACTATCTAAATTACAAACGTGTTCATTTCTGTCTTTTCCCATAATCAAAATGTCATCCTGAAAAATTAGTACATCCTTCATATTCGATAATACCTTGTGCATTAGTCTCTGAAACATAGCTGCTGCAGAAGCCAACCCAAAAGGTACTCTTTTAAATCTGTAACAACCAAAAGGTGTCACAAAAGTTGTTAAACTTCTACTATCAGCATGTAAAGGCACCTGATGGTAAGCAGCTTTAAGATCAAAGCTAGAAAACCATCTAATACCTTTAGTGCGAGCTAACATCTCACTTATTTTTGGCAAAGGAAATTGATCAACTAAAATACTCTTATTGAGATCCCTGAGGTCCACACATAGGGGGTTATTACAACTTTGGAGGAGGTGTTAATCTGTCCCAAAAGCGAAGGTAAAGTGACGGATATACCACCAGCCGTATTACGAGTCCATTATATCCTATGGAACTCGTAATACGGCTGGTGGTATATCCGTCACTTTACCGTCACTTTTGGGACGGATTAACACCTCCTCCAAAGTTGTAATAACCCCCATAGTCTCAATTTACCTTTTTGTTTTTAACAACGACTAAAGGTGCGACCCATTCTGCAGATTCAAAGGGTTCAATAATACAGTCTGACTGTAGTTTTTTAAGTTCTTCTTCTACCTGGTCCCTCACAGATACAGGTATGTTTCTGACTTTGTAAATACAGGGTATGGCATGAGCTTTCATTTGTATTTTGTGTTGGGAACCCTTTAGTTTTCCAATTTGGCCAGAAAATACATTGGGAATTTTTTTTGCAATAATTCCTGAGAAATCTTCAGTATTTTGTATAACAGATACAGGTGAAGAGCTACTGGGGTCCAAAATAATACCCAGCTCACCTTGGTCCTTCCAACCCAGCACGGATGGACCAGTATCCGAAACATATACCTTGCAAAGCGCTTGTTTGTGTTTAAATTTGATTAGCAAATTTCTGTAACCCACTATCTTAATGGGCTCACCCGTGAAGGTTTTTGGAGAGATATCCGTTTTTTCAAAGCAATTACCCAAAACAGGTTCAAAACATTGCTGCCAAATTACCTTGTTAAGGATTGTGTAGGGGGAACCAGAATCAGCAACAACATAAATGTCCATACCAGCAATTGTGACTTGGCATAAAGGTCTACTAGTATTCCCTTTAACGTTCTGTACATTATCATCAACATTAAGAATGCATAAATTAGAATCTGACTCCTCCGATGAATTGCTCCCACAGTCTCTCACACATTTAACACAAGCGTCACCACCACCACATTTTTTCCTGTGACACACTTTTGCAAAATGCCCCACCACACCACAATTGGAGCATTTCAGGTTCCGAGCCGGACATTTCCTATCGTTTGCAAGATGAAACTTGCTCCCACATCTGAAACAAGTTATTTTGTCTTTCAGATTAACAATCTCTTTCTCCCTGCGAGACGATTTGTTGCTTTTCTTGACGATTGCAATAGTGGTATTGTCTTCCAACTTCGAAATGATATATCCTCACTGCGCAGAACAACCTTTGCGCACCGTCCAGTGAGATCAGCGCTCTTGACCAAATCAATAACCTCTCGTAACAATGCTTCCCCTCTAGACCAAAGTTTTTCTTGTATATGGGGGTTGGCTGTGTGCATTATAATTTGGTCTCTAACAAGGTCGTCATGAAGAATTCCAAACTTGAACCACAAAGCCAAATTTTTGAGCGCAGCAACATAATCTTCAACAGACTCCTCAAGTTGCTGCTTCCTATGATAAAATTTAAATCGATCAACAGCCACACACACAGCAGGCCTAAAATACTCGGTAAGGTCTTCAAGAGCATGACTGAATACATTGCCTTGGTCAGGTGCTCTAGTTTTGTTATTAATACTGTTGTACATTTTTAGGCCCTTTGCACCTAAACAATGTAAAAGGATTTTCTTCTTCTTTTCTGGAGTAAGTTCCTCTTCATCTTCAAAAGTAGAAATGTAATTTACAAAATATTCTCGTCATTCCTCCCATTTTAAAGTAGCTTCTCCATTTTTAGGCATGAATGGCTCAGGAGCGGTAAGATTCCATGCATTTCCTGAAGCCATAACAAAATTTCTGATGAAATAAACCTTCTGATTTAAATCTTTCCTGTACCAGAAAATGAGCACATCTAAAACGCAAAATGCGTATTTATTCTTCCAGTGAAGGAAAGCAAATACTACATTGTCTGTTTGCACGACGTGAGAAACAGCAAGAAATCCTTCCTTGTTCGGTTGCTAGGCAACCGTAAATAAATCTTTGCGAAGTACAACGTGCACAGCGAAACGTGAACAGCAGCACGAGGAGAATTGGTTGCTAAGAGACGTCAAACAAATCCATGAGCAAACGGCAGAGTGGCGCGTGAAGAAGCGCAAGGCCGTTTTAATTAAAAGCTGAAAATCGCATGAAGCTGCACATATCAAAGTAGAAACAACTCCTACCGCAAACAACAGGTCCTGCAGTAAACGCTAGGACACAAACAAGAATCCTCCTTGAATGAAAATCCAGCCTCGAACTTGAAACAATAATAGCTGGACGCATGGGTTCTTCGTCTGGGTCGTTTGCTCGTCGCCAATTTTGTTGTGGATAAACGTACAACAGGAAGAGTTAATATGCGTTTATTCATAATAAGTATGACCCCGACAAACAGGACAACCTCAGGTAAGCGTCTTCATCCCAACCAACTGTCTCCTCCACTCCGCACATTCAAACCCCATTCCCTTAGCGATGCTCGAGCCCAGTGACAGCACAATTCCACATACGCTGTGCACGAGCATCGCAACAAGAGGATACAGGGGACATGTGCATGGATGTGGGGGTGGTGACTGCCAGTGAGGGGCGTGTAGTGATAGGCGTGCTGGTGATGGAGGTAGTGGATGAGGATGTAGTGCAGGCAGGTGTGAGTGGAGGCGCTACTGGGAGGGAGTTGGATGAGGAGGAGGAGGGGGACACAGTGGAGGCAGTGGATGTTGGAGTGTCTGCTTCTGGATGGTGCTTGTGTGAGTGCCTGGGGGATGATGTCTGGTGCTTGTGTTTGCCTGAGCCACTTCTGTGTGTTGATTTGGGTGAATGCTGGTCTGAAGGTGTGCTTGGGATAGGTTGGGGTTGAGGGGATTGGGACTGGGTGGAGGAAGTTGGAGGGGAGAGGCTGGAGACAGGGACAATGGCTGCCATCAGTGCGGAGGCCAGAGCCTGAAATGCTCTCTGTTGGGCCGCCACGCCAGAGTGAATGCCCTCCAGGTATGCATTTGTTTGTTGCAAATGCCTCTCGACACCCTGGATGGCATTCAGTATGGTTGACTACCCAACAGTGAGGGATCTCAGGAGGTCAATAGCCTCCTCACTGAGGGCAGCAGGGTTGACTGAGGCAGGGCCTGAGGTGCCTGGGGCAAAGGAAATGCCCACCCTCCTGGGTGAGCGGGCACGGTAAATCAGGCTGAGGGGCTGCTGGGAGGGCGGTGCTGGTAGAGTAGGTGGCAGCTGTACCTGTTGTTGGGGTGGGCACAAAGGTGTCTGCCACTGCCAGGGAGCTTCCATCAGAGGAGGAGTCACTGTCTGTAGTGTCCCGTCCTGTCTCCGTCATGGTGCTCCCCTCGCCCTCCGTGCCACTAGTGCCCTCACCGTCGGTTGATTCGGCCTCCAGGCCCATGTGGGATGCAGCTCCCTCCGTCACTGGTGCCTCTGCTCCTACACCAGATGATGCTAATGCACACAAGGACAGGGTGACAAAACAAAAAGGGGGGGAGAGACAGAGGATACACTTGGTCAATGCCAGCAACACCACTACTATTGGCTTACCCAACACCCAGGGATCAGCCCTATGCACTAGGCCATGCACTACCAGTTACACAGCTAGTCACCAGCCCATGGGGTACAATGCCTAACGCCATGAGCTGCACACCTGAAACCCACAGGACCCTGCCCAGTGGTAGATGCCCACTAAGTGCTTCAGAGTCTGCCCAACAAGGGACCTACCCTACCAGTTTGCCCTGGCCTAGGGGCACCCACAGCCCACATCCCCCACCCAGGTAAAACCTTAACGTGTGCAAAGTCATGATTCTGAATCTGTACTCACCCCCTGCTGGCTGCTGTGATGCCTTCAAGAGCCCATCCAACTCCAGATAGGCCACTGCTGGAATGCTTAACATCAGTGGGGTCAGGGTACGATGGGCACCCCTTCCTCGTTGGGAGGCCAGCCCCAGCTGGGCCTCCACTGTCTTCCTTGCCCAGGGGTGCAGGTCCTCCCACCGTTTGCAGCAGTGGGTACTCCGCCTGTCAAAGACCCTCAAGGTCCGCACCTCCTTGGCGATGGCATGCCAAATACTCTTTTTCTGATGGGTGCTGACCTACAGGGAAATATGCATAGAAAAAAGGGATTAGTAATACCATCCGGACTGTTACTCTCAAGTCCCACAATATCCCTCCCATCCCCTTACGCACAGACACAGACCACCAGACATGCAGCACTCTACCCAGGACCCCTAAGCCCCCCCCTACACGAGGCATACCCACACAGCACTCCATACATTCATAGCCCACGCATCATGCTCACAGTGTACTCACCTGTTTGACTGGAGGACCATAAAGTGAAGTATACTGGGGTAGGACCCCATCCACCAGTCTCTCCAACTCCTCCAAAGTGAAGGCAGGGGCCCATTCCCCAGACACTCGATCCATTGTTGCTTCCAGACCCAGGTCACAGCAGCACTTGCAGTATACGTCCTCTCCTGTTGAAGGTCAGGTAGCAAGTGATTGAACATTTAGAAAATTGCGGTCACGCCCATGGCGGTGTGTACCGTAACTGCTGGCGTACATCACCATTGGCTCCTGGAACCCATAGGGCTCAATGATAACCGATGCCAAGTTGCGCGGCGGTCATTGACCGCCGACCGCAACGGCGCACAATGCAAGTGGAATTACCTCATTTCCACTTGGCTCTCCTCAGAGGTCAGGCAGCCACCATTTCAGGGGGGCACAGGCCATGGCACCTAACTGTGTCACAGCAGACATTGGCACATCAACTGATTTTCAATTTCACATACTGTTTCTGTAAAGGAAGAAATGCATTTTTATTGCATCATACATGTGTATATGACCCTCTGCTCACAGTTTTCCACCCTAGAGTTCCACCGCTGAGGATGAATAGGAGATGGAGCCACCCCCCATGCATAGACCCTTTGTGGAACTGGCGACTTTGGAGGACAGGCACATAGGGGGTCATTCTGACCCTGGCGGTCATGGACCGCCAGGGCCAACGACCGCGGAAGCACCGCCAACAGGCTGGCGGTGCTTCTGGGGCCATTCTGACCGCGGCGGTAAAGCCGCGGTCACAAAAAAGAAACCAGCGGTTTCCCGCAGATTTCCTGCTGGCCCAGGGAATCCTCCACGGTGGCGCTGCAAGCAGCGCCGCCATGGGGATTCCGACCCCCTTCCCACCACCCTGTTTCTGGCGGTTCTCACCGCCAGAAACAGGATGGCGGGAACGGGTGTCGTGGGGCCCCTGGGGGCCCCTGCAGTGCCCATGCCAGGGGCATGGGCACTGCAGGGGCCCCCTAACAGTGCCCCATGAAGATTTTCAGTGTCTGCTTGGCAGACACTGAAAATCGCGACGGGTGCAACTGCACCCGTCGCACACCAGCAACTCCACCGGCTCCATTCGGAGCCGGCTTCATCGTTGCTGGTGCTTTCCCGCTGGGCGGGCGGGCGGCCTTTTGGCAGTCGCCCGCCAGCCCAGCGGGAAAGTCAGAATGACCGCCGCGGTCTTTAGACCGCGGTACGGTCTGCTGGCGGTGACCGCATGGCGGACGGCGACCACCGCCCGCCGCGGTCAGAATGACCGCCATAATCCTTACCTACAGACTTGATCGGGCCACAATCCAAGAACTGTGGGCCCAATTGGAGCCAGACCTGATTTCAGCTATCTGTCACCCCACAGGTATCACCCCTCTAGTGCAGGTCCTGTCAGTGCTCCATTTCCTGGCAAGTGGTTCCTTCCAAACAACAGTGGCCATGGCATCAGGGATGTCTCAGCCAATGTTCTCCAATGTGTTGACCAGAGTGTTGTCTGCCCTGCTGAAACACATGCGCAGCTACATCATATTCCCCCAGGTGGAGGATTTGGCCACAGTGAAAGCTGACTTTTATACCCTGGGACATATCCCCAACATCATTGGTGCCATTGATGGTGCACATGTAGCATTTGTCCCCCCTCCGTAGAAATGAACAAGTGTAAAGGAATATAAAAAGCTATCACTCTCTGAATGTGCAGATGGTATGTTTGGCGGACCAGTACATCTCCCATCTCCCATGTGAATGCCAAGTATCCTGGCTCTGTGCATGACACCTTTATCTTGAGGAATAGCAGCATCCCATATGTGATGTCTCAACTCCAGAGGCATCGGCTGTGGCTAATAGGTGAGCCCAAGGTCCCCACCCAGTATATGTTGGTGTTTGGGTATGGTGTTGTCCCTAAGGGTGAGTGTGTGGCTAACAGGTATCCCTCGATATTTGCAGGTGACTCTGGTTATCCCAACCTCTCATGGCTACTGACCCTAGTGAGGAATGCCAGGACAAGGGCAGAGGAACGTTACAATGAGGCACATTGGCGAACAAGGAGGATAATTGAGAGAACCTTCAGGTGCCTCCATCTGACAGGTGGATCCTTGTACTACTCAAGCAAGAAGATCATCGTTGCATGTTTCATGTTGCACAACCTGACCTTGAGACGCCAGGTGCCTTTTCTGCAGGAGGATGAGCCTGGAGATGGTCTTGTGGCAGCAGTGGAGCCTGTTGACAGTGAGGAAGAGGAGGCAGAGGACGAAGATGTGGACAACAGAAGTTCTTTCATACAGCAGTACTTCCAGTGACACACAGGTAAGACACTGTAACTTCACTTTACATTGCAGTTTTCTGTTGGACATTGGACATGACAGCATGATATCCCTATGTCTATGGCTACTTACTGTACCCTTTGGCATCTCTATTTTCATACCAATGTATATATAACTGTACTTAAGAACTGCAATGTTTACAGCTTGTTGAAATAAAACATATTTCAATCAATTGACAGACTCCAGACTTGTATTTGTTCTAAGGGTGTTTATTTAAGTGCTAAGAGGCTGAGGGGGATGTGCAATGGGCTGGGGTGATGGTGGATGAATGTCCAGTTAGAGTCCAGTCTCTTTGTATCACAGGTGCATTGTCCAATAGGGCATAGGAAGGGGAGCAATGGCAGTTCAAGGTGGACTGCTTAATAGAGTAGGACACAAGATTGACAATCAGGAGAGTCTTATTTCCTGGCGGGGTCTTGGCAATGTGCTCTGGCTTCTGCCTGGATCGCAGGGACCGTTTACGGGGTGGTTCTCCTTCTGCATGGGGTGGGGTGCTGGTGGCCTGTTGTTCCAGTGGTGGGGCCTCCTATCCACTAGCGCCGGCAGAGGTGGAGGGCTGTTCTTCGGTATGGCTAGTGTCAGGGGCCCGTTGTTGTGCCACTGCCTCCCTCATGGTGTTGGCCATGTCAGCCAGCACCCCTGCAATTGTGACCAGGATGGTGTGGATGTGTTTGAGGTCCTCCCTGATCCCCAGGTACTGTCCCTCCTGCAGCCACTGGGTCTCCTGCATCTTGGCCAGTATCTGGCCCAAGGTCTCCTGGGAATGGTGGTATGCTCCCAGGATCCCTGCAAGTTCCTCATGGAGAATGGGTTCCCTGGGCCTGCCCTCCTCCTGTCGCCCAGCAGTCCTCCCAGCTTCCCTGTTGTCATGTGCCTCTGTCCCCTGAACCGTGTGCTCACTGCCACTGACCCCAGGTCCCTGATTGTCTTGGGTTTGTGGGGTTGCCTGGGGTCCCTGTAGTGGTGGACACACTGCTGATTGACGTGTCCTGGGGACAGTGGTGTGGGCCCGCTGGGTGGGTGCTGTGCTGGTGTTTCCTGATGGGGGAGGCTCTGTGGTGGGTTGGGACTGGGGCAGGGTAACCTAACTGTCCAGAGGTCCCTGATGGGCCAGGTTGGTCATCGTGATCCAGGGGTGCAGAGCTGCTGTCATCACTGTGGGCCTCTTTTGTGGGGGGACTGGATGTTGGTGGCACCTCCTCTCCGGTGACGTTGAGTGGGGGGTCCTGTGGAGATGTAAATGCAGTGTTATTGGATCTGCGTGTGCCATCTTGGGCACAGGTGTGTTTCCCTGTATGGTTGCGATTGCCCTGTCAGCTTTGCCGTGTGTGCGTGGTGATTTTGTGGGATAGGTGATTCTCTCTAATGGGCATGCTTTAGTGATGGGTTTCCATGCAGGTCTGTGATGGGTGTCCAAGCATTGGTGTTGCATGCAGGGCTTGGTATTGGGATGGGTGGGTTGTGATAGTGGGATATATCTGAGGTGGTGGAGTGAAGGGGGAGAGGGTAGGGGTAGGATTTTGTGATGGCCTGCAGGTAGGGTGGGGGATATAGTAGTAAAGATTTGACTTACCAGAGTCCAGTCCTCCTGCTACTCCTGCAAGGCCCTCAGGATGCATGATCGCCAAGACTTGCTCCTCCCATGTTGTTAGTTGTGGGAGAGGAGGTGGTGGTCCACCGGCAGTCCTCTGTATGGCTACCTGGTGTCTTGCAACCATGGAACGCACCTTCCCCCGTAGGTCGTTCCACCTCTTCCTGATGTCATCCCTTGTTCTGGGGTGCTGTCCCACGGCATTGACCCTGTCCAGGACTCTCCACCATAGCTCCATATTCCTTGCAATGGACATCTGCTGCACCTTTGATCCGAATAGCTGTGGCTCTACCCAGATGATTTCCTCCACCATGACCCTTAGCTCCTCCTCTGAAAACCTGGGATGTCTTTGGGGTGCCATGGATGTGGTGTGAGTGGTATGTGTAAGGATATGTGGGGTGATGTGTTGTGGTGTGTGCTGTGAGGTGTGTGGATGGTGTATGGGTGATGGTGTTTTGTGGCTCAGATTGAGTGGATGCTCCTGGCTTGTCTCTCTCTCTCTGTTAGCAATTGTTTTTTTCCTTGAAAGGGTTGTGGGTAATGTGGGTGTGTGTTTTATAGTGGTGTGGGTGTGTGGGTGTGGTGTTTGTATGTGTGTCAGGTGTGTGTAGTTTGAATTGTCCAATGTGGTGTAGTTTTGTAAGTGTGTGTGTATTTTGAGCGCGGCGGTGTGTACGGCCAATGGTTTACCGCGGTTGAAAGACTGCTGCAGTGATTTGTGGGTCCTGATACTGGGGGTGTATTTCTGTTGGCGTAACGGTGTGGGTTTTGGTACCGCCAGTTTATCACTGACCTTTGGGCTGTCTGACTTGTGTGGGTGTCTGTATAGTTTCAGATTTCTCTGTGTGGGTCATAATACTCTTAACGGTATACTGTCACGGTCACGGTATGTTGGCGGCCGTCAGCACGGCAGTAGGTGGCATTTACCGCCAATGTTGTAACGAGGGCCTATGTATCTGTGTCTCACCTTCACCAAAAGCCCAACACCACAGAGAGTACAGCTTCTTAGCATAGGAAATCATAGTGTTCAGAGTATGAGAAACAGTGCCCCACCAACTGATGCATATTGCCCTGATTGGCAACACAAAGGTTTTGCAATTTTGCAAAGTGATATAGGGAAAGATGGGTAGAGACGCCCAATATTTAAGTATAAATACAATATTTAAAGAGACAAAATAATTATTGAGAACAAAGTTCTCCAAACAGTGTGTCGGACCTACTGGTTAGTCAACCGCATAATTTTGGTTTGTTCTGAAATAGCAATAAATACAAATGCCTTTACAGTTTGTATTTATTTTGTCATCTTTGTTGTGCCTTATAACAAGCTGCTGCTGTTCTTTTAACCTGGGGACTGGTGTTTACGCTTCTTTCGCAGACTGCAAACAGAGCAGAGTTTTTAAAATGAACTATGAGACAATCTTGCTGGGGTACAAGTAGTGTGAAAGGAAAGATTGTACGGCGTCATTTTTTTGTGACACACAACGAAATGTAAATACCTGTAAATGATTTGTTCACATATTTCAAAATATATCAGCAGCTAGGAAGAAAAAATTATGCACTTTTATTTGTAATATTAAAGTGTGATGGAACCAATGGACCTTATTTTCAAAGTTAAATTTGGTAAGTTTACGATTTGTTGCAATTCACCGAGCAATTTTGTGAGTAGTATCTTTACTACTGCCTATCTTTTTATGTGTGTGGAGTGTCTGCCACGAGTGTGGAGACTCTGCAGTCTTAAAGCTACTACTCATAAAATTGCTTTGTGAATTGCAAAAAATTGTAAAGTTTTACAAAAGTGTAAGTTTACCTTTGTGAATCATGACCAATTATTTTAACAAGATCAAAACAAATCAAGACACGTTTTACTTGGTAGTGCACAAATGATAAATATTTACTAAATCCTGATTTCCACGCATAATCATTTGGGATCACTGACAGAATATCGGAACCAAAAATATTGTATGACAGAATATTGTATCAAAATACTGAGGAGCAAAATATTGAGAAGGTAAGTGCAAATAGGTAAGTATAGATGTACTATTCTTAACTCCACATCTACGTTCTTTGAATATATACATATATATATATATATATATATAGTTATAGTAAAACTTTGCATACCTATAGAAACTTACCTTCACAATATTTTTGTCCTCGATATTCTTAAAATTACATTTTGTACAAGAATATTTTAGGTTCCAATAATCTGTCTGAACATCTATTTTTTGCATGTTTATAGTTTTATTAGTAAAACTGTGTGTCTGTGAAAATGATGTGGCCATTTCAATGGAAAATATGCTGTCTTTAAATGACAGTGTGGTACAGCACAATGCTTTAGTAATATATTTGTGACCGTGTGCTCCAAAATGCACCTCCAGCTACATACTACACCCTTTTCATTCTCCTGCTGAATACATTTGCTACACTTTGCATGAAGAAAGGATTTTTCACAATCCCTAGGTCTTCAATGAGGTATCACTGATATCAGCATCGTCAGTCTGAAATTTGTTACAATACCACTGATACAAAGGTGGGGGAAACATCCTTTATTACGACGTTTTATTAACAAAGTCGTGGTTAACGAAAACGTAACAAAGCTTTTTTTAACCACGACTCTGTTATTTTGTGCCTTAACTACGTATGTTCTGAACAACGAACATGCGTGGTTAAAGTACAAAGAAGGGAGTTGGCGAAGGAGGACGACGCAGGTGACAAGGGGTCGACTAAGGTAAGTGGGGGGTTTTAGGTTTTGGGGAGGGGGTGGGGGGTCAGGGGGTTTTAGGTTTTGGGGTGGGGTTGGGGGGGTGGGGTGTTTTTGGTTTTGGGGAGGGGATGGGGGGTCAGGGGGTTTTAGGTTTTGGGGTGGGGCGTTTTTGGTTTTGGGGGGGTGGGGGGGTCAGGGGGTTTTAGGTTTTGGGGCAGGGTTGGGGGGGTGCGGCATTTTTGGTTTTGGGGAGGGAGTGGGGGGTTAGGGGGTTTTAGGTTTTGGAGTGGGGTTGGGGGATGGGGCGTTTTTGGTTCTGGGAAGGGGGTGGGGGGCCAGGGGGTTTTAGGTTTTGGGGTGGGGTTGGGGGGGTGGGGCGTTTTTGGTTTTGGGGAGGGGGTGGGGGGTCAGGGGGTTTTACGTTTTGGGGTGGGGTTGGGGGGGTGGGGCATTTTTGGGGAGGGGGTGGGGGGTCAGGGGGTTTTAGGTTTTGGGGTGGGGGTGGGGCGTTTTCGGTTTTGGGGAGGGGTGGGGGTCAGGGGGTTTTAGGTTTTGGGGCGGGGTTGTGGCTTTTTTTAGTTTTGGAGAGGGGGTGGGGGGTCAGGGGGTTTTAGGTTTTGGGGTGGGGTGAGGGATGTAGGGTCAATGGTGCCTATTAGTAATGCTTTTATCAGGAATGCCTTTACAACGAAAATCGTTGTTAAGGCATTCGTGGTCAAATCATTAGTAGTAACAACGAGGTCGGTGTTCCGACCTCGTTGTTAAGGCACTAGGGGGGTCATTGAAGCCGCCCGCCAAGCTGTAACCGCCATGCGGCCGCCAATGCGGCCACACTCCCGCGGTGCCCATTACAACATCCCCGCTGGGCCGGCGGGCGCAAACCTAGTTTACGCTCGCCGGCCAAGCAGGGATGCGGCCGCAACATAGGAGCCAGCTCCTAATGGAGCCGGCGGTGTTGCGGCCGTGCGACGGGTGCGTCGCGCTTTTGACTGTCTGCTATGCAGACAGTGAAAAGCTGCACGGGCCCTGTTTGGGGGCCCCTGCACTGCCCATGCCAATAGCATGGGCAGTGCAGGGGCCCCCAGTGGCCCCAGGACTCCCCTTACCGCCAGCCTCTTCCTTGCAGTGCAAACCGCCAGAAACAGGCTGGCGGTAGGGAAGTCATAATCCACAGGGCAGCGCTGCTTGCAGCGCTGCCCTGGTGGATTATCACCGCCTGGGCTAAAACCGCGGGAAACCACCGGCCCCGGCGGTGCGACCACGGCACTACTGCCGCGGTCAAAATACGGGTCTCCGTACCGCCAGCCTGTTGACGGTACGGATGCCACTTTAGCCCTGGCGGTCTCAGACCGCCAGGGTCGTAATGACCCCCCTTGGTGTTTGGAAGTCGGTGTTCCATCGTACAACCCAAAGGTGGTGAACTATGTCCTTAAGTTCAGTTTTAAAACAAGGTTTTGTAAATTTTGCCAAGCAAGACTCTGGGTGAACCTTCCACTATTCTTGCTGTTGTTTTTTACTTCATAAAGTGATATCAACAGAGAATGTTGTCACTATATACAATCCTATTCATTCATTCCACTTGCATACGACTTTCACACATACATTGAGAAAAGTGGATGTGGCCAAACAGACAGAACTTCTGACTTTGGATCTGGGGACCCAGGTTTGAATCCAAACATTGGGACTGAAATTCATCAGTTATAGTTATCTGAAGTTGCCACAACTTGTGCCCTAAAGTACCTGTAACTCCTATCCCTGCCATGCAAGTGTAATCATCAATGCGGTCAGTTCAGTTTTCATTAATACTGTCATCAATTATGTCATTGAACATGATATGAGTGTTTTAATATGTAAGGTTACAAGGTTTACATGGCAGGGGCACGAGTTATAGTTACTTTAGGGCACAAGTTATTCAGGTCCGGTGGATGTGGTCCCTGAGGCCTCATAGTGGCTGGGGAAGGGGGTCAGATGCCTCCTTTTCCTTTTACAAGTGTGTTGGGCCCCAGAGGGATGGGGTACCTGTGATCTGGTAAAGGCTCAGGGAGGGGGACCATATGCATGACTTCCTCCCCAGTTTTTTTTTTTTTACTGCCCCTTGGGCCCTGACCTCGCAGGGGGCCATTTTAAATACAAAATATATGGCACATGCCATTTTTTTTTTTTTTCCCAGGAGTACTATTAGTATGTGGATATGAGGCTTCACCCCTATAAACTGCTGCTGAAAGTTTTATTTAACTGGTTTTAACTGTCACGGTCTGCACAATGCTTCTCACCTTAGACTAAAGGGTTTGAAAGAGCACCCAGTCTTCTTCTGGTTCTGGATAGACCAAGATAGGGGCGACCCTTTCTAGTAGCCACGATGCTGCTTGACAGGAAAACGCCAAAGCAGACCTTACCCTCCAGAAGGAGTCCCAGAGAATAAAAACCCCCAAAAATGTGAAAAACCTCAAAAACAGGGACTCCTGAAAAAGAGGAAAAAAAAGGAATGAAAACTGGAAAAATTCACAATCAGAGGAACAAGAACTGGAAAATAACGGCGAACAGAAGAGAAGATCACCACCAAGAGGAAGTGTTTGCAACGCAAGGCAGATCAGAACTGAGTGACTTATATACTGGAAAACAGGAAGTGACAACACAGGAAAAGGAAACAACACCATCTTGGATTGGGAAAAGGCCCATAGAAGAGAATGGGAAAAAAGTAGCAGTATAAGAGAAAAAGAGCATGCTGGGAAAAAGGAACAGAAGAAGACAACATGGAGACCAGAAAGAAGAAAAAGACAAGAGCACAGAAAAAAAAAAAAGAAGAAAAAGAAAAAGGAAAGGAGTCCACCACCGACAGAAAATAAAGAATATTACAAAGACAGGTAAGGACGACGCGACCGGGAGCCATGAAAAATGCTTCCTGGCACGCGTCGCAAGAACTGGGTAAAATCGAGGAGGACGGCGCTCCGATAATTGGAGTCGCGGTCCGACCGCAGTTGTACTCAGAGACGCCGCGGTTAAGCGCAATGTCACATTAACATATTTGAGAAGTCGTCTAACTTTAGTGAACACATACCCTAGGCCAGCACCCTATCCGAAAAAAATTAAAGTTTTCCATCTCCAGTGCAATTTACCATCTGTCACTTCATGGGCAGATCAATTTCTTGGCCACAATCCAATAAAGACATGTCAAAGGGCATGGTCACAATTGTGACATTTACAAAGATTTGCTATTAGAGAGGAATGCAAAACAATTGTCAAAAGTATGTTATTTTCAGCATTTTGAAAGCATGCCTCTGATTGCTTTAAAAATCGCCCTCATCTCATATCAAGTAAGGCTAGGTGGATTGCAAATGTTTATCATTATTAATAGCTGGGTCAAAGTTCTGGAAAGTTTGGGGAGCACCACTCCTCAATGTAATATAAAATGCTTCATCAGTTGGTGTACAGAATTTATGTATTTGTTTATGTGGTTCTGTAGTAACAGTTTTCTACATTTTGGCAGTGTTTAGCCAACATGATTTTCACCCTATGTGACTGGTTAGCCTAGATCTGTTTCAGGGATAAAAATAATAATTCATAATCCATCTGATTCTCGGAATATGCTGTGGAACCTTATTATGTTGTGGTCTGGGAAGCAAGGGTTTGGATGTGGTCTTCAGGATTCGTAAATTCATTATAAATTATGAATGTTTTCCTTTATTTGGTTTGTTGATTTCTTAATGTGATGAGCTATGTAAGATATTTTTGTTCTCAAATGACCTTTTCATAATTTTGTCTGATAATATTGTAGTCAGTTTTCTCTATTAAAGACAGAGGGTTACGTCACTGATGATCAACGTTGCATCTTTGGTTTTGCAGTACCTCCGGCACTAGAACCACTTGTTGACAATGTTTTTGTTTCTCCTCAGCTTGCCTGATGAATGCTTGTTAAGAAAAATGGTGATGTCATGGTACATGTTGTCATTTAAAGAGCCTGGATCTTTGTTGGATGCAGCTATAGATCTAGTAGCTTTGCACAGCTGGTCAAACCCTTACTCATCGAGACATCCTGTGTATTTAGGTATTTTCTCACCTCTGAAAGAGGCTGAATCTGAACCTTGTCCTGATGTGGAATGTTAAAATTAGATCAAGTGTGTGTCCTGCTGAATGTGTAGGGCTTATCACAGTTTGAATGAGTACAAATGCAGTTCTGTTTTCATTAGAAAAAAATGCCATCTTTTGGCTCGACTAGCTACCCATATAGCAGCAAGATTTTAGATGTCAGGTTATGGAGCAATAAACTCAGATTAAGGATTCCATCCTTGAACTTGAAGTTGTATCCAGGTCCATTTTTGTGATGATGAAGGAGCTCTTTGATTCAATTGTGCATCTTGCTTCCTGGTGGTTGTTTTTTCAGTGTCAGCCAAATCGCCAGGACAAACCAGGATGGCACTCCCCCTTTCTTTCTCCAGTCTTAAAATTAGTTCTCTTGTCTGGATATTGAAGTTTGAAATGGTGTGAGTGAGAGGAGAAGCACAAGCTTCTCCAATGGGACAAAAAAATCCATGCCTTGCTCTTACAGAGAACAAAATCTGTTAAACAGCCATTGGGTTGGATCCATGGAGAAGATGTGGCATAAGAGCAAAATGTGCCAGCTTTGGAGCTCGGGAATAAACTAAGGCCCTCATTATGACCCTGGTGGTCGGTGATAAAGTGGCAGTAATACTGCGAACAGGCTGGCGGTAATTACCGCCAAATTATGACCATGGCGGTGATAGCTCGGACAGACAGCCAATGTACCACACTGACCGCCAGGGCAGAAGCAACAGTAGCTACGGCGGTAGCCGCCTACAGCCAGGCGGAAGACAAAGTACCGCCCACCAAATTTTGACACACAAAACTGCCACATTTTCCAGGGCGGTACCAACGCCGTCAAAAGCCTGGAGGAAACACATCAGAGAAGAGAAATGACTCACCATTGGAGACACAGGGAAGAACCACACTGCCATGGAACCTGAACTGCAAGTCTTTCCGATGATCTTCTACATTATGTTCCCCCTGGAACACCAACACCGGCGACGGTAAGGACAGACGCCTAGCACACAAGGGAGGGTGGGAGGAAAACAAGATTGATACACACATAGACCACACACACCCGACATACACACGCCATACACACAACCATATGCATTACAAAAACAATTTGACCACAAAAATCTGCGAAATAATGCAAAGACAACAGGAATTTATGAAAATATCAGTCCAACAATAAAATGAAAAATGTGATTTGCCCATTAAACAGATCTGTACACATGTATAAAAAAGGGACACTGCCCAGTTCATAGTTCACAGGGCCCACATGGCACAGTCCAAGGCCCCACTAGAATCCTGCACCAATCCGGATAGAAAACTGCATGGGCATCAGTTGTCTAATTGTCAGGCACCTCAGAGGAAGGGGGGCACATCATCCGGATGCAGGAACAAGCCCACTGGTTCTGGGGGGGGGGGCAGCATGCCCTGTGCGTTGTCCTGGGGAGTGCAAGGCCACGGTCTCTCAAGTGGGTGTCTTGCCCACTGGTTCTGGAGGGGGCAACAAGCCCTGTCCTTTGTCCTGGGGAGTGTAAGGCCACAGTCTCTTGAGTGGGAGTCTTCCCCACTGGTTCTGGAGGGGGCAACATGCTCTATGCTTTGTCCTGGGGAGTGCAAGGCCACAGTCTCTCGAGTGGGTGTCTTCCCCACTAGTTCTGGAGGGGGCAACATGCCCTGTGTTTTGTCCTGGGGCGTGCAAGACCACAGTCTTTCAAGTGGGTCTCTTTCCCACTGGTTCTGGAGGGGGCAACATGCTCTGTGCTTTGTCCTGGGGAGTGTAAGGCCACAGTCTCTCAAGTGGGTGTCTTGCCCACTGGTTCTGGAGGGGACAAAATGCCCTGTGCTTTGTCCTGGGGAGTGCAAGGCCACAGTCTCTAAAGTGGGTGTCTTGCACACTGGTTCTGGTGGGGGCAGGTCACACAGCAGCCCTTGGAGGCTGGACTATATGAAGTCCGCCGGCAGTGACGGCTGCATTGTGGTGGTGGTTGTGGGACGGTCCTGCTTAGCCCCTGCACCCTCTGATGGCTACACTGTGGTGGTGGTTGTGAGAGGCTCCTGCTCAGCCCCTGCACCCTCCAATGGCTGCACTGTGGTGGTGGTGGTGGGAGGCTCCTGCTCTGCCCCTGCACCCTCCAATGGCTGCAATGTGGTGGTGGTTGTGGGAGGCTCCTGCTCAGCCCCTGCACCCTCTGATGGCTCCACTGTGGTGATGGTTGTGGGAGGTTCCTGCTCAGCCCCTGCACTCTCTGATGGCTGCACAACCACGACTGGCGGTGGGGGCCCTGTGACAGCTGGTGGTGGTGGTGGTGTTTGGCTGTCAGCTTCCGCTGGCGTAGATTGCCTCCTCTCCCCCTGCTCATGGGTTGGGGATCCCTTACCCTTCCTGGGACATTTGGATGGGCTCTTCCCCCCTCTGCCTGCTGGTGCAGGCTCCTTCCCCTTCTTTGCAGCTGGTGCTGGCTCCTCCCCCTTCTTTGCAGCTGGTGCAGGCTCCTTCCACTTCTTTGCAGACACTGCAGACTCCTTCCCCTTTTTAGCAGCTGGTGCAGGCTCCTTCTCCTTCTTTGCAGCTGCTGCATACTCCTTCCCCTTCAGCATTGTTGGCCTGGAATCCTTTCCACATGAGTAGGTGGTGCTCCCACTAGACCCGTGGACTGTTCGGCTGAGGTGCTTAGCTGGGTCCTTGCTACCCTGCCCATATGTGCAGGACGGGGGAGGTGTAGGGAAGAGGTCAAGTTGGGCAATGAAAAGCTCTTTAGGGACGTTGGGGTGGGCGGAGGGAGGAGTAATGAAAGTGGAGGATAAGAGAGTGGTTGTTGGAGGTGTTTGTCTGCTGGATTTGGGTGCAGGTGCATGGGGTGTATGCTTTTGTGAGGTGGAAAGCTGTTGGATGTCTGAGTGCTTGCATTTTTTGTACTTTAGAGGGGGGGCAGACACGGTGGGAGTGGACACAGGGGACGCGTGCATGGATGTTGTGGAGGTGTCTGCCAGCGAGGTGTATATTCTGCTTGGTGTGGTGATGATGCTGGTAATGGATATTGTAGCACATGCAGGTGTGAGTGTGGACGTAACTGGGTGGGAGGTAGAGGAGGAGGGGGAGACAGTGAAGATAGTGTTTGTTGTCGTGTCTGCAACTGATTGGTGTTTGTCTGAGTGCCTGTGGGATGAAGTGTGATGCTTGTGTTTCCCTGTGCTAATCTTGGGTGTTGTCTTGTGTGCTTCTCTTCTGGCTGTGTGCTTGGGATGGGTTGGGGTTGAGGAGAATGGGACTGGGAATTGGAAGTTGGAGGGGGGACGGATGAAACACGGACAATGGCTGCCATCAGAGAGGAGTCCAGAGCCTGAATCGATCTCTGTTGGGCCGCCAATCCACCGTGAATGCCCTCCAGGAATGCATTTGATTGCTGCATCTGGGCTGCCAGCCCCTGGATGGCATTCACAATGGTTGTTTTCCCTACAGAGATGGATCTCAGAAGGTCAATAGCCTCCTCACTCAGGGAAGCAGGGCTCACTGGGGCCTGAGGTGCCTGGGGCAAAGGAGAAGTCCAGCCTCCTGGGTGAGCGGACACGGGCAACTCGCTGAGGGGTTACTGGGAGGGCGGTGCTGGCAGAGGGGTGGTGGTTGTACCTGCAGCTGGGGAGGTCACAGAGTTGTCCGCCACCACCAGGGAGCTCCCATCGGAAGAGGTATCAGAGTCTGTATTGTCCCCTCCTGTCTCCACTGTGGTGCTCCCCTCGCCCTCCATTCCACTGGTGCCCTCAGCGTTGGTAGACTCTGCCTCCCGGGTCCTGTGGGATGCAGCTCCCTCTGTCGTCGGTGCCTCTGCTCCTCTGCCAGATAATGTTAATGCACATAAGGACAGCATGACAAAACAATAATGGGTGGGAGAGAGACAAAGGATACACAAGGTCAATGACTGCACCCATACCACCGTTGGCGTACACAGCACCCTTACACACAGGAAACAGGCCTACGCACTATGCATGGCACTTCCAGTGAAATGGTTAGTCACCAAGGAATGAGGAGGGGCACACACCACCAACTGCAGCACACCTGGGACCCACGCAGCCCTGACCAGGAATGAATACTAACAAGCTAGGTAAGCATGATTTTCACATTCAAACGCTTAGCCACCAGAGGACCTACACTGCTATGTCTGGCCTGGCCTCGTGGCACCCACTGACACACAACCACCTCCCGGATACCACCCCACGAGCCATCAGTTGTAATGATAGCCACTGTACTCACCCCCTTGTGGCTGCTGTGATGCCCTCAAGCGCCCATCCAGGTCAGGGTAGGCCGCTGCCAGCATGCGGGCCATCAGGGGGGTCAGGGTCCGACGGGCACCTCTTCCTCATTGGGAGGCCATCCCCAGCTGGTCCTCCGTGGTCTTTCGTGCCCAGCGTCGTAGGTCCTCCCACCGTTTGTGACAGTGGGTGCTCCACCTGCCATTTACCCCCAGGGTCCGCACGTCCTTTGCGATGGCACACCATATTCCCTTCTTTTGATGGGCGCTGACCTGCAGAGGCAATACAGACAGGAGAACACCATCAGACAAACAGGCCAGCCTGTCATACAAATGGCCCGCCATACCTGTTTCCATCACCATTGGCACACACATAGCCCAGCCCACAACATGTACACCGCCAAGAGGATATCCACCCACCCCTTACACGAGGCCTTCACACACAACTCCAAGCATTCATGCCACATGCATCGTGCACAAGGTGTAGTCACCTGTTGGTCTGGAGACCCATACAGCAGTCCGTACTGGGGTCGGACCCTATCCACCAGTCGCTCCAACTCCTCAGAAGTGAAGCATGGGGCCCTTTCCCCGGTCACATGGGTCATGGTGGGTTCCAGACACAGGCCACAGCAGCACATGCAGTGTAGGTACTCACCTATGGAAGGTCAGGAAACAAGTGAGGAATCTGATAGAAAATGGCAGTCACGTCCGCGGCGGTGCATACCGTCACCGCTGGCGTAGATCACCATTGGCCACTGTACCCCATAGCTCCCAATAATAACCAATGAGGAATTGCACAGCAGTTCATGACCGTCTACCACCACGGCACACAACGTCAGCGGCATTACCTCACTTCCACCTGTCCCTCCACCCAGGATAGGCGGTCTCTATTTCAGGGGGTGGACAGGCCTATCAATTACTGCTGCGTCACAGGATCAATAGGCACATACTTCACAAATTACACTGTCCCATAACATGTTTGCCCACTGCGGACTGCTGTTGTGGCTCCATTGTTCAGTTTGTGACAGCCTACTCACTCTTGTGTCCCTTAGATACCTACTGCTGTGGATGAATAGAGATGGAGACAGACCCCCGTGCACAGACCCCTGGTGCACCTATAGACTTGACAGGGCCACCATTTCAGAGCTGTTTGCCCAATTGGAGCCTGACTTGATATCTGCTATCCGTCACCCAACTGGGATCCCCCCTCTTGTGCAAGTGCTATCAGTTCTCCATTTCCTGGCAACTGGTTATTTCCAAGTGACAGTGGGCTTGGCAGCTGGAATGTCATAGCCAATGTTCTCAAACGTGCTAACAGGAGTGTTGTCTGCCCTGATAAAACACATGTGCAGCTACATTTCATTCCCCCAGGTACAGGATTTGGCCACTGTAAATGCCGGATTCTGTGCAATGAGACAGATCCCCAATATAATTGGTGCGATTGATGGAAAACATATTGCATTAGTGCCCCACTGCCAGAATGAACAGGTGTTCAGGAATCATAAGAGTTTCCACTCCACGAATGTGCAGATGATGTGCCTTGCGGACCAGTACATTTCCCACGTCAATGCTAAGTATCCAGGGTCGATGCATGATGCCTTTGTCCTGAGGAATAGCAGCATCCCAAATGTGATGTCCCAACTACAGAGACACAGGGTGTGGCTAATAGGTGAGCCCTGGTTCCCATCCAGTATATGTTGGTGTATACATATGGTGTTGTCCATATAGGATAGTGTGTGGCTAAATGTTGTCCCTCAATATTTGACCCCAGTGAGGAATGCCAGGACAAGGGCGGAATAACGTTATAATGAGGCACATTAGTGAACAAGAAGGATCATTGATAGGACCTTTGGCGACCTGAAGGCTAGGGTCAAGTGCCTCCATTTAACAGGTGTATTCCTGTGCTACTCACCCAAAAAGGTCTAGCAGATAGTAGTGGCATGCTGCATGTTGCACAACCTGGCCCTCAGATGGCAGGTACCTTTTCTGCAGGAGGAGGAGACTGGAGATGTCCCTGTTGCAGCAGTGGACCCTGAGGACAGTGAGGATGAGGAGGCAGAGGATGAGGATGTGGACAACAGAACATCTGTGATACGTTGGTACTTCCAATGACATACAGGTGAGACAGTGCAACTTCACATTTTTATGACTTTTGTTGTATTCTGTGTGGCATTGGCATACTGGCATTACCCACTTCTTTGCCCACTTACAGTTACCTCTGGATATTAGCCAGCTACAGGTCATTAATTCTATGCGCATTCTATGTACAGTTCATTTGCAATGGTTGTAGCTGTTTCAATCAATACATATTTGCAATACATAAAATACTAGTAGTTGATTTTATCCAAGGGTGTTTATTGTAGTGCTAAAATATAGAGGGGAAAGTGCAATGGAATGGGGTGATGATGGAAGAAAGTCCAGGGTATTGTTCCAGTCAGGTGCATTGTCCATGGAGACACAAAGTGACTAAGTTGGACACAAGGGGGACAATCAGGAGAGTCTCATTTCCTGGTGGTGGTCTTGGCAAGTGTCTTGTTTGCGGGGTGATTCACCTTCTGCAGGGGACGGGTGCTGGTGGCCTGTTGGTCCTGTGGCGGGGCCTCCTGGCCACTAGTGGCAGCGTAAGTGGAGGGCTGTTCAGATGACTGGCTAGTGGTAGGGGCCCACTGGTGTGACACTGCCTCCCTCATAATGTTGGCCATGTCTACCAGCACCCCTGCAATGGAAATCATATGATTGCCTGCAAGTCCTCCCTGATCCCCTGATACTGTCCCTCTTGCAGCCACCTGTTCTCCTGCACGTTGTCTAGGATCTGGCCCATTGTGTCCTGGGAATGTTGGTAGGGTCCCAGGATCTCAGAGAGTGCATCCTGGAGAGTCAGTTCCCTGGTCCTGTCCTCCCCTGGCACACAGCAGTCCTCACAGCTTCCCTGTTGGTCTGTGCCTCTGTCCCCTGAACGGTGTGCCCACTGCCACTGATCCCAGGTCCCTGATTGTCTTGGGTGCGAGGTGTGGCCTGGGGTCCCTGTACAGGTGGGCACACTGCTGATTGATGTGTCCTGGGGACGGAGATGTGGGTACGCTGGGTGGGTGCTGTGGTGTTGGTTCCTGATGGGGGAGGCTCTGTGGTGGTCTGTGAGTAGGCTTGGGTGACCGACTGTCCAGTGGTCCCTGATGGGCCAGGTAGATTGTCCAGATCCAGAAGTCTAGAGTTACTGTCATCACTGTGGGCCTCTTCTGTTGGGGGACTGGATAGTGGTGGCACCCCCTCTCCAGTGCCATTAGCTGGGGTACCTGTGGGAATGTAAAAGATGTATTATGCTTTAGGTGTCTGACATTTGTACTTCTGTAGCTTCCCCCTCCATGGTTGTTGTTGGTCTCCTGCCAGCTTTTGCTTGTGTATGTTGGTGTATTGTGGGATTATTAGTTTCCCTATTCTGTGCATGCTTTAGTGATGAGTGTCCATGCAGGGCTGAAGGGGGTGTCCATGCATTGGTACAGCATGCAGGCCTTGGCATTGGGATTTGTGTGATGTGATGGTGGAGTGTGTGGGATGGAGTAGAGTGATGGGAGTGAGGGTGAGGGTGTGTGATGGCATGCAGGTATGGGGGTTGATAATTGTTAAAAGTTGACTTACCAGTGTCCAGTCTTTCTCCATCTCTGTCAAGCCCCTCAGGATGCAGTATTGCCAGTACCTGCTCTTCCCATACTGCGAGTTGTGGGGGAGGAAGTGGGGGTCCACGCAAGTTCTCTGTATAGCTAGCTGGTGTCTTGCTGCTATGGAACATACCTTCCCCCATAGGTCGTTCCACCTCTTCCTGATGTCGTCCCTTGTTCTTGGGTGCTGTCCAACGGTGTTGACCCTGTCCACGATTCTCCGTCATAGCTCCATCTTCCTTGCTATTGATATCTGCTGCATCTGTGCTCCAAATAGCTGTGGCTCTACCTTGACGATTTCCTCCACCATGACGCTTAACTCCTCCTCAGTGAAACAGGGGAGCCTTTGTGGTACCATGGAAGTTATGTAATGTGTGTTGGTGAGGGTGTGTTGGGTAATGTGTTGGGGCGTGTGATGTGGAGTGTGTGAGGGGTGTATGGGTGTGAGTGGTGTGTGTCTAGTTGTCGCAGTGGTCTTGGTATAAGCCTAGTGGCAATGATTTCTATTCATAATGAGTTGTGGGTAATGTGGGTGTGTGTTTTATAATAGTGTGGGTGTGTGGTGTATATAGGTGTTGGTGAGGGTGTGTTGGGTAATGTGTTGGAGCGTGTGATGTGGAGTGTGTGAGGGGTGTATGGGTGTGAGTGGTGTGTGTCTAGTTGTCGCAGTGGTCTTGGTATAAGCCTAGTGGCAATGATTTATATTCATAATGAGTTGTGGGTAATGTGGGTGTGTGTTTTATAATAGTGTGGGTGTGTGGTGTATATAGGTGTCAGGTGTGTTTTGTTTGAATTGTCCAATGTGGTGTTGTTTTGTCTGTGGGTGTCCATTGTGAGCGCGGGGGTAAGTACCACCAATGGTTTACCGCCGTTGAATGTCCGCCGTGGTGATTTGTGGGTCAAAATGTGATGGGCGTTGTTCTGTTGGCGTAACGGTGTGGTTCTTGGGACTGACACTTTAGCACTGACCTTTGGGCTGGCGGATTTGTGTATGTGGCTGTATTCTGTCTGATTGGTGTGTGTGTGTCATAATATGGTGAACGGATATTCGCCAGTGCGGCAGTAAGTTGGCAGCCGTCAGCTTTGCGGTAAGCGGCATTTACCGCCAATGTCACAACGAGGGCCTAAGTTTGAGTCTCAGCATCAGCTCAAAATATTGTGGTTCTGGGCAAATTATTTAGGACCATATTTATGAAGGGGTTGCATCGCTTTTGCACCATGCACTGGGATACAAAAGCAACGCAATCCTTAAAATGCAATTTATCAAGGCACGCAAGGCCACCATGCATGACCCTGAATGGCTTGATAATCTAGAGTAACACAATGCAGTGAAAATCACTGTGTTGCGTTACTGTGCCCCAGGGAGGCATTCCATGGTTGGTGTGTGGTTGTTCCCACGCAACATCCATGGATTTTGATGCATTCCCACATTTACCATTAGTGGTAGACCTGGGAAT